>NC_092782.1:25247742-25555482 GCF_047496795.1 Chiloscyllium punctatum | reverse complement strand
CTCTGACAAATTTAGGGAATGTAACATGCATTAAAATAAGAAGTCACACCATATAACAGCATGACCAGTAATTGGATTTAATAATGAGTTTTTACTGACAGATATACAGATCTGCCAGTTTACAGTCCACTGACGCAGTATAGTGCAGCAGTGACGTGCTGAGCTGTAGAATATTAGAAAAAGTGCAAGGTCTATGCATCCCCACAGTGAGCTTCCATTATCAGTTAGGCTATCTCGTAGAGATATGGGTGTACAACCTAGTCACTTCCTTCGAGAAAGTATCAGAAATGAAAGCATCAATTAACCCACGCTGGTTTTGTGTATTCCCCGACTATCAGTTCTAAAGTGATTTTATTCATGACTTCTATCAATAATTTAACCTTTCTCCTCTCATTTAACTGTCTCTAATGAGACAGGAGGAAAAATCAAGTTTTAAAAAGAGACTTGGTACAATTCTGCCAATTAACGAACCTAAATTGAGGAAAATTGCTGAGAGAAAAGTAACAAATTTGCTGATTGACCTGTTTTTGAACCTGTTCGTAAAGAGATGGTGTTTTACAATGCACATGTGTGACTGGTAATGTTATTTACTGCAGGAGACAAGTGATACAGTTTAAAATTAATATTGAACTAAGCCTTAGCTCTTTATGTTATCATCTTGATCAATGACATATTGGCTAGAGATATGCCTGAGTCAGTCACTCTGGAATTTATATATTGATGTGCATTGGATGCACATTTCACACGAGGTTGCAGTATCTGTATGATGGGTTTATTACTTGAAGATTCAGGTTTGCAGGTTATTTGAAGAATAGATTTTGATCTAAGGTTATGCAACACATATTGTCAGAAAAGTTAATCATGCGTCTCTAATTTAGGAAACAGATAACCTGTTCAGAAGTACTAGACTACTTAATTTTCATTTAATCAAAGTTTATAAAATTATAGTTCATTCTATTCAGTAACATTATTTCTGCAACTGTAAATTGGCAATATGTAAAATTACTTTGTGAACCATTTAATTCTTGTAGAAAATGTAGCTTCCACTTGCTTTTGAAAAGTGTCCCCAAAAACCCACCTGATCTGCAATGCTGCCTTTGGAATTCATGTTCATATTTTTTTCCTGGAGCAGACCAGATGTTTGGAGGTGGATGCACTGTCTCTGTGTGCCCCATGAAATGCTGGACTATATAGTGAGAGGAACTCTGTCAATGGTATACAGGATAGAGGGTTAGAAGCCTCCTGGTATCTTGGGACCAAGAAAAAGTCTTCCAGACTTGACTGGAGTTCCACATCAGAATGAAGAAGGTAGCAGCTGACAATAGGAGTAGACACTCAGACTTTCTGATGAACAGGAACAATATTCTTTGCAGAAAGGGCAGAATCCTGGACACGAAGGCAAAGGCAAGGGGTCAAGGGACAGGAAGGCAATGAAAGTCATGACAACCACATTGGATCTACCAGCAAAAACTAATTAACCTGATGATAGCTGAGACCAGTGATGTGGAAGACAGTGACTCCTTAAGCAAATGCTCACTCTGTCCTTGATCTTTGCTTCTATATCTCCCCAAGGAGCAGTTACAGATCCTGGTGGTGTCTCACAAATGGCTGCACATCCCTGATATCCCAAAGCTCGATGTACATCAAAGTTCAGAGAGACGAGGCATCACAGATCCAAAGGCCAGCAGAATTCATCTCCATCACTAAACTCCCCCAGGCACAGGGCTGCGTCAGCTATACCATGTAGCCGTCGAGGCACTGACTGACCGTGTAGTGAGATTCATCTTCAGGAGGTGCTTCTAGTCCCTTAACATTCAACTGGCCCATCACCAGAACACATGCCTCCTGTCTGTGTGCACTCACTTTCCTGGCAGCAGCCCTAACCCTCCAGCTCTTCATTCCACAGTCCAGACTCCCTGGATGGATTCAAGGGCCAAAGGGAATGCCTCAAAGAGATGGCTGTTCATCTGTTTACATGACCCTGAGCCACTACACCTGCAGCCAGTTGTTCACTGAGACCATTGAGCAGGCCATCAAGCTTCTGAAGAGATGGCACCTGCCCTGTCTGCACTAAATCAGCCTGACGTATTCCCCAGCCAGGATCCCATGCACTTCAGTGGGCTGCTGCGCTCTCCATGACTAAACAAGGTGGACCTGGAAGAGGCTGAAGCACTCATTGGAGCAAGAGGAGAAACAGGAGAGGGGAGAAGAAGTAATTGCAGTATGCCAAGGTGCCTGGTCTGCCTGGGTTGGGGGAGGGAGCATGGTGCTGTCATACTTGGCTGAATGCCAACAATGCCAAAAATCATCTGGTTCAAACTCTTTTCTCCCCTCCCCCACCTCGTCTCTAAAATGATGCTTGCTGTGACCTTTTCTTTGGCCATACTTGCTCTGTCACTGGTAAAGGGATCGGTCTCGTCACTACTTATCTGTGGCCAATATTAGATGCAAGAAGAGATTGTGGACCAGCCTTGGAGAGTAGAAGCCTCTGTGCTATAGCAGCTTCCCTGTTAAATTCCATTATAATTTAAAAATCACACAACACCAGATTATAGTCCAACAGGTTTATTTGGAACCACTTGCCTTCAGAGTGCCGCTCCATTATAAGTGTACACTCAGCAGCGTGGAGTGTAGTGTACTCTGTATTCACCATCCACCATGGATGCACACCTAGCCTTGCCTGTCTTCCTCTTGGTCAATGACCCTAGTGATCTTCAGGACTTTCGTTTCCATGCTGGTGAGACATATGGGTAAAGCACCCACCTTCCAGTCTGGTCTCTCCCCAATATTTGGCAGAAAAATAAGCCCCTGCTGGCTCTTATGCTATTTTGGCCCTAATCCTTGAAAGCTACATCTAATGGTGCTGTTAGTGTGGGGCTAGGAAATAGGTGGGCACTCCTCTCATGTTAACAAGCATCCAGACCTCTTCAACTGATGTGTGTCTGGTGACAATTGACTTTCTGTCCAGATGCTGCTCCTGAGGCTCTGGCTTTGCCAGACAAATGTGATCTTTGAACCCCTTCCTGCACTGGATGCATTTTCAGTAGATCACACTCTGTCTTCTCTCTCTGACTTCACTCCGTCCCTGCTCGGTCTGGAGGTGTGGCCTGCCCCTGCTGCTCTCCAGGAAGAAGGTATCTCTCCTCACCTTCACAGCCTCGAGGAGAACCTCCAGAATCTCACGTATGAATCGTGAGGCTGCCTAGCCCCTGGTTCCTGGCCTCTGCTCCCCCTCCCTGTGATCGCTGTTCAACAGCAGAAATGGTGAAATGGCAAAATCACAGTAACGGCTGCTGTGGTGTGTTCAAATGTGGTCCACTTCTGTTCAGTCCCATATCCGTCCCATATCTGAAAACAGTTTTCCCATCCATTTCTCATTCCAGAAAGCAAATCCTGCCCACAGTGACCGAGAGAACTGCCATTACTCATTAATAGAACAAAGAAGATGAGGAATAACACACACAGCAGATTCAAAGTGACAGAGAGTCTGTGGCATTCTGTAATTTCCTGAGTTACAACTGTGGAGGGATCTCCACTGAGGTCATTAGTATGCGATGACGTTCAGTTGGCTGAGATCACAAAAGTGGCCAATGAAGTTAAATAAACAATTTAAAGTCAACAATTTGAGTGGATAATTACATCATCTAGATGAATAGCCACATTGCAGTTGTAAAACTGTCAGAAGGCTGTCTATCATTAGTCACTTAACAAGTGCTTGGAAAAAGACACCGTTCAGTCTGTATTTTGTTGAATTCACTGCTGCCTCTGTAATGACATCAGTTCATTAGGTTGTTTCAAACCATTGGGCATCAGCTCGAGTATCCATCACATGATGTGTTCTTGGTGCAGATTCTCAACTGTGAGTGTCAGGACCTCAGGCATCAGGGGTTGCACGGAGAAGGTAGAGACTTGACCTGTGAGGGAGATGGTCTCTCATTGTGATTTTATATTTGGCCAAATAAAGGACTCCAACCTCATGACAGAGGCACCCTCACTTCAATGTTTCAACAAATTCAAAGTAAAAATTAGACTTGGCAGCCTGCCCAGCGTTGTTGCAGGGCTTGGAGAGAGCCATTCATAGGGTAGCCTGCAGCTACAGCTGAATTCAAGCTGTCTGGGAGGGCCTCTTGTCCTGCTTGGAGCACTGAGTCTGCACTCCGTCATTGGGAGGCTGTATCCAGGAAGCTGCTCTATCCCCAGACACCACTGGGGACCTGAGGCTGAGGTTTCCAGTCAGCTTCCAACAACCGACCTGTCCAGGTCTTTATTTAGCTGAGGCAGCTTCCCCTTGTCTGTGGGTGGGTAATCTTGCCAGACTGGCCACATCCCATTCCCAGGAATGAGCAGAGGTCAGGTTTATGCTCATCTCTTCAGGGCCTAAAAAGATAGCCCTTTGTTTGCCTGTTTAGTTGAACAACATGGATTCATGAAGTCCCTTTTTTTTTTGCTGCTTCAACAGTTTTTTTAAAAAGCTGGTCTAGACAGTTGTCTAATCAGTGACCCATAATATATCACAATAACCACTTTTTAGAAACTGTGTGTTATTAGGACCTCCTATTGCTTCTATTTGATTTGCTGGTGTCAGTTTGCAATTTTTGTCAAATTGCATGTTTTTCAATTTCTTGTGCTATTTCCCATTTTAAAGGCATCACATGAACTCATTGGTTTTTCTTGTTAGACAATGTATTCCTCACCAAAAAACCTGAATCCATCATCAATCTGTCATATAGCTTATTTATAGGAATAATATAAGGAAGCATCCGTCATGGGGGGAGGTGTGATGTGTGGCAGAAAAGAAAGCAGTACTTATCATTAAGATCACCAATATCAGATCTTTACAAGTTGTCATGAGTGTAAAACACTCCTTCATGGATCAATCACCTGATATATATCCCTGACATTTCTCTTTCTGTTGAAGTCAATGAAAAGGAACACTGGGCATGTGCAAGTATTCAACCAACTGGGATTGTCTGTTTTCCACCCCTGTCGAAGTTGAAAGTCCAATCCAGCTATCCAGTTGACTAATTGTGCCAAAATAAAGGAACATTTTACTTCTTCTGACCAGTGGAATACTGGATGCAGCCAAATTTAAGATCTAAATAATAGACTTATTTCCCTTGAATTGAAACCTCTCAAAAGTGCATGTACTGGTGCTATCCCTTGGGAGCAAGCCTTATTTTAACTGCTGACTGAGGGAGCTTCACATGGACAATCCACTCAGTAAAACCTAATAGTAATCAAAGGCCCTGAACATCAAATGTTCATCTCAGTTTTGCAGGCTCCCTTCAGTCCCTGGTGATTGCTGCTCCAGCTTTGCCCTATGTTATCTTTGATTCAGAATACTTTTACCACAAGGAGGTTTGGAAAAACAATTTAAGATACATTTTCTGGAATTTTCTTTCCTTTTTTACTAAAATTTGCAAAATCACACTCATCATTCTAAGAAATATTAATGTAATTAAAATTTGTTTATTTCAGTGGATGGTTCTGCTAAATTCATGATGCATTTCTGTCTGTCATATCTATATTCATAAAGTAAATTGACTGTCTCCAGTGTCACCGAAAATGCTGATTGGTTTGTAGCAAAAATATGTTTGAAAGTTCCTATATAACACTTGGCCTTGGAAACCACTGCTCATTGGTTCTTAATAACCAGATGATTGTTTCCATGGTAACTAGAGCCTATTGAGCCCTACTCAACACATGACTATTTCCAAGGTAACGGCTGTCTTGTTGGTCCTTGAGTATTCAGCATTTAAAATAGCTGTGGCGATTTAGGTATATAAAAAGTTGTCGTTCATGTCACTTGTCAACTGGCTTAGTTGGTAGCCCTATTGTTCTTGGATAAACAGGGTGTAATTTTTTCCTCTTGATTATGAGTTTCAGTTTAGGATCAGTCTTTCAGTAACGAATCACTGGTCACGTGAACTGATTCAAAAGTGGCTTGTGGCAATATTCACCTCCAATCAACATACCAAAATTGGATGAGGTAGTCATTAATCTTACTCCTGTTGTGGGATGCTCCTCCTTTAACTGTCATGTTTAGTTATATAACCGTCGCCACTATATTTGAGGTAATTTACTGTATATGAGCTCCTTGGAGACGTGAGCACATCAAATCAAAGAACCCCATGTAGCATAGAAGGAGACCATTTGACACAGCTTTTATCATAAATCGGTGAAGCAATACCTTCATTTCTTTTGTTCTATGCAATTAAATATTCTAAATTTATACTTTTACTGACTAAAATTTATAGGAAGTTGATTATACCTGACAATGCATACTTGAAAACTCCAATTCACAGCAACTTTGGGTAAATGGTCATATTCTCACCTCTGAATCTGGAGTCCTCACCCAGGAGCTTATACACAAAATCTAGCCTCTTCTCTAAGTTCATTTGTGAAAAAGTGCTCACTGAGCTGTTAAGCCAAGGCTCTGTCTGACCTGTCATGTAGATCAAATTGTGCTATTTCAAAGAAAGTTAGCGTAGTTCTCCTGGGTGTTCAGGCCAATATTGATCCATCAATCACAATTGCTTATGGAGACTATGCAACCATTGTCAAATCACTTGGACAGAGTTTGCTCTGTGCTAAAGTTACCTTCAGAAGTACACAGGTGTAAAAACATCTATTGGCAAGAAGACCGATGTATTTGCTATCCCTAATTGTTCTTGAAAAGTTGTGGTGAATCATTAGGGAGAGAGTTCCAGGATTTTGACCTAGCAACACTGAAGGGGAGGTATTATATTTTCATATCAGGATGTTGAGTGGCTTTAGGAGTTTCACTATACGTCAAGAAAAGTAGCTCTTTTGACCAATACTGACTAAGCTGACCAAATACTGAAGGACATAGACAGCTAGACTGAGCTAAGTTATCCCACAATTAAAAGATCAAAGCTCTGTAGTCTTGCAATGTCCAGTCATGAACAGTAGACAATTAGACAAGTAATATGAAGTGCAGGCTCTAAAAACACCCATCCTCAATGATAGACAGCCCAGACAAAGTTGAAGTGTTTGCAATCACCCAGAAATATCTAGTGGCTTACCTATCTTTGTTACTACCTAAGCTCCCCAGCATTATATGCCAGTTTTCTACTAACTGAGTTTATGCTGAGTGACGTCAAAAACCCACTAAGTGCACTAGATACAACAATGGCTGTGGGACCTAAAAACATCCTGACTCTCGCGATGAGCAATTTGCTGCATCTTTAGCCAAGCTGCTCCATTACAGCTATAAGCACTGGCTCTATCTGACAACGTGGAAAATTGTCCAGATATGATCCAGCATATAAAGCAGGACAAATCCAATCCTACCGATTACCACCCCACCAAGCTACTGTTGATTATCAACTGTCAACAAAATGATAAGGATGTTATTGACTGTGCGATCAAGCAACATTCACAGAAGAAACACTGATCTTTCCTCTACCATTAGAGCAGAAGTGACAATACTCTGACAATTGCACAATGTTAAGTTCACTTCACAATTCCTCACATAACATAGTTGTTCATGTACTTCTGTGACAAGTCATGGATTCAGGTTTTGTCTCATCATTGGAAATCAGTATCTATGCAAACCAATTAGAATTCTCCTGCTAAGGAGAATCTAACAAGCTTTGCTTGACATTCAATGACGTTATATCACTGAATCTCTCATTAGTAACATTTTGGGGATCACCATTGGCAATGAAATAAGCCACTTAATTATGCCTATTAGAAATGCTCAGAGACTGATGTCCTGCAATAAGTAACTCTTGTCTCAAACCTTTGTATGAACTGGAATAAATATGTCAGGAGTATAGTGGAATAGTCTCCACTTGGATGGGTGTAGCATCAACAACAGAAAAGAAGCTTGACACCAAAAGGAAACAACCTGCTTCGTTGACTTCTCATGTTCTCTCCCTTTGGTACCAGTATTCCTTGGCTGTAGTATGTATCATTTATGGTATATAATTTGTTTTTTAATATTACAAACATTACCAATGAGGCTGCATTTATTGCCCATCCTGAAGAAAGTGAGTTTTAGAATTGCTGAAGTCCGAGAGGTGTATGAAAACCTACAGTCCCAGAGCTGTATGAACACCTGCAGTCCGAGAGGTGTATGAACACCTACAGTCCCAGAGCTGTATGAACACCTACAGTCCGAGAGGTGTATGAAAACCTACAGTCCCAGAGCTGTATGAACACCTACAGTCCGAGAGGTGCATGAACACCTAAAATCCCAGAGCTGTATGAACACCTACAGTCTGAGAGGCGCATGAACACCTACAGTCGGTGAGGTGCATGAACACCTACAGTACAAGAGGTGCATGAAAACCTACAGTCCCAAAGCTGTGTGAACACCTACAGTCTGAGAGGCGCATGAACACCTACAATCCGAGAGGTCTATGAACACTTACAGTCCGAGAGCTGTATGAACACCTACAGTCGGAGAGGTGCATGAACATCTACAGTCCCAGAGCTGTATGAACACCTACAGTCCGAGAGGTGTATTAAAACCTACTGTCCGAGAGCTGTATGAACACCTACAGTCCGACAGGCGCATGAACACCTACAATCCGAGAGCTGTATGAACACCTACAGTCCGACAGGCGCATGAACACCTACAATCCGAGAGCTGTGTGAACACCTACAGTCGGTGAGGTGCTTGAACACCTACAGTCCCAGAGCTGTATGAACACCTACAGTCTGACAGGCGCATGAACACCTACAATCCGAGAGCTGTGTGAACACCTACAGCGTTCTTAGAAAGAGAAGAGGCTGCAGAAACATAGTAAGGCTTCTTTGACCACCCCTTCCAAACCTGTGACCTGGCAGAACATGGGCAGGAGATCCATTGGAACATGAGTGCCTACAAGTTTCCCTCCAAACGATAGAGCTCCCTAACCTAGAAATATATAATTGCTGCTTCACATCGCTGGGTCAAGATTTTGCCAATGCAGTGAGTTGACTTATGCCACACAGTCTAGTCCTCTTGTAGTTGGCTGCTCACTACCACCTTGTGAGCAATTAAAGCGGTGCGTGAAAAACACACTTTGTTGATGACACACACGTCTTAGAAGCAAAAAAGCTTTGGGACATCCTGAGGTCATACGACATGGTCTAACTTTGAGTCTGTATCATTGTAAAGGCTAGTGCTGTGAGCATTCAGATTTTCTAGTGAACTGGATTAATTCAAATTTAGTAGATTGTGTTTCAGTATTCATGTTTGAAGTTCTCTTTGAAGAGATTTAGCTGCTGACATATTCAGTTTTCTTTGTGAAATTAATAATTTGTGTTACCATAAACTCTGATAGGCAGTTGTCCTGAAGGGCAGTTATTATTTTCTGGTCTGGTTCGTGGCTAGCATTCATTCAGCTTCCCGGTAAAAGGTACAAAAAGAACAGGTTGCATCTTAACTGGAGGGGCATCGCATCCTGGCAGAGATGTTTGCTAGTGTAACCCGAGTGGATTTAAACTTATAAGGTAGGGGGTTAGGAACCAAAACAGCAGATCAGAAAGCCAGCAGAAGGTTAATAGGCTAAACAGGCAAGACCAGTCTAACAACCATGGTGAGAGAAGGAATCATAAAAGATCAGTATGTGATTTGAAAGTTGGAATGATAGAGGTAAGACTCAGTGGTTTCAGCAATTTAAAAAAATAAGAATGGAGAGTGTGGCGCACAAGAGAATATTAAAGCAGAAAGACAAGCAGTAAAACTTATTTAAAAACCTTGTACCTAAGTCCATGCTGTATTCAAAATAAAGTTGGTGAGCCGATAGCTGCAATAAGAAATTATATTTGTATTAGGGAATGTTGAATCAGTCTGGGTGGAAATTAAATTCTGGATTAGTGGTGCTGGAAGAGCACAGCAGTTCAGGCAGCATCCAAGGAGCAGCGGAATCGACGTTTCAGGCAAAAGCCCTTCGTCAGGAATAAAGGCAGTGAGCCTGAAGCGTGGAGAGATAAGCTAGAGGAGGGTGGGGGTGGGGAGAAAGTAGCATAGAGTACAGTGGGTGAGTGGGGGAGGGGATGAAAGTGATCGGTCAGGGAGGGGAGGGTGGAGTGGATAGGTAGAAAAGGAGATAGGCAGGTAGGACAAGTCCAGACAAGTGATGGGGACAGTGCTGAGCTGGAAGTTTGGAACTAGGGTGAGGTGGGGGAAGGGGAAATGAGGAAACTGTTGAAGTTCACATTGATGCCCTGGGGTTGAAGTGTTCCGAGGCGGAAGATGAGGCGTTCTTCCTCCAGGCGTTTGGTGGTGAGGGAGCGGCGGTAAAATTAAAAGCAAGGGAAGTAACCACTTGTTAGGAGTAATTTACAGGCTCCTGGACAGTAGTTCTGCAGTAGGGCATTATATAAACCAGGAAATAATGAGGGCCTGTGAGAAGGACACAACAGTAATTATAGGTGATTTTAACATGCATATTGACTGGGTTAGTCGACTTGGAAAGGGTTGCCTTGAAGAAAGATTCATAATGTCTATGAGGGATTGTTTCTTAGAGCAAGGTGTCATGGAGCCAACCAGAGAACTGGCTACTTTAGATTTGGTATTGTGTTATGAGGAAGGACTGATAAATGGTCTTGTAGTTAAGTATCTTCTTGGAAGGAGTGACCACAACATGCTAGAGTTTCAAATTCAGATTAAAAGAGTGAAGGCAGAGTCGCATGTGAGAGTTTCAGCATTAGGCAAAGGTAAGTGAACAGGCCTGAGGAAGGAGTTGGTCCAAGTGGACTGGGCAAAAATATTAAAGGGTAGGACAGTTGAAGAATAGTGGCCAGTGTTTAGGGCGATATTAACTATGTTTCACTTAAAGTATATTCCTGAGAGGAAGAAGAATTGGAAAAAGGTGAAAAATCATTCACGGTTTTTAACAGGGAAGTCAACGATAACAAAAGGCAAAAACTAGAGCGTAGCATTCTGCAAACGTTAGTGGTACTCTGGAGGATAGGAGAATTTTAAATATCAGCTAAGGATTACTAAAAACAAAATCAAAAGCACTAAGATGAACTACAAAAGGAAACTGGCACAAAACATAAGCACAGATTATAAAAGCTTCAGTGAGTGTATAAAGATAGAGAATAGTGAAAGTGTTCACCCTTTAGAGGATGAAAATGGTGGGAAACTCAGAAATAGCAGAGGCACTAAACCAAGGTTTTGTCTCGGTTTTCACAGTGGAAGATAATTTCTTCCCAAAAACTGAAGTTACTATAACGAGGGAGAAGTTTTTAAGTAAATTGATAGGATTAAAGGCAGATGAGTCCCCAGGGTCTGATAGCATGCACCCTAGGACATTAACAGAGGTAGCAGCAGAGATAGTGGATGCGTTAGTTATGATTTTCCAAAATTCCCTGGATTCTGGCAAGTTAACGGTGGATTAGAAACATGCTGATGTGACACCCGTATTCAAAAAAGGAGATAGGCAACAAGTGGGAAACTATAAACCTCTGTTCTGGAGACGTTGCTGGAGTCCATCGTAAAGGAGGAGCTAACTGAACACTTGGAAAAAACAGCTGAATTCATCAGTTTCAGCACCATTTCATGAAGGGCAAGTCATGCTCGATGAACTTGCTGAAGGATGCAACCAGCAAGATAGATTATGGGGATCTGGTGGATGTGGTATATCTCGGGTTCTAGAAGACATTTGACAAGGTGCTGCATTAAAGATTGATCCAGAAGGTTGGATCCTAAGGTTTTAAGGGTAGGTCTTTGGCTTGGATAGAGGATTGCTGACTGACAGAAAGCAGAGGATCAGGATAAATGGGTCGTTCTTTGGATGGCAAACCGTAATTAGTGGGACACCGCAGGGTTCAGTTGCTGGATCTCAACTATTTAGAATCTATATAAATGATCTGCAAGCAGGTGTAACATAGCAAGGTTTGCAGATGACAATAAAATAGGTGGCAAAGCAGGCAGTGATGAGGAGATAGAGATTTTACAGATGGATATTGATAGGCTCAGAGAATGGGCCTGAATTTGACAGATGGAGTTTAATATGGATGAGTGTGAGATTGTTCATTTTGGCCGAGAAACAAAATGGCAAATGATTATTTAAATGGGAAGCAGATTCAAATTGCATCAATACTGAGGGATCTGTGTGTCTTTGTGCATGAATCGCGGAAAGTGGGTATGCAGGTGCAGCGTGTAATAGGAAAGGGAAATGGAATCCTGATATTTATTGCAAAATGACTGGATTATAAAAGGAAAGAAGTGTTGTTACAATTATATAAAATGTTGGTCAGACCACAGCTGAAATATTGCATCCAGTTTTGGCCTCCTTACTTGAGGAAGAATATGGTGGCAGTTCAGAGGAGATTCACCAGGTTGATACTGGGGATGAAAGGGCTGTCATATGAGGAGTGGTTGTATAGCTTGGGCCTGTACTCACTAGAGCTCAGAGGAATGAGGGGAATCTGATTGAGAAAATGCTAAAAGGGATTGGTCAGGTGACCATGGAACAGATGTCCCCCCACCTTGTAGGACAGTCTCAGCAAGAGTTCACAGTTATAGAGTGAGAGGGGTAGGAGTTCATAGTTATAGAGTGAGAGGGGGTCGGTTCAAACTGAAATGAGGAGAAACTACTCCTCCCAGAGGGTTGTGAATCTGTGAAACTCACTGCCCCAGAGTGCAGTGGAGGCAGAACCAATCAACAGGTTCAAGAAAGAAATAGATATGTTTCTGATGAAACACAGGATAAAGGGCTATGAGGAGCAGGCAGGAAAGTGGAATTGAGATTGGGATAAGATCAACCATGATCACGGTAAATGGTGGAGAGGGCTCAAAGGGCTAAATTGCCTACTCCTGTTCCGAATTCTTACATTCCTATGTAAAAGACAACAACATAACATATCTTTCCGGGACTTATCTGAAACATTGCTGGTTATTTCATGGTGCCATGAGCCTTTTTAAAATTTTTTAGTGATTCTGAGACAAAGCAATGCAGCTTTAATGAAAGTATGTTTAAAAGACATTTGATAATGAAAGCACGTGTCTTGTGCCTGTGATTAACTACACAGTTCATTGGACGCTGTCCTATAGGTGTATTTGTGTAATTTGAATTAGAGATTTACAATTAATTGTGGAAGCAATGTAAAACAGAGGGGAACATTTAGAAGTTGAAATGGAATGCGTTTTTGCACTTGAAGAATATCAAATTGAAGAGCTTTCTTAATTGATATCATTTAGGATCTGAAGCAAGCCAATTGTCCTGAAATATTTTGAGAGTAGTGGGTCCATATTTAATCACAATTGCACATTTCCAAATTATGATTGTTATTACCAGCCAGCCATGAGTTTGTTAGGCCATTCATTTTTATCATCATCTTGGATGGCCTGATCAAAAGAGAAGACTGATTGATTGTCTGATCACTCCTGTTTTTTATGGACATCTGTTCACAGATTAAAGGTGGCCACCATGATCCATGCACGCCTGCTCAATTGTGAGGTGACATTACACACATTGTACAGTTAATTGACAGGAGCTGAATGGCGATACACAATATCAGAACTCACATGATTCAGGTTCAGTTGAACACCAAGCTCTCTCCAGCAGAATTTGAGGACAAGAATGTTCAAAGATGTTTTTAAGTTTTGCTTCCAGAATGACAATGAGAGATACTGCTGCCTTAATTTGCACCTTACAATGAGAGCTCTAATTTAATTGAATTGTTGCTCACGGACTGCAACACTCCACCTAGTGGTGGTGTTGCCCTTAAATACAGCCATTCTCTAAATTGGTGTTTCGTGATCATGCACAGATAGTTACTATGAATGATTCTCCTTCCCAATCTCTCCCATTGCCTGAGTGTTAAATTGTCACCAGTTACCTCTGTCTATTGAGAGAGCAGCCCTATGGTCTAGTAAGACAATGGTAACTTTACATAGTTCATTGATTCATTAATTGGAAACAGTGTCCCAAAGTAAGAAGGCATGTTTTCTCAAATCTAATTGCCTGCCTAAAAATACAACATGAACCAATGCATCGTAGTCATGGGCGACTTCAACTTCCCAAATATTGATTGGAAGCTCTTTAGATCAAGTAGATTGGATGGGGTGGTGTTTGTGCAGTGTGTCCAGGAAGCTTTTCTAACGCAGTATGTAGATTGTCCAACCAGAGGGGAGGCCATATTGGATTTGGTACTCGGTAATGAACCGGGACAAGTGGTGGGCTTGTTAGTGGGTGAACATTTTGGTGATGGTGACCACAATTCTGTGACTTTCACCTTGGTTATGGAGAGAGATAGGTGCGCACAACAAGGTAGATTTTACAATTGGGGGAAGGGAAATTATGATGCTGTAAGACAGGATTTGAGGAGCATACGTTGGGAGCATAGGCTGTCAGGGAAGGATGTGGTGGAAATGTGGAACTTTTTCAAGGAGCAGATACGACGTGTCCTTGATATGTATGTACCTATCAGGCAGGAAAGAAATGGTCGTGTGAGGGAGCCTTGGTTGACGAGGGAGGTTGAATGTCTAGTAAAGAGGAAGAAGGAGGCTTACATAAGGTTGAGGAAACAGGGTTCAGATAGAGCAGTGGAGGGATACAGGATAGCCAGAAGGGACCTGAAGAAAGGGATTAGGAGAGCTAAGAGAGGGCATGAAAAATCCTTGGCGGATAGGATCAAGGATAACCCCAAGGCATTTTATGCATATGTGAGAAACCTGAGAATGACGACAACGAGGGTAGGTCCGATCAAGGACAGTAGTGGGAGACTGTGTATTGAGTCGGAAGAGATAGGAGAGGTCTTGAACAAGTACTTCTCTTCAGTATTTACGAACGAGAGGGACCGTATTGTTGAAGAGGAGAGTGTGAAACGGACTGGTAAGCTAGAAGAGATACTTGTTAGGAAGGAAGATGTGTTGGACATTTTGAACAACTTGAGGATAGACAAGTCCCCCGGGCCTGACGGGATATATCCTAGGATTATGTGGGAAGCAAGAGAGGAAATTGCAGTACCGTTGGCAATGATCTTCTCGTCTTCACTGTCAACGGGGGTGGTACCAGGGGACTGGAGAGTAGCGAATGTTGTGCCCCTGTTCAAAAAAGGGAATAGGGATAACCCCGGGAATTACAGGCCAGTTAGTCTTACTTCTGTGGTAGGCAAAGTAATGGAAAGGGTACTGAGGGATAGGATTTACGAGTATCTGGAAAGACACTGCTTGATTAGGGACAGCCAGCATGGATTTGTGAAGGGTAGGTCTTGCCTTACAAGTCTTATTGAATTCTTCGAGGAGGTGACCAAGCATTTGGATGAGGGTAGAGCAGTGGATGTAGTGTACATGGATTTTAGTAAGGCATTTGATAAGGTTCCCCATGGTAGGCTTATGCGGAAAGTCAGGAGGCATGGGATAGAGGGAAATTTGGCCAATTGCATAGAAAACTGGCTAACCGGTCGAAGTCAGAGAGTGGTGGTAGATGGTAAATATTCAGCCTGGAGCCCAGTTACAAGTGGAGTTCCGCAGGGATCAGTTCTGGGTCCTCTGCTGTTTGTAATTTTTATTAATGACTTGGATGAGGGAGTCGAAGGGTGGGTCAGTAAATTTGCAGATGATACGAAGATAGGTGGAGTTGTGGACAGTGAGGAGGGCTGTTGTCGTTTGCAAAGGGACTTAGATATGATGCAGAGCTGGGCTGAAGAGTGGCAGATGGAGTTCAACCCTGCCAAGTGTGAGGTTGTCCATTTTGGAAGAACAAATAAGAATGCGGAATACAGGGTTAATGGTAGGGTTCTTAGTCAGGTGGAGGAACAGAGGGATCTTGGGGTCTATGTACATAGATCTTTGAAGGTTGCCACTCAGGTGGATAGAGTTTGTAAGAAGGCCTATGGAGTATTATCGTTCATTAGCAGAGGGATTGAATTCAAGAGTCGTGAAGTGATGTTGCAGCTGTACAGGACTTTGGTTAGGCCACAGTTGGAGTACTGTGTGCAGTTCTGGTCGCCTCACTTTAGGAAAGATGTGGAAGCTTTGGAGAGGGTGCAGAGAAGATTTACCAGGATGTTGCCTGGAATGGAGAATAGGTCGTACGAGGATAGGTTGACAGTTCTCGGCCTTTTCTCGTTGGAACGGTGAAGGATGAGGGGTGACTTGATAGAGGTTTATAAGATGATCAGAGGAATAGATAGAGTAGACAGTCAGAAACTTTTTCCCCGGGTACAACAGAGTGTTACAAGGGGACATAAATTTAAGGTGAAGGGTGGAAGGTATAGGGGAGATGTCAGGGGTGGGTTCTTTACCCAGAGAGTGGTGGGGGCATGCCCTGCCCGTGGGAGTGGTAGAGTCAGAATCATCGGCGACCTTTAAGCGGCATTTGGATAGGTACATGGATGGGTGCTTAATCTAGGATAGAAGTTCGGCACAACATCTGTGCTGTATTGTTCTATGTTCTATGTTCTATGTTCTATCATTATTATAGAATTTCAAATGTGTCGGTGTCCTGGAATATGAAGGAAAATGATCATGAACAAAATATTTAAATAATTGGCAATAATATCCAAATAGTAAGTAATCTCACTGTTTGGCATGCCCCCAAAATAAAAATCTGCACCAACCAGCAGATCAATAAAGGTGTAATTGGGATCCCATTTGCATGTTAGAAGGGGAATGCCACCTTAAGTTGTCAAGTGTTCATCTATAGGCTGCTTCCAAAATGTCAATGGGTAGATGATTGGAGTTTCCAGGGCAGACAGACAATACCATTTTTGAGGCACTATGCCTGGCTGAATAAACTAGTGTAAAAATCCTTATGTGGAGAATTGGAGATCAGTTTCATTAAGCAGATTCTGCTCATTTTGAAACATATCATCATGTGTAGTGTCATCTACATTAGAGTTTGCTGTTGTCAGGTGCTGCTATTACAGCTGAAGGAGAATTAGCCAGGATGGTATAGAAAGGATTTTGGTTTGAAAACTGTAGACAAACCAACAGGAATTTTCACTTCTATAATATGTCACATTTTGAGTGGCAGGTATAGGGTGTTAGGATGGTTTTAAGAATTCATACAATGACTGAACTTTCAGTGTAAATATAATTCTGGAATAGAGGGACAGGCTGTGAAAACAAACTGCATCTTGTTGCCTAGGAACTGTTCGACGCATAATCACTGCAAATTTAATCTGTGTGAGCATTATAAAGTACAATCATGGCAAAATTTTACAGAACTCTCTTCTTGGTTTCACATTAAACTGAATTCATATTTGCTACTTTTTTGGACATAATTCTGCATGTTAACTATAAGACTAATAATTGGTGCTCTTAAAACAAGGTGAAATAAAATGGCATTTGCTGTGGCAGATAGGTTGGATGAAAGCTGTGGTAAAGGGAAAGATTATAATAATTTGCTCTTTAGGTGGCAAGTGTAAGAGTTGGAGCTTGTGTTACAATCTCTATTGATAATGTGACTCATTCAGACAAATTCTTCACAAATACAAAGGTAGAGAGGTCAAGGTCCAGTTATCTGTAGAATTGTCCAGTGCAAAAGATCTCATACAATTCAGCAATAATGGATCTGCAACTTTTCAAAATGATTACCTTTATTATCTTCATGTGGAACCCATTGTGAATTTCCAAGTGACCCTTCTCTCACTGCCATTTCATTCACTCCCACAGCTTTCCAATATATAATGGTTCTTGTCCAACAATCTTTAATTGGTCTTTTTGCTTTGTTCGTTGGCATTGTGTGGCTCATCTATTATTTCTTCTGGCTCACTGCCCAGCTATTACTATCAGCCTGTCATAAAAATTACTTTTCTTTTTGTCTGATACATATTATTTATCTCCTCACACCAAACTGTGCCCTGGTGTCTCTGTGCTGTTAACTGAATGGCAAAGCCAATGCTCCCTAACTTTGGGAAATTTCTCGTTCCCTGAGATGGCATGAATTTGAGTAGTAACTCTCAAAAAGCAAAGATTTCAAGTCTGGAGAAATGCCTGTGGTATCAGCCCTGTGCTAAGTCACAGAGCCATGGACTCAGGCCCCATTCTGGAACCCGATCAGATTAGCTAGGCCGATTTTTCATTCAGTACTTGATGGTGCCACTTTGCTGGAAATGATAAAAACTGAAAGAACTGTGGATGCTGTAAATCAGAAACAAAAACACACATTGTGGGAAAGTTCAGGTCAGGCAGTATCTACTCTACTTGCAAGGCCAACAGCATAAGCAGCAAGAGGTACACAGAGCTCAGTGATTCCATGACCAACAGATCACATCTAAGTTCTGCATCCTTACCACATCCAATTGTGAATGGCGGTGGACAATTAAACAATTCATTGGAGGATGAAGCTCCACAAACATCCTCAGTCTCAATAATGGGTGATCATCTTTGTGGGCGATTTAAAAAAATTTGGATGTAATAGTTCAAGAAGGCAGCTCACCACTGCTGTTTCAAGGGCAGCTAAGAATAAATGGTGGCCTAGCCAGTGACACCCAAAAAAAAACTAAGTCCACTCCAGAACAAATAATCAAACCATTTATCTAATTTCCTTCTGTGAAACTTCCTACTCTGCACATGTTTTTCATTTTGCCTGTGTTAAAGGTTACATAAGAAATTCAATTGCTGGGGAGCACTTTGGGATCAGATCCACCATAAAATCTTAAATCAGTTCCTTTTATACTCATTTACAAGTTTGTTACTTATGGAACAAATGAGCGATCATCATCATCATTCTCCAACCGCACCCCCCCCCCACCCAATCCCCCAACTTGGCATGCACCACAAGCAGAATCTAAAGGATGGACTCTATCCGAATATAATTTCTTTCCTTCAATCACCTCATCTATTATTAAAGCTTGTTGTGTGGTCTTAAATATATTTTATTAATTACATGACTTTCGATGCTGAAAGCATCTATTCCTTTCACATCGTTCTTAATTTTCAGATCATTTCTTCTTTCACAGCCTCACAATGAATTGCATTGAGAAGTTGCGTTACTTTCTCTGTGATATATTTGGAAATCTAATTTTGATTGAATGGCAATCGTAAATGTCCAGAAGTGGTCAGTTCATTGAATATATAAACATTTTCTTGAAGCTCTTGATGAGCTAGCTCAGTTGGCCTATTCATTTAAATATTTTAATATGACCTCAACTATCTGTCCTGGTTTATTAGCTACACGTTCAAATAGGATTTTCGGAGATAAAGATATTAAATGCTCAAATGTAAATCTAAACCAGAACAGTAGAACATATTCCATAGAACATGTACCAGAACATATACCACAGTTGAGACACCATCTGAATGAATATCACGAGTTAACATTTAAGGTGGGATTCATTATCAGAAGCAACACAGAAGGGGAAAAGCTTGTAGAACTTTCTAGAAGAGAACTCCAGTAAAAAAAATTGTAACCCATTTCACAAAGAGGACCTTGATAGAATTATCAACATATGCTTACATATCAAAATCAAGGAAAGAGCATAAAGAGATAGTAAATATATGTGGTACAAAGATTAGTTCAATCACATGCAACTATATTTGGGAAGGTATTCTTGAGCCTTACCCACCCAAATATGTTAAGGCACCAGCAGGGAACTGCTAACTCCATTCAAGCTTGGAATCAGATCTGAGGTTTTCTAGTCTGTCTTCCTTAGTGTAAAATGGCCTGCAGAACCTCATGACTTGCTGAGCCATCAAGACAGTAAGTTTGTCACATCTTTGCAATGTTTTAAAATTCCAATCCCAATCACATCAAGTTGCTCTTGAAGCATTCAGGCTTCCAGTTTGCAGCAATGAATTCTGAAAATTCTAAGAAAGAATGTGCACCTCAGCTACATTTTCTGTTTTTAGAATTGCTTATTCTACAGAAATTTGGCAAAATCCTGGCTAATGTGGAGTCCGCTGTAAAAATATCAAATTTACAACTTTTGCATACTTTAGTCACATCGCACACAAAGATGGGCAAAACTCAAAAGGGAAATCGTGCAAAACAGCTAATTAGCATAGTTTATTTCCTACCAATTTCTAATACTGTGACTTGACTATTTGTGATAGTGTACGTAATCAACCTGTTTCTGTTTTACAATTAGAAACCGAGGTCCATTCGGAACTATTGCTTTCCTTCTAACTGTGTGTGAAATCCGGTGGGGGTGTAAAACAGGAAATGGTTAATTCGTTTTTATCCTTTCATGCAACGTTGGTATTACTTGTTAATCAACATTAATGCCCATCTATAATTACCCTGAGGACAGTAAAGAGTCAGCCATGTTGCTGACTGTCAGGAGTCACATGTAAGCAAGTTTGGATCCAAACAGGACAACCAGTACAGACTACAAATTCAAGACCATCAGCAATGGTTCTCCTTCAGGATCTTCCATTCTACACTTGCAGCCATGCGCCAGCATTTAACTTCTGTACAGTCAGCTATGCCTCGACTGATGGCCACACTCTCTGAGAGCTGCAGAGTACCCCTACTGTACTATATCCTAAGAAACCTCCTCTACTGCCACTCCCTCACCACCCGATGCCTGGAGGAAGCATGCCTCACCTTCCGCCTTGGAACACTTCAACCCCAGGGTATCAATGTGGACTTCACCAGTTCCCTCATTTCCCCTCCCCCCACCTTACCCCAGTTCCAACCTTTCAGCTCAGCACCATCCTCATGACCTGCCCTACCTGCCAATCTCCCTTCCCACCTATCCGCTCCACCTTCCTCTCCGACCGATCATCTTCATCCCCACCCCCATCCACCTATTGTACTCTTGGTTACCTTCTCCCCAGCCCCACCCCCTTCCCATTTATCTCTCCACCCCAGAGGCTCCCTGCCTCATTCCTGATGAAGGGCGTTTGCCCAAAATGTTGATTTTCCTGCTCCTTGTATGCTGCCTGACCTGCTGTGCTTTTCCAGCACCACCCTGGTCTGGATTCTGATCTCCAGCATCTGCAGTCCTCACTTTCGCCCTGTAAGCAAGACCAGGTAAGGGTGGCAGATTTCCTTCCCTAAAGGGCATCAGTGAATCAAATGGGTTTTTAGAACAATCACCAGTAATTACACAATCGCCATTAGATGAACTTCTAAATCCAGAATGTTGTCAAGTTCAAACTTCACCATCCACCGTGATGCAATTCAAACCTATGTTCCCAGAATGGTAGCCTGGGGCTTTGGGTTACTGGTCCACTGACATTACCAATGCACTTCACCTGATGAAGGAGCAGTGTTCCAAAAGCTTGTGATTTAAAATAAACCTGTTGGACTATAACCTGATGTTGTGTGACTTCTGACTTTGTCCACCCCAGTCCAACACTGGCACCTCATTACCATGATGACCACAATGCCACACCTCCCTGCTGCTCTAACAGCTTAAATTAAAACTACCACACAAAATAAATGACAGACCTGCTTTAATATTTACATATATTGTCTACTGTGAAATGTGCCTACAAAAACAAGCTTCCAAGCAGATCTATCTTGGTGCCACATATTTACTCCCTCATTCACAAGTTGGGTTGCAATTGAGTTGTCGGTGTTACTGTTGGGCTTTTTTTTCTTGTGATGTAATTGCATATAGGAAAGCTCAGTTATTTGTGGAATATATTTAATGATACTCTGCAAGGTAGTTATTAAGTGCTTTCACGTGTTTGTAATATAATTTGTACATGTTGTGGAAGAACTTACGGGAAAGGTGAAATTGGCACTCATAAGTTGCAATGTCAATTTCAGGGAGTGGGAGTTTGAATTCCTTCCTTGTCCTAGTGGCCAACCTTACTCCTACCTCCAACATTACTTTATCAAAAAGCTGGTTCAGATTATTAGCTCAGTAACTAACTGTCCCCTCCCCAATGAAATTTATTTTCAAACATGATAAAGCTGAATATCAAGAGATCTTAAACTTAAGAGCGTTCACCATTCATGCTCTATTTCTTGTGACACAGTGAGCTCTCAGACAGTAAAATAAGTACAGTATGTGTAAATTGCATGAATGAGATAACACTGGGGTACAATCTTTAAGCTTTTTACTTCTATTGAATTAAAAACTGGATGATAATTCAAGTTAGAAATTTTGGTCACAGTTCTGTCACAAATGTGCATCTGTTATAAAGATGAGAATGATTAGAAATAGGTGAAGCAAATGAGAGCAACAAAGTTAATATCTCAGGCCAGTGACTGAGCTTCCATCAGAACCGAGATGAGTTGGAAATGTGCAGGGTTTTAAGCAAATAAAAAGAGGATGGATTGTGAAAAGAACCAAAGGGATGTGGGAGAGAGGAATGATTAAATGATAAAAGTGTTGGTGGCACAAGGTCAAAGGGAATGGTAACGGGATGGTGAAAGAAACACAAGGTATGTCTCGGAAAGTATGAATGGCAGAATAATAAAAAGCTGCTCCCTGAAAGCAAAGAGAAAAAGAAGGCCGTAAAATCAAAAGCAACAAGGAGGAAGCAAACAAAGTAGGCATTGAGATTAAGTTCAAATTGCTAAATTCAGTATTGGGATCTGCAAGACTGTAAAGTGCAAACGTTTAATCTTGCAGAATTAAAGTCAGCTCTGACACTTCATCCTCTTGCTGGACCATGCCCCAACCACCAAACATCCATGACTGTCAATTACTTCATTTTCTCTGGAGATTTACCTTCTATGACTTACAGTCTCATTGTCCCCAAACAACCTACTTTTGTCTCCTTCCAAAAATCTACCGATATGATTGATCTGGTAAACCCATTGTTTTAACCTGCCCCCTTTCCCAATGATCTGATTTCTTCCAATTTCAAATCTTGTCTTTTTCTTCCTAGTTCAGTCTCTTTTCACGTACATCTTCTGTTTGCCTCCAGCCCTTCATCAGTTTCCAAGTCCTAAGTGACTCCTCTTCACTATGATCCTCTAATCCCTTAATATCTTCATCTCCCCTACACCAGGACCACCTGAGGATTTCCTATTCTTCCTTGAGTGTGGGCCCAAACACTCCTTGTCAACTACAATCCTCCACCAACTAAGTTGAGCTTTTATTCACCTTGAATAACATTTTCAATTCAAACTACTTCCTCCAATAAAAGATGCTGCCACAGATATGCATGTGGGTTCTATTTTTTCATGGGCTACATAAGACATTTCTTACTTTAGACCTATCCAGATACTCTCCTTGAATCCTCTATTGGTATTTTTATAGCCATATTGGTGGCATTTTCTGCTTTTACCCTGAACTCAAAAATTTAATGAACTTTGGTCCAAACTTTCACCTTCCTCTCTGTTTTATATGGTACATATTCAAACTTGCTTCTGTTCACTTGCCTCCCTTGATTTTTCAGTCACCATTTCTGGAAAAAGGCTATTGTCACCTCACTGACTTCCATAGCTTCCTTGACTACACATGCTCACATCTGCCTGTCAGGATTGTGTTGCGGGTTCCCATTTTCTCTGTCTTTGTTGCACATATTCAGATAATGCACTCTTTCATACATGTGGTTCTAAAATCCTTTTCCCACAACCAAAGATTCCCTTCCAGTGAGGGTGATGGGGCCCTTAACTGTGTCCATCCTGTTTCATGTCCTTCAGCTTTCACCACTTCCCTTTCTCCCAGAAACACCATCGGAACCTGCATGTTCTGAACCTCTAATGCACCAGCCTCTCTATTTATCCCATCTGATTTCGAAGATAACAGCACATACTGAGAGTAATCGGTTTAGCTCAGTTGGCTGGGTTGTTGGTTTACAGAGCAGTGTGATAGAACATAGAACATAGAAAACATACAGCGCAGTACAGGCCCTTCGGCCCTGATGTTGCGCCGACCGAAGCCTACCTAACCTACACTAGCCCAATAACCTCCATATGCTTATCCAATGCCTACTTGAATGACCATAAAGAGGGAGAGTCCACCACTGATACTGGCAGGGCATTCCATGAACTCACAACCCGCTGAGTAAAGAATCTACCCCTAACATCTGTCCTATACCAACCTCCCATTAATTTAAAGCTGTGTCCCCTAGTAACAGCTGACTCCATACGTGGAAAAAGGTTCTCACTGTCAACCCTATCTAAACCCCTAATCATCTTGTAAAAGAGTGTGGGTTAACAGTGTGGGTTCAATCCCCATCACTGGCTCGAGATTCCCATGAAGGAGGCTCCTTCTCAACCTCTTCCCTCGTCTGAGGTCTGGTGGCCCTCAGGGTTAATCACCACCAATCACTTTTCTCTAATGGGAGAGCAGCCCCTATGGTCTGGTCAGACTATGGCGACATAACAATTATGACTCTATATGAGATCTTGGGCTTCATAAATTGAGGTCTTGAATTTAAAGGGACGTTATGTTGAACATTTATAAAGCTTTGATTAGGACACAACAAGACACATGCATCCATTAATCCAGGAAGGATGTGATAGCCCTTGAAAGGGTAGAGAGGAGTTTTGTCACAATGGTTCCAAGTACAAGGAAATTTAGCTCCACAGTAAGGTTAGGTGGACAAACTTGGGGTTGTTCTCCCTCAAGCAGAGGAGATTGAGGGGAGTTTTGATATAAACATGTAAGCTTATGCTAAATTTAAAGAAGAAAGGCTGTTCCTGTTAGTTGATGGCACAAGGTTTAAAGGGTACAGGTAAGGTCATGGGCAAGAGACACAGCAAACACACAGGACCGTCACTGCCTAAAAGCATTAAAGCATGGTGGCAGCAGGCAAGATGAAGAGTTTTATAGAAAGAGATTGGCTTTAGATTGGATGTAGATAGAGAGGGGAAAAAAACTTGCAAGGACTCACTGATAATTCGACAGGAAGTCATCATGGGCTTAGTGTTCTTTCTCCACTCTCATCCTTTCATTTGCTTAAAAACCACTACCTCTCTCACCTTCGCCATTGAGCTGAAACATTAATTCTATTTTTTCTCTCCAGGTGCTACCTGACCTGCTGTGTACCTTTAGCATTTTCTTATTTTAGATTTCCCATATCTGTAGTATTTTGTTTTTGTTTTGATATTGTATACTTTCAATATAAACTCCAGAGAATGGATTTTCACAGAACCAGTCATAAAAGTCCTTTGCTTCAAATCTTGTCTCCATTATAATAAATGCACAAATATTTGAAATCAGGAGTGGAGTGTGAGAAATATTTTCCATTTTTGGTATTGTCTGCACCTAATGAGATCTTTTGTGACTCATCCAGCTGCCCACACGTGCAAAGACTATGTTTAACGCAAGCTCTCTCACTCCGTCAGGACTTTCACCTCTTGTATCGAGACTTAATTCCCAACAGCAACTTTTCCGATCTCTTTTCTTTGTCAACTAGTTCAAATTCAGTTCCATGTGCCAATGTTTATAGGTGGTTATAAGTAGAAGGTGTTAATGGAACCTAAGAATCTAAATAATGTATGGTTACTTCAAATTTCTGCTTTAATATTCGAATATAGAAACTTTATACTTCACAGAATTTTAATGTTCTTTTAAGGTCTGCAAAGGTCGGTCAATTTCTAAAAAATCCAAACATGTTGATTTTCTTTTATTATACAACCTGCTTTCTATTGTTGCTTACTTATTATGATGCTGAAGGTAGACATTAAACATTATCAAATGCCAGAGGATGAGTTCAAATTACAACTTTCACCTTTTCACTCAGAAAACAAGAAAGATATAGGTTTAAAAAGAAATGTCAACATCTGTGATTGTGTGTGAAAACATTTTTAAGGAGCTTTTGGAAATAGTTTGGCACGGTATTTTGGCCAGTGGGTGGGAAGGCTGGAGAATTGAGGACATACTTTGAGAAATTTCAAATTAACTCCCCCACTGAGCTGAAATCAAATCAACACTAAAGTAGCTAAGCTAGTTCCCACAATAGGGCCAAACTTCCCATGGTTTGATGTCTGTCAGCACAGAACAAACATGTAGGTGTAGTCTGAAATGTGATTTGGTGATTCTTTTGGGCTGTCCTCTGTTTCACTCTGAGCTTAATTCCTGCATAGATCCATATTTGGTCATGTGTGCTTACATGAAATGCAAAGTTGCCAATGGCGGGGGGGCCGGGCAGAGTTGGTTAGTTGTCCCTCCATAATGAGAGAGCAGCCCTGTGACGTGGTAGTACCAATGTGTGACATTTTTACATGAAATATACACATAAGCTCTATTAAAGGCCTGAAAGTTATTGAACAGTGTTCATATTCCCCGATGGTAATATTTCTGTGATATTTTGTATTGATCTTTAAAAGCTTGGAGTTGCCTTCTTGGACTCTTCTTTTTGGATTAGACTTTACACTTTACCTGCTGTGTATGTTTGTTCTGTTTTTCCATTTTTGGCAGCATTTTTACCTTGAAGATATAACAACTAGAATTTCAGAATCTTGATGGAAACCATTAAATGTTTAGTTTATGTTAGTTTCTGAAACCCTCAACCTCTTCCCATTGGATCAGATATCCCAGTACTGGTACATGTGTCTGAGTGATGCAGGACATTAAGATGCTGGGCCGAGCATCACAATTGTTGTCTGCCTTTGGGTTTTTAAAGATTTCTGTACATTTACATGACACACCTTCATTGTTGGCACACCAAGCCATATGGAATTCAAATTGTGTGTGTGCATTAGTGAGTAAGAAGGAAAGGAAGTTTGATATGCAAACAATGTCTCTAATTTTCAACCTCTCCTAACCCAATAGCTCTATGGGCTGCAGACCCAGAATTTTCTCTGCATTCTCTGATTGACAGTAGGGCCAAAGCTCACTTTTTCCTGTCCCTCTGCAGCTACTCGTGTTTATATCCAATTATCTGGTACACAGGCATACATAGTGGAGCAATTGTTAAAGTTTGCAAAGCTGCCAGTTACATCCCGGTTTAAGGATAAACAAATTTGTAGTGTTCAAGAGTCTTTTCAAAGCCAGATGTTCAAAACCTCGTGTACCAATTATTACATATTTTGGTACCATGTGCAATCTGAACAGTCATGTGTATATCTGAAAGACCTGCAAGTTCATTTGTATTCTTTGGATAATGGTGGTAAACCCAGTTTGAAAATCGAGTCTTTGTGTTGTGCATTTGTACTTTGTACTTTTTTTGAATTTGTTCATTGCTTTGAGCGTCACGAGCAAGGTCAGTGTCTAATGCCTATCCCTAATTGCCTTGAAAAGAATGTTGAAGCTGCCTCCTTGAACCAAGGCAGTCATTTGGGAGAGATACATTCTCAGTGATGCTAGAAAGGAATTCCAGGATTTGGGACCCATAGGCAATGAAAGAATGGCAATATAATTCCACAACAGTGAGTGACATGGAGGGAACATGCAATTGGTTGTGTTCCCTATCCTTTGAGGTTGGAAAGATGGAGAGTTGTCAGGAAAGGAATGTTAGTGAGTTGTTATAGTGCATCTTTGAGGTGGTACTTATTGCTGTCAGTATATGCCGAGCGAAAGAGTACAAAATAAAGAATAGAAAGAGGTAACTTTTAAAGATTCAATCGGGCGTCACTTAAATAGGCTGTTTTGTATTGGATGTTGATAAAATTATTGTGATACACTCATTGAGCCAAATTATAGTTCTATTCATTTGCATGATGAGGGCATTGCTGGCTAGGTCAGTGTGCCCATCGCTAATTACCTGAAGGGCAGTTAAGCGTCAATCACATTGCTTGGAATCTGGAGTCACATGTACTTCAGACCAGGTAAGGAAAGCAATTTTCTTCCCCACAGGGGAACCACATGGGTTTTTCTGACAATCGACAATGGTCGATGGTTATTGAATTTGAATTTGGCTATCTGCCAGGGCAGGATTCGAACCCTGTCCCCAGAACATTATCTGGATCTCTGGATTGATATTCTTGCAATAATACCACTCGGCCATTGCCTTCCCCTGAATTGAACATTGCAGATGGTTTTCAGTCTTTGGACAATCAAAATGTGGGTTCATTCCTGCAGAATACCCAGCTACTGATCAGTTTGGTTGCTGTAGCCCATGGGTGGTCCAGTTAGGTTTGTGTTTTTTAATAACCCCCAGAATATTGACTGTCAGGGGATTGGGTGATGGTTGTTGCCTGGGACCTGTGTCTTGTAAATATCGCTTGGTACTCTTGTATCCAACATTGAGTGTTATTTGGGCTTTGCTGCATGTATTTTATGAAGTCACAAACTGTTTTTAATGCTGAACATTCATGAGCGAACATGCCCACAGTTGAAAGGAAGCAGCTGAATGTGGTTGGGATCATGCGCCTATCGCTATCCTCTTTATATCCACTGTATTAGATTAGATTAGATTACTAATCTAAATGAAGTATTAAATGAAGAATTTCCCAGAAATGAGTAAGTTATTTCTGTTGTTTCAATTTGAAGTGATTTACCTGAGCACAATCCTGGACTAATACTTTTCTGATTTCTAATCCACATCTCACAACACTTGACTACTCTTTTGATTCAGTCCCTCTCATTGGGGATTAAAGCAAAATTGCAAATCTGTATTTAATTGTTAGGCAGAGAACGTCTGACAACAGCCTTAAATATGACCAGATGATTTATAACACAGGTCAGCTGCAATGTCAAGCTGTAATCCCCATATTATCCTCATTTTCAATGTGGATTTGCACTGCTTGCTGCATGTTAATGACACCTTGCTTCCTGGTCTAAAATTCCCATTTCATCCACGAACAGAAACAGCAACAGCAAAATTAGTTCCATTTATGTTTATGTGTACAGTTAGAGTGTATGTCTAAAGTAAAGCATTATCAGTAGTGTCTGTGACTCTATGAGAAGTTGCATGTTTCATGCTGGTTTAATCTATTTACTGTGTCTTCATATTAAAGCTATTACTGTGATTAGAATTCATTTAAATGTAAGGCATCATAAGGTTTGCATGTCGGCCAAACATTAATTACTCACCAAGACAACTCCAATCTTGAAATGTTACAGTTACAGCTGCTTCTGCTTATTTTATAGTTCCTTTATTTCTTCCTTAAAATGTAATTGTGTTTTTACTGACAATTTTATTTTCTGTTCCCTTCCTCACCCTGTGTCTTCTGACCATTTTTTTCTGGAGTTCTGCTATACCCTTGTGCTAGGACTGATCCTATTAAAGGTAGTTTGCCGACCTCTGTGTCTGCGGTGTGTACCATTACACAGCATCCTTATGCCTGCATCGCCAGCATGTTGGGATGGCCAGCAGGCGTGAGCTCTGCCAGGGTTTCCTCACGAGTATTTGCTTTGAGCCTAACCTTTGGTTACAATTGACATACACCAGTCCTGATATGTCATCATTCTGTTTTTGTTGTGGGGGACTCTTTTAATCTCGACAATACCCTTTTGGTAAAGTATAATGTGAATCCTTTCAGCTTCTGGAAAATTTGACAGATTCAGTCACTGGTCCATTTAACAAATATTCCAATTATCGATCAGCTTTTTCCACCTTCACTTCACCTTATGACCTACTGAGAGCACCAATTTTCACTTGGTTGTGTTTTCATAGTCAGTGCCCTTGCCTGCTCCATTCAGCATGTTAGCATCTTTAAAAGCAAGAAAACTTTTACTGGGAGAGTCTGATTCGTCTTCATCCATTGTCCGCCATCACTCTCACTCAGGGACACATGAATAAAATAACAAAGTGCTTAGATATCTACAGCCTTTCTTTCACAGCCTGAGGACATCTCAGTGCTTTCCAGCCAAGGAGATGCATTTGACTTGTTGGCACTAATGTCGAAAAATAGCAGCAAGTTTGCCTAAAGGTCACTGCACCTCAATCATCTTATCACTGAATTCACAGAACAATTGTTCATATTTTTTGGAAACTTTTTTCATATGTTTCATTATTGTTTCACATTGTTTGAAATTAAATGTTATTGCAATATTTTCCAAGTCAATGGAAAATAAACACTGGCATTGTGAAACATCAGCTGTCAATTCACTATGAATTGTTGGTTTAGACCATTTCTTCTCAGTGGAGTTTAACAACTGGAAGTCAGATTTCTGCTAAGAAGTGAAAATGATTGTTTGGTACATTTTCCTTTGGTCTCGTATCTGATGTGTAACGTTGATTTTTCCAGTCGCTCTGATTAAGCATGTTGTATGGAGGTTTTTAGATTAGATTAGATTACTTACAGTGTGGAAACAGGCCCTTCGTCCCAACAAGTCCACACCGCCCCGCCAAAGTGCAACCCACCCATACCCCAACATCTACCCCTTACCTAACACTACGGGCAATTTAGGATGGCCAATTCACCTGACCTGCACATCTTTCGACTGTGGGAGGAAACCGGAGCGCTCGGAGGAAACCCACGCAGACACGGGGAGAACGTGCAAACTCCACACAGTCAGTCGCCTGAGGCAGGAATTGAACCCGGGTCTCTGGCGCTGTAAGGCAGCAGTGCTTGCCACCGTGCCGCCCACGGTCAGGACAATAAAAAAGTTTTCAAGCTTAATATTGGCTGACTATATGAACACTTTTGTATCCATTTTGATTCAGATTTAGATGGACTTTACACTTGTTTCCTTCTGAAGTAATCATTTTTATTTTCCTGGTCATAGAGTCATAGAGATGTACAGCATGGAAACAGACCCTTCGGTCCAACCCATCCATGCTGACCCGATATCCCAATGCAATGTAGTCCCACCTGCCAGCACCCGGCCCATATCCCTGTATTCCGTGAGATCTAACCTTGCTAATCAGTCTCCCATGGGGAACCTTGTCCATATAGGTCACATCTAATGCTCTGTCCTCATCAATCTTCTTTGTTACTTCTTCAAAAAACTCAATCAAGTTTTTGAGACATGATTTCCCACGCACAAAACCATGTTGGCTATCCCTAATCAGTCCTTGCCTTTCCAAATACATGTCCATCCTGTCCCTCAGGATTCCCTCCAACAACTTGCCCACCACCGACATCAGGCTCACTGGTCTGTAGTTCCCTGGCTTGTCCTTACTGCCCTTCTTAAACAGTAGCACCAAGTTAGCCAACCTCCAGTCTTCCAGCACCTCACCTGTGACTATCGATGATACAGATATCTCAGCAAAAGGCCCAGCAATCACTTTTCTGGCTTCCCACAGAGTTCTCGGGTACACCTGATCAGGTCCTGGGGATTTATCCACCTTTATGTGTTTCAAGGCAGTTTGTAAAACTTCCAACTTCACTTTTAACATGACAGATGGATTGATTGCTTGAACCACATTATCCCTTCAAACAAGAAACATCGGGAGTTGATAACCTAGAATGTACATTTAATCCTTCAAGCTAATTGAAGCTACTCTCTGTAGTCCTCCTTTCAATTATGAAAGGTTCATTAGCAATGTATTAACTTCTGCTAATGTTAAACCTATGCAGTGAAGTTTCTCTTGTTAAAAAAATGTTCTATATTTGCCTTGCTCACTTTAATGATGTTATGGCTGTGTGCACATTTGAAGAATATGTAAGGATATTCGAGATTTGGAAGCAGTAGCAAATTCAGTACTTTCAAATCTCTAGTAAAGGGTAAAGAAAATAAAATTCTATCAATAATATTTGGGTTTTGTCAAATTGTATCAGACAAATCCTTAATGACAACTGCATTCTCATCATGGTTTATAATGGACCAGGCCAGACACCCTCAAAGCATTTCAAAAAAGTAGCCAGGATCCTAACTTTGGTCCTTGTTTTAAGCAGGTGTAAGGCAGATATCCCAAAAGTGATGCTGCTGGTCAAACCACTTAGTTTTAAACAAAACAGAATTTATTTACAAGTTTACCGAATTAAACACAAACAAAGAGAATGGAATATAGAATAACTTAGGTCGTCTATTCCTGATGAAGGGCTTTTGCCCGAAACGTCGATTTTCTTGCTCCTTGGATGCTGCCTGACCTGCTGTGCTTTTCCAGGACCACTCTAATCTAGCCTATGGAATAACTTAATTTATCCAAAAACACCACAGATTATCCCCATTTAATGAAGCTATTCCAAATAATTGCAGCAATGCCCATAAATACCCCTTGGCAAAAAAGGGAAAAATCTAACACAGGTTCTTACAGGCGAGAAGTCAGAGATTGGAGAGAGATTCAGCATGGAACACTTTCCATGTAGTTGTTTCTTGGATCAACATCTTCAAACTGACTAGCAGCCCTGAACAGTCAGACTATTAAAACCTCAACCAAACCAGAGAAAAGCTGAGCTGAGAACTGGCCACTCCCCTTTCATTGTACAAGTTTTTTTTAACTTAAAAGCTTCCTCAATTAGAGCAACCTTGGGGTTGTCTACAGAGTCAGTATGGGTAGAAGTCAGAAACAGGAAAGAAACAATCACTTTGTTAGGAGTTTTATACAAATTTCCCAATTGCAAGTGAGATATGGAGGTGCAGATTGGGAGGCAGATTTTGGAAAAGTGCAGAAGTAACACAGTTGTTGTCATGGTGACTTTAACTTCCCTAATATTGATTGGAACCTCCTTAGTTCAAATAGTTTGGATGAAGCAGTTTTTATCAGGTGTGTCCAGGAAGGGTTCCTGACTCAATATATAGGTAGGCTGACTAGTGAGAAGGCCATATTGGATTTGGTACTTGGCGACGAACCACGCCAGGTGTCAAATCTCTCAATGGAAGAGCATTTAGGTGATAGTGATCACAACCCCCTGACCTTTGCTTTACTCATGGAGAGGGATAGGAGCAGATGTTATGGGAAAGTATTTAAATGGGAGAGGGGAGAATTAGAATGCTATTAGGCAGGGTCTGGGGCGCATAAGTTGGGAAGGATGTTCTCAGAGAAATGCACAACAGAAATGTTTCGGAAGCACTTGCTGATAGTACTGGATAGGTTTGTCCTACAGAGGCAAGGAAGGGATGGTAGGTTGAAAGAACCTTGGGTGACAAGGGATGTGGAACATCTAATCAAGAGGAAGAAGGAACCTTATTTAAGGTTGAGGAGGCAAAGATCAGACAGGGCTTTAGATGGTCACAAGGTAGCCAAGAAGGAACTGAAGAGTGGACTTAGGAGAAGTACAAGGGGACATGTGAAAGCTTTAGCGAGTCGGATTAAGGAAACCCGAAGGCATTCCACACATATGTGAGGAACAAAAAGATGGCTGATCAGGGATAGTGGAAGGAACTTGCACCTGGAGTTGGAGAAGGTACAGTAGGTCCTTAATGAATACTTTGCTTCAGTATTCACTACTGAGATGGACCTTGACGTTTCCGAGGACAGCGTGATATGCTCGAACAGGTTGATGTTAGGAAGCAGGATGTGCTGAAAATTTTGAAAGACAAGGATAGATAAATCCTCTCGGCCAGATGGGATACCCTAGGTATCCTAGGTTACCCTAGGTTACTACCGGAAGCGAGGGAAGCGATTGCTGTGCCTTTGACGATGATCCTTGAGTCCTCACTGTCCACTGGAGTCATGCCAGATGATTGGAGGGTCGCAAATGTTATATGCTTGCTCAAAAAAGAAAACAGGGATAATCCTGGGAATTACAGGCTAGTTAGTCCTATGTGTGTGGTGGGCAAAGAATTGGAGAGGATTCTGAGACAGGAGTTATGATTACTTGGAAACTGTAGTTTGATTAGAGATAGTCAGCATGGCTTTGTGAGGGACAGGTCATGCCTTGCAAGCCTTATTGAATTCTTTGAGGATGTAACAAAATACATTGATGAAGGTAGAGCAGTGGATGTGGTGTATAAGGAATTTTAGCAAGATATTTGATATAGTTCCCCATGGTAGGCTTATTCAGAAAGTAAGGAGGCATGGGATTCAAGGAAATCTGGCTGTCTGGATACAGAATTGGCTGGCCTATAGAAGACAGAGAGTGGTAGTGGTTGGAAAGTATTCAGCCTGGAGCTTGGTGACCAATGGTGTTCTGCAGGGATCAGTTCTGGGAACTCTGCTGTTTGTGATTTTTATAAGTGACTTGGATAAGGAAGTGGAATGGTGGGTTAGGAAGTTTGTCAATGATTCAAAGGTTGGTGGAGTGGTGGATAGTGGGGAGGGCTGTTGTAGGTTGCAACAGGATGTTGACAGGATGCAGAACTGGGCTGATAAATGGCAGATGGAGTTCAACCTGGAAAAGTGTGAAGTGATTTACTTTGGAAGGTCAAATTTGAATGCAGAGTACAGGGTTAAAGGCAGAATGCTTGACAGTGTGGAAGAACACTGCGTCCTTGCATCCTTGTCCATAGACCCCTTAAAGTTCCCACCTAAGTTGAGAGGGCTGTTAAGAAAGCATATCATGTGTTGGCGTTCATTAGCAGGGGGATTAAGTTTAAGAGCTGTGAGGTTATGCTGCAGCTCTGTAGAGCCCTGGTCAGACTACACTTGGAATATTGTGTTCAGTTCTGGGCGCCTCCTTATAGGAAGGATGAGGAAGCTTTGGAGAAGGTGCAGAGGAGATTTACCAGGATGCTGCCTGAACTGGAGGACGTCTTATGAAAAAATATTGAGGGAGCTAAGGTTTTTCTCACTGGAGTGAAGAAGGATGAGAGGTGACTTGATAGAGGTGTACAAGGTGATGAGGGGCACAGATAGAGTGGATACTTTTTCCCAGGGCAGAAATGGCTATCACAAGGGGGCATAATTTTAAAGTAATTGGGGGAAGGTTTGGGGGAGATATCAGAGGTAGACTCTTTATACAGAGTGGTGAGTGCTTTAGTCAGACACATTAGGCACATTTAAGTGACTCTGGATAGGCACATGGAGGGGAGTACAATGAAGGGTATGTTGGTTAGCCTGATCTTAGAGTAGGATAAAATGTCGGTACAATATCGAGTGCTGAAGGGCTTGTACTGTGATGTACTGTTCTATGTTCTATTAACCTAACCTTGTTAAAGGAGCAGTATCATCGCAGCTTGCAATTTAAGAGATCAATTTCTTAGGTAGGCAAAAGTGAGGACTGCAGGTGCTGGAGGTCAGAGTCAAGAGTGTGGTGCTGGAAAAGCACAGCAGCTCAGGCAGCATCCAAGGAACAGGATAATCGACATTTCGGGCAAAAGCATTCCTGATGAAGTACTTTAGCCCGAAACGTCGATTCTCCAGTTTCTTAGGTTGGGTCCAGTTGACCAAGATGCTCCTTTGCAGATTTAACAACATTCGCATTTATGTGGCTCCCAAATATTGCTTCCAAAGTGGGAAAATGTCCATGTAGAATTCCATTTCAATTTTATAAAACTCACATATTCAATGACTCCCTGAAATCGCTTGACGGTTTTCCCAGCATGAGTACAGCACAGCAGGAAGTTATTTGGCCCATTGTGTCTGTGTCAGATCTCCAAACAAGCAACTGAGAGCCGTTCTCCTGCCTTCTCCCTGTAGTGCTGTAGATTGTTCCTTATCAAAGAACTGTCTCATTCCTTTCTGAAAGCCTCAGTTGAACCATCCTCCCCACGATTCTCAGGCACTGCATTTCAAACCCATAAACCCTTACATGAAAACAAAGTTCCTCATGTCACTTTTGCCTCTTTTACAGATAAGTTTTAATGTGAGGTCTCTCAATCTCGATCCTTTCATTTTTTTTTTTTTTTTTTTTAAGATTAGATTACTTACAGTGTGGAAACAGGCCCTTCGGCCCAACAAGTCCACACCGCCCCGCCGAAGCGTAACCCACCCATACCCCTACATCTACATTTACCTCTTACCTAAGACTATGGGCAATTTAGCATGGCCAATTCACCTGGCCTGCACATCTTTGGACTGTGGGAGGAAACCGGAGCACCCGGAGGAAACCCACGCAGACACGGGGAGAACGTGCAAACTCCACACAGTCAGTCGCCTGAGGCGGGAATTGAACCCGGGTCTCAGGGGCTGTGAGGCAGCAGTGCTAACCACTGTGCCACCGTCCCTATTTACTCTGTCAATTTTGTGTATTTTAATTTGTGTAATTTGAGCCTCTTGGTCGATTGACTTTATCTGATGAAATAAATTAATTGGTAGCAAAAGAATTAGTGAGAGCCTTGATGTATGACTTATCAGTGACTTAACAGCATGTTCACATTTTGAATGTCACCTCATTGTGCAAAATATAAAAATGTCACTAAGTTATAATGATCAACAGGTTTGATCTTCTGAGGTCTGGCATTTGACCATCATAGAGTCATAGAGATGTACAGCATGGAAACAGACCCTTCGATCCAACCTGTCCATGCCGACCAGATATCCCAACCCAATCTAGTCCCACCTGCCAACACCTGGCCCACATCCCTCCAAACCCTTCCTATTCATATACCCATCCAAATGCCTCTTAAATGTTGCAATTGTACCAGCCTCCACCACTTCCTCTGGCAGCTCATTCCATACACGTGCCACCCTCTGCTTGAAAAAGTTGCCCCTTAGGTGTCTTTTATATCTTTCCCCTCTCACCCTAAACCTATGCCCTCTAGTTCTGCACTCCCCGACCCCAGGGAAAAGACTTTGTCTATTTATCCTATCTATGCCCCTCTAAATTTTGTAAACCTCTATACGGTCACCCCTCAGCCTCCGACGCTCCAGGGAAAACAGCCCCAGCCTGTTCAGCCTGTCTCTATAGCTCAAATCCTCCAACCCTGGCAACATCATTGTAAATCTTTTCTGAACCCTTTCAAATTTCACAACATCTTTCCAATAGGAAGGAGACCAGAATAGCAAGCAATATTCCAACAGTGGTCTAACCAATGTCCTGTACAGCCACAACATGACCTCCCAGCTCCTGTACTCAATACTCTGACCAATAAAGGAAAGCATACCAAACGTCTTCTTCACTATCCTATCTACTTGCGACTCCACTTTCAAGGAGCTATGAACCTGCACTCCAAGGTCTCTTTGTTCAGCAGCACTCCCTAGGACCTTACCATTAAGTGTATAAGTCCAGTTAAGATTTGCTTTCCCAAAATGCAGCACCTCGCATTTATCTGAATTAAACTCCATCTGCCACTTCTCAGCCCATTTGCCCATCTGGTCCAGATCCTGTTGTAATCTGAGGTAACCCTCTTCGCTGTCCACTACACCTCCAATTTTGATGTCATCTACAAACTTACTAACTGTACCTCTTATGCACGCATCCAAATCATTTATATAAATGACAAAAAGTAGAGGGCCCAGCACCGATCCTTGTGGCACTCCACTGGTCACAGGCCTCCATTCTGAAAAGCCACCCTCCACCACCACCCTCTGTCTTCTACCTGTGAGCCAGTTCTGTATCCAAATGGCTAGTTCTCCCTGTATTCCGTGAGATCTAACCTTGCTAATCAGTCTCCCATGGGGAACCTTGTCAAACGCCTTACTGAAGTCCATATAGATCATATCTACTGCTCTGCCCTCATCAATCTTCTTTGTTACTTCTTCAAAAAGCTCAATCAGGTTTGTGAGACATGATTTCCCACGCACAATGAAAGCCATGTTGACTATCCCTAATCAGTCCTTGCCTTTCCAAATACATATACATCCTGTCCCTCAGGATTCCCTCCAACAACTTGCCCACCACTGAGGTCAGGTTCACCAGTGTATAGTTCCCTGGCTTGTCTTTACCGCCCTTCTTAAACAGTGGCACCATGTTTACCAACCTCCAGTCTTCCAGCACCTCACCTGTGACTATCAATGATACAAATATCTCAGCAAGAGGCCCAGCAATCACTTCTCTAGCTTCCCACAGAGTTCTCGGGTACACCTGATCAGGTCCTGGGGATTTATCAACCTTTAACCATTTCAAGACATCCAGCACTTCCTCCTCTGTAATCTGGACATTTTGCAAGATGTCACCATCTATTTCCCTCCAGTCTATATCTTCCATATCCTTTTCCACAGTAAATACTGATGCAAATTATTCGTTTAGTATCTCCCCTATTTTCGGTGGCTCCACACAAAGGCCGCCATGCTGATCTTTGATGGGCGCTATTCTCTCCCTAGTTACCCTTTTGTCCTTAATATATTTGTACCAACCCTTTGGATTCTCCTTAATTCTATTTGCCAAGGCTATCTCATGTCCCCGTTTTGCCCTCCTGATTTCCCTCTTAAGAATACTCCTACTTTCTTTATACTCTTCTAAGGATTCACTCGATCTATCCTGTCTATATCTGCCATGTGCTGCCGCCTTTTTCTTAACCAAACCCTCAATTTCTTTAGTCATCCAGCATTCCCTGTACCTACCAGCCTTTCCTTTCACCCTGACAGGAATATACTTTCTCTGGATTCTTGTTATCTTATTTCTGAAGGCTTCCCATTTTCCAGCCGTCCCTTTACCTGCGAACATCTACCTCCAATCAGCTTTCGAAAGTTCTTGCCTAATACCGTCAAAATTGGCCTTTCTCCAATTTAGAACTTCAACATTTAGATCTGGTCTATCCTTTTCCATCACTATTTTAAAACAAATAGAATTATAGTCGCTAGCCCCAAAGTGCTCCCCCACTGACACATCAGTCACCTGCCCTGCCTTATTTCCCAAGAGTAGGTCAAGTTTTGCACCTTCTCTAGTAGGTACATCCGCATACTGAATCAGAAAATTGTCTTGTACGCACTTAAGAAATTCCTCTCCATCTAAACCTTTAACACTATGGCAGTCCCAGTCGATGTTTGGAATGTTAAAATCCCCGACTATAACTACCCTATTATTCTTACAAGTTTGTTTCTCAATTTCCCTCTGACTATTGGGGGGTCTATAATACAATCCCAATAAGGTGATCATCTCTTTCTTATTTCTCAGTTTCACCCAAATAACTTCCCTGGATGTATTTCTGGGAATATCTTCCCTCAGCACAGCTGTCATGCTATCCCTTATCAAAAATGCCACTGCCCCCTCCTATCTTGTCCCCCTTTCTATCCTTCCTGTAGCATTTGCATCCTAGAACATTAAGCTGTCAGTCCTGCCCATCCCTGAGCCATGTTTCTGTAATTGCTATGATATCCCAGTCCCATGTTCCTAACCATGCCCTGTGTTCATCTGCCTTCCCTATTAGGCCCCTTGCATTGAAATAAATGCAGTTTAATTTATTAGTCCTACCTTGTCCCTGCCTGCCCTGACTGTTTGATTCACTTCTGTTCTCAACTGTACCAATCTCAGATTGATCTCCTTCCTCACTATCTCCCTGGTCCCACCCCCCCCACCACCTTACTAGTTTAAATCCTCCCGAGCAGCTCCAGCAAATCTCCCTGCCAGTATATTAATCCCCTTCCAATTTAGGTGCAATCCATCCTTCTTGTACAGGTCACTTCTACCCTAAAAGAGGTTCCAATGATCCAAAAATGTGAATCCTTCTCCCATACACCAGCTCCTAAGCCATGCATTCATCTGCTCTATCCTCCTATTCCTGCCCTCACTAGCTCATAGCACTGGGAGTAATCCAGATATTACTACCCTTGAGGACCTCCTTTTTAAATTTCTGCCTAACTCTCTGTAGTCTCCTTTTAGAATCTCACCCTTTTTCCTTCCTATATCGTTGGTTCCAGTGTGGACAATGACCTCTTGCTGGCCCCTCTCCCCCGTGAGAACATTCTGTACCCTCTCTGAGACATCCTTGATCCTGGCACCAGGGAAACAACACACCATTCTGCTTTTTCTCTGCTGGCCACAGAAATGTCTGTCTGTACCTCGGACTACAGAATCCCCTAACACAGTTGATCTCTTGGAAGCCAATGTACCCCTCATTGCATTAGAGCCAGTCTCAATACCAGAAATTTGGCTGTTCGTGCTATGTTCCCCTGAGAATCCAACACCCCCTACATTTTCCAAAACCGCATACCTGTTTGAAATGGGTATATCCACAAAAGACCTAGGTGCCGACCTCTCTTACCCTTCCTGGAGTTAACCCATCTATGTGACTATCTGAGACTTTACCCCCTTCCTATAACTGCCATCCATAACATACTGTTGCTGTTGTAAATTCTTCATCGCTTCTATCTGTCTCTCCAACTGATCCACTCGATCTGATAAGATTCACATCCAACAGCATTTATGGTAGATATAATCCGCGGTAACCATTAAACTCTCTATAAACTCCTACATTTGACAAGAAGTACATATCACTGCAAAGGTCATTTTTGCTCCTTCACGATCTACAGACCCAGAAAATAACACCATCTTATTCCTCTACAAAACACTGCCCCAGGTTAAATTAAGAGCTATGGCTTATCGAGAGACTTATCTCCAAAAACATATAATCAAGAAAGAACCTACTGCACTCACTAATACAGCCTTTCTCTTGGACAGACTTAAAACAACAATTAACTTATCTGATTCTGTGTTGTGAACTTCGCCCAAACCAGATCCTCCAAGATTAGTTGTGAAATTCACTGTTTGTTAATTTTCCCAGATGCACTCCGATGTCCAGCGACACATGAACTCAAAAACAGCAAAGGCAGTAACTGTGCAGGTTTTCTCTTTCTCTGTCCTGCACTGCCCTCACCATGTGCTTCCTTTGTCTGCTCTTCTCCCTTTTAAAACTGCTGTTGTTCTGACTTTTTTTTCCCAAAGCTCCAAAACAATGCAACAGCATATAAGACAGTAATTGCTACTCCCGGAATTCAAGGAAATCACCTATAGCACCTAAAACACCTCAAAAAAGGAGCACCTCTTACAGCCAGAAATTGTTCCCGTCCTCCGTCTTGGATTTCCCAGAATCCTTCTCATTTCAGTATTGTGCTTCATTATACTTCCTTTAAAAAACCATTATAGATATTTTATTTATTTTGTAGATAAAGTGACTTCAAAAATGATGAACATATGTCAGGAGTGATCAGCAGTGATAACGTCAGCAATTTAGTGTGGGGAAGGTTTGCCTGGAATTGGGAAATTGACCAGTATAGAAAAGAAAGTCTTGCATTTAGAAAATACTTTTATGGCCACCAGACATTTTAAAGCTAGTGAAAAACTTCTGAGGTTTTGGTCATTATTCTAATGTCAGAAATATTGGAGACATTATGTCCAAAACTGGTCGCTCACCACCCTGGGTAAATGGCACTTCTGTTTCATTTGAACAATACCACCTCTGATAGTGCAGCATTCAGTACTGCACTGTGTGCCAGCCTTGATTTCTGTGCCCAAGCCTACAGCAGGATTTGACGCTAGAACCTTATGACTCAGAGGTAAGAAGGTGAGCCAGTGCTGATGCCAAACTATTGTCTGTTCACGTTTTTTCCTTTAGTTCATTATAAACCTGTTTGAATTTCATTATGAATAAACTGTCTATGGCCAAAGAGTCTTAGGTTGGGAATTGAACCCAGAGTTTTTGGCTCAGAGACAGGGTTGCTAACTGTTAAATGACAAAATCTCCAGACTGATTGATTGATTGAATAAGATGGCTTAATCAATCACTAAGCTCAAGAATAGAGAAAGCTACTGTAGTCCAGCTGCAAGTAGAAAAAGATAAGAAAATTGATTGAAACTTACAATTTGTCAAATGGCAGTATGATATCTCAGAGCTATTCCATTTATGATAGAGCATGTTTTGATATTTGAACCCAAGCCGCCTTTGAAGTTACCATCCTAATCAAAACTTCATGCATTATTTTACATTTCTGAGCTACACACGATTAATCCTCCAAATGAGTTTATGATCAAGTACTAATTTCTACTTATAACAAAGTTAGGATTTACAATCTATATTAAGGAAAGTTTCTGCTTAAGTCAGTTACAACGACAACATACATTTACATAACATCTTTTGATAATGACAGGGTTTTCACGGGAGCCTTTATATAAAACAAAATATAACACTAACCTGTGTAAGGACAAATTAGATCAGTTAGCAAAGAGCTTAGTCAGAGATGTAGATTTTATTTTGTTTATTAATAAGGGCATAGAATACAAGAGCAAGGAGGCTATGCTGAACTTGTATAAATCACTAGTTAGACCTGAACTGCGCTATTGTGTCCAGTTCTCACTGCCACATGTCAGGAAGGATGAAAACAGAGTGCAGAGGTTTTACACCAATGGTTCTAATAATAAAAAATTCAGTTATGAAGGTACGTTGGAGAAGTTAGGTCTGTTAAACTTGGAGAGAAGACTAAGAGGCAATTTAATAAAAGTTTTTAAGATATTGGAGGGGTCTGGGCAGAGAAGATAGTGAGAAACTGTTCCTTCTCATAAAAGGTTCAAGAATGTGCAGGTTAGGTGAATTGGCTATGCTAAATTGCCCATAGTGTTAGGTGCAGGGTATATGTAGGGGAATGGGTGTGGTGGGTGCGCTTCGGCAGATCGGTGTTGACTTGTTGGGCCAAAGGGCCTGTTTCCACGCTGTAAATTATCTAATCTAATCTAAATGAGAGGATTTGGATTTCTGTAATGTGATTTGCCAAAGAGGCGATCTCAGTAATGGTGCCAGTACATTGCAGGAAACTGATCTCAACATTAAAAAAGTAACACACAGGCTGTGAACAAACTGGTTGAATTATCAGACTACTGGTAGGGTGGGGTTGGGGGGAAAGTGGAGATGGAATTGGTGGCTAGGGGCAGAGTTTGGAGCAGAGAGCATAAATAACAGGTTCAGTCTTCCCAATATTTAATTGGAGGCAGTTTCTCATCAGCCAGCACTGCTTGGTGGATAAGCAGTCTGAGAATTCAGCAACACTGGAGGAGTTGAAGAGTGTGAGTGAGTAGAACTGGATGTTGTCAGTGCTTTTGAATTATATCATCAAGGGACAACTCAAAAATCACAGGGTGTCAAGTATTGATCTTTAGGGGAAAAGCCAAATGTAACAATGTGGGAGCAAGAAGAGAAACCATTGCAAGTGGTACTTCGGATATAGTTAGATAGCTGGGAATGGAACCAGGGACAATGTCCACAGCTAATTAAATGACAGTGGAGAGGAGAATGATGTCTGGGTCAAAAACTGCAGGTAGTTTGAGAAAGATTAGAAGGGAAAGTTCACCTTTGTCAAAATAACTTATTTCTGACTGATTAAAAGACAAACTGTTTTGTATGAACCTCATGCTGCCGTGCTTTGTCTTAGGCCATTGTAACCTAAAAGCTTCTTGAGTAAATGGCATAATTTTGTACACTGCCGTCGAAGTGAAATGTGACAGGAGGATCCAAGAGGTAGTATAAAAATGTTGAGCCGAATCTTTCTGGCAGTGCACAGCATTTGATATTTGAATTTCCTCTGCCCCACTGTTTGGCGCAATATTTTGCAGGGTGTGAGAGTTGGTAATGGCAGCCAGGTATCTGGAATTCTTAACTATGGAGCAGTAGTTTACATTCTTTACCAGTGAGATTTAACAACTGAGAAGGAACTAGGGATGATGGAGGAAGATCAGTTGGAAAGGAAGGTTGTATTAAGGGAAAAATATCAGAAGGTAAAAAATAGGTTTAAAAATGTATAAATAATACATTTTTAGAAATATTTGACAACCATTTAATGCATGTCGGAAAAGATCCCACAATTTAAGTTGTTCTGTTTCTGGGCTGCTGAGATTGATTGACATTGCATTAAACACTCATTATCTGTCTCTTGATTCAGGAAGGTGAGAGCTCAGCACCATGAGTTTTCCTCCTGACTGAACAGGTTGATTTGCAGCTAACAGGTCTTTGGGACACATGGGGCAGGACATTCGATGAAATAGTCAGATCTTGAGTACAGCATTTGCTTCCTTTTTCTTCTTTCTCTGCCATTGTTCTACCTGCATCATTAAGGCATTTGGACTTGAAGTAACAACACTGATGGTGGCCTGGCCTTTCCAGTGGCCAGATTATCATTTCTGCAGTGAAGGTGGGAATTGCACGTGGTGACGCTGCGGAATCTCCAATGTAGCAGACTCTGAGGGAATTGCACTGCATATTGAAGATTCCACTGTGCAATTCCCCTGTGCCTGGATCTGTCTGAATTAAGTTGGAAGACTCAGAGGATTCCGCTGCAGTTAAGTAAATGGTTATGTGGGAATGGGTTAGGCTATTAAATACCAAGTTTAACTCCTCAGCAGCAATTACACTGACTCCTCAATTTATTCCTTACATCACCCCTATCTCTCACATCCCCTGGCACTGATCTGATACCATCCCATCTCTGCACCCAGGATCTGAAACTCCCTGCACTCATTCCCCACACCGTTGGACCCAACCATCTCTGCCCTGCGTTTCCCCCTTCCTTCTAGCACCCTAACTTACAAGTTACTCTGCTGCAGGAGCTGTCCAAGTATCTGCATGTTTCAATCACAGAGTACAGGAACTGATTGCTGTGGGAAAGGGGTCAGTTTGTCTTTCCTCGACTATCCTGCAATACGTGTGACCTGTCGGATTTAAAATACTACTTCATGTTTCTGAAAGAGTCCTTGTGGGAATCTCCTGTCAAAATTGCAGAGTTCTTTCTTAATGTAAAAAGGACTGGAGTGACAAACTGTGGTGATTGCCCGTCCTTGGAAAATAGAGTTCATTGCGCTTTGTTAAAATGGTACTAAGACTATTTGTTATGAGTACTAACTTCCTGTGTCAAGTTTAATGGAGAAGTAATGTGTAATTGCAGCAGGTATTAGTACTGGGAGGGTACACGCCATCAATCAACCAGCAAGTTGTGGAGGTGTTTAACACTCAGCAATATATGCTTCCACTTGGCTGGTTGGTGCAAGTGCTGTTATTTTTCCAAGAAAATTTGGCCTTATATATCTGTTGCAGCTTGCCAATATGGCAAAAGAGTTTCTATAATGATGTATTTTTATAACATTATTGAATTGTAAATTAACATTTAGATCTTTTATTTCCCAAGTTTGTTGAATGTAAGCATTTTAATACAGATCCACAAGATACTGAAACTAAAACGTATGAAAAACCTTTTCCTTCAATTGGCAGGCTTTTTAAACAATTCATAATGCAGCATTTGATCAGTATAGCTAAAATTAATGTTTTCGTCATGGGAGTCAAATATGTTAACATAACTGCCATTGTTTAATTTATAAACAAGGTTTTCGTGGGATGATTTAATAACATTTTTCTGTTTATGAGGAAGCATTGCTGGTGGTGTGCTCCAGTTCATTGCTGCAGTCTGAGTTACTGTGGCAACGTGCACTTTTACCAGCATGTTGTCGTCCAGAGGTATGGGTAGTGTTAGCGAAGGCTTCAATTTGCTTTCCCTCATAAGGCTTACCAGGAATTCTCTCTGGCATCTGTTACCTTGCATTAGCCTGTATTTGAGGATTTATAGTTTATTATGTAGCTTGTTGGGTTGTATTATGAAAGCACTGGGGTGAAGACTTGAACCCAGAGCTTGTGGTTCGGAGGCAAGGATGCTTTTCACTGCAACCAGAATCTTCCCAAAAATTAAATAGTCCAACCCAAATATTCAAGCAGTATCAGTCACGAGCAGGTACCATGGGCAAAGCTTTCTGCCCATCTGGAGTAAACAAGGAGGTAGACAGGCACAAACATTTGTTCCAGGACAACAATTCTCCTCCAACCCTCCGAGATATTTTACAGGGTGGTGGGCTGGCAGCCAGTCGAGATTCCTGAAAGTCCTATAGTCAGAGGATGACTAAAATCTTCCAGTTGACTTCCTCAACTTCCTGAGGCACTAGGGTGGAGGCCAGCTGCCTGGAGACAGTGCCCCGGTAGCATCTGCCATGGGCCAGCGCTCCAAAAGCCCTTGCCATTTTGCTGGCTTTGCATCCTCAGCAGGCAGCCCTCTGCCCTTCAATGTGGGTGGCCCAGTTGCCAAGGGGAATTCTTGAGTAAGAATTTAAAAAGTTGGAGAGAAGGCGTCTCCATCTTGATGCTCTTTTACCTAAAAGACAGCCTGCTGTGTTTTCAGTGCTGGAAAGCATCCTGTTGGTAACAGCCTGCCCGCTGCCCTTATTTGGTAAGTGAGCTCACCCTCTGGCCACTAATGGACCAATTTAGTGAATATTCTTGACAGTTGACTGCTCCCCTCACAAGGTGGAGCTTGAGAGCCTTGTTTGGCCCAAACCCTTGGGCCCAATCCAAAGACAAAATTCTGTCCATAGTTTTAACCATCTTTTGTGAAAGAGAGTCACTTTCAGACTAGATCAGCATCAGGAAAGCAGGTCTACTGCCCTCGATGAGTTTCACAAAATCCCAGCAACCATTGCCACTTTTTCTCTCTGCTGCTGCTGCTCCTCAGGTTTCTTGAGTTATTGATTGAATTTTACAGCTTGCTGTGATGGGATTTGAACTCACTGTTTTACCATCGCAAGTATATGTGAAGATTCCTTTTGCAATTTCCAAGTTGAGACAGCAGCACTGCCACTGATGAAAGGTCTGAAGTATCCACAGTATGCACTATAATCAAGAACAGTGTGCAGACTTAAAATAAGTCTGGTTGCTATGACTGCCAAGGAAAACAGCCAGTGCAATCAGACAGATTGTCAACCCTGAAACATAACAGCAATGTAAGAATGTTTGGACATGGTGCTTCATTTTGCACAATGCTTTCAAAAACTCTTGGACTGATTTCTCCTAACTCCCAGTATATACATTTCACAAACTAGTTATGCATTATCGACAGATAGACCAGGCCTTCTTTCATGCAGGCTCATCTCTCAAGAGCTGATGCTTTCAATTAGACAGCAACTCATAACAAGAATTCCGAATTGCTTTCATTTTATTGATTCCTAAGGCGTGATATCATTGGCTGGGCCAACGTTTATTGCTTAATGCTCATTGCCCTTCAGAGGTTGATGGTGGGGTTCTTTTTGAACTACAGCACTCTATTTGCTGTAAGTAATGCCCACAGTGCATTTTGGGAGGGAGCTCCAGGATTTTGATTCCATGATTTTGAAAGGACAGTGATATAGTTCCAAGTCAGGACGTTGTATGGAAGGGTAACTTGTAACTGATGGTGTTCCCATGTATCTGCAGCTCTGGTCCTCTTAGCTGGTTGAAATCACAGGTTCCGTAGATGCCATCAAAGAACACTTAATGAATGATCAAGTTTATTATTGTCATATTCATTGAAATACAGTGAAAAGTGTTGTTTTGCATGCTACACAGACAGATCGTACCATACAAAGTGTATCAGGGTAGCAGAACAGAGTACAGAATACAGTGTTACAGCCGCAGAGAAGGTGCAGAAAGAGAGAAATCAGAATTAATATTGGAGAAATCCATTCAAAACAGTGGGCAAGAAGCTGTCCTTGAATCTATTTGTACCTGCCCTTGTGTGCTCTTCATTGCTCTAGGTTTGATCCCTGATATTGGTGGCAATAGTAGATTGGATGATATACTGGGCCGTGAGGTTACAGCTTATGGTTTACTACAATGCTGCTGCTTCTGGTGGCCCACAATGTCTCATGAATGCTCAGTCTTGAGTTGTTGGATCTGTACAAAATCTATCCCATGTAGTGCAGTAGTACTGCCACAAAACATAATGAAGGGTATCTTCACCATGAAGACAAGGCTTATTCTTCACAAGTACTGTGCGGTAGTCATTCCCACAAGTAATGTCACACACAGATTCATCTGGTTGGCAAGCATCAGGTCTAGTAGGTTTTTCATTTGTTGTTTCTCTCATCATCTTCTGTAGACCCAGTGTGGCAGATATTATCTTCACAGCTTGGTTAGATTAGATTAGATTACTTACAGTGTGGAAACAGGCCCTTCGGCCCAACAAGTCCACACCGCCCCGCCAAAGCGCCACCCACCCATACCCCTACATCTACCCTTACCTAACACTACGGGCAATTTAGCATGGCCAATTCACCTGACCTGCACATCTTTGGACTATGGGAGGAAAAGTTGGAGTGGTACCAAGCCATTCTTGGTGATAAACATTTTGGTTTCCTTTCTGTGCCTTAGCACACCTTTTCAAAGCGATATTGAACATGGAAGAGTACTGACCCATTCGCTGAGGGGGATAATAGATGGCAGTCGGAGGTTTACATGTCCATATTTGACCTGATACCATTAGACTTGGTGGGAGGTGAAGTCAATGTTGTGGGCTCCCAAGGCAATTACCTCCTGCCTCTATACCACTGTGTCATCACCTCTAGAGATTATGGTGTCTAGGACATTGACTGTAAGGTTTGATTCTGAGACTGTGACTACATATTGTTGTTGCTTGACCAGTCTATGGGACAGCCCTCCCAATTTTGGCACAATTTTGAAACCATTAAATTTGAAATTAATTCACTTGTTTCCAATTACAAATTAACCTTGTAGCTTAATGGTTCTCATCCCAGTACTCACCTGCATGAGCTCCTGAGAATATCTACCTCATAGATCTCAGGAAATAACCAGCTTTGGTCATTTTACTGCTCTGAAGATCTGCAAATCGCTCTATTTTCATTCTACGAAGCTGGAGGTGATATTGATTTCTCCCAATATCCAGATAAAAAGGACTACTTGGGCTCAGGATGTTAGGTTGTAACACATTAAGTAGTGAAATTACTCTCAGTACACTGAGAAAGTGTCATATTGAGGTTATCTTTCTTGCTTTTGTTTTAATGTACCTTCTGGCAATCACAACTTTATTGTGTACACTTTCTGCAAGATTGATTCTGATAAAGCTAGCATACAACTGGGTAATCAAGCAGAAAACAAGCGTAATAATGGTGCAGCCTCACCTATAACTAGCAAATAGCCTCTTTACAGGTTTAAATAGGAACAGATCAGCTGTTTATCATGTTAGATTGAGTGACTGTGGAGTGAGAACCCAGGCTGTGTAAAGCCCAGTTTACTGAGAAGGTCTTCAATGTTATTATAAATGCTGAGAGGTCACAACAAAGGACGAAAGAGCAACTTATTTATACACAAAATTACAGCATAAAAGAAACAATAAACCAGACACTGACAATGGATTTTCATAGCTACAACTTGTGGGAAAATGTGAGCAATAGGTTTGCTTGTGTGAAATAAATGCTGATATGAGCAGTAAGGATGAACGAGAATAATATCCATCTGCCATATATATTGCAAGTGTCAAACTGGTTAGTTTGACCAGCTTTACAAATAATGTACGTGACCTGAATTTATCGACCAAAATTGGAAAAGCTCACTTCAAGAGAAATTATGGAAGATTATTGAGATGCAATAGAGCAGTACCAAAGACTATCATCCAAAGTTTTATGCATAAGGCATCCTGCATTAAGTGAGAATATCTCAGGACAAGTGGTGCTAGGCAACAGGCGAAAAAAAATCACTACTGCCATGGTTTCCAGAGATCATAATGGGTATGATTGCTTTAAGTCGAAGGCTTGAACATCTCAGAACCTGGAAAGCACTGACAATGTTGTTGTGCCATTTAAAGTGCATTAGCTAGGCTAGTGCATGTGGTGTGGACATTCTGTTAATGTCATGTTTTAACTGCACTTGTGCTCCTCTTCCTTCTTTTCATAGAAAGCTCAGCACTCTGTCAGCGTCACTGTGTTGGGCACATATTGTATTTCATGTCACAATTAAAGCAAGTCCACTTCAAAATATTTGATTCAGATTAGAGTTAGTACTAGAGATGGAAAGACTTGAAAACTGGCATTGGGGAGCAGTATGCTGACTTGCTCAAATGTTCCTGCCAATGAGTTATTTCTAAGCTGAATGTTCTACTGCAATGGTGGGATGGTCAAATTCCAACAGACAGTTGAGACCCTATATCCACCATATTTTGGTCAGGAGCCTCTGGCTGTCCTGCTTCAAATAACCTTTTGCGCCATGTCACTGGCTAGGTGCAGGAGAGGTATCTCTTTCTTTCTTTCTTTTCAGTTTTCTTAGACGTCTTCCTTTTGACACACAGTATATGTGTCTCTCTCTTTTTCTCACCTACATAGGCAGCTCCTCCCTCTGATGGTCTGGTCACTGATCTCTCAGAACTGGAGATCCCCTATTAGCCTGATGCAGGGCCAACCCCAAAAACAAAATTGCTGTCCAAAATGTGCCACTCCTCGTGGGCTTGGAATCAACAATGTTGAAGACTAAATATAGGTTTTGCAAAGTCCTTGCTTGACCAATGGTCTATCACAACCCATTTCCTCTACTACAGCATTCCATCTCGATTATAAAGACACCAAGTCAGGAATGACAAAAGTGTTTTTCTTCCAATGAGAGTGTAGCTCCTGCAAAATATACAGGAAGCAGGTGTGGTTAATGTGGTCAAATCTTTGGAGTCCAAACAGCAAATACAGTAAACAGGCAACAATGTTCAATGGATCAAGTTTGGGATCTCCATAACTTGGGAGTATGGAATCTACATTTTGGCAATTGGCAGCAAGTACAATTTCTTGCCTGTCAGCAAGGAATAGTTATTTCTGCTTTCCTCTGGCTGTATTTTGCTGCTATTTATCTTTCACACCATTATCCTTGTTTGTTGATTGCCTTCATAGTTTCATGTGGAACCTCCAGCTGTTAGCTAAGTAAATGATTCTACCCAGAGTGAGGACACTTTTTAAAGTAACACTTTTCAATTCCAAAGCCTTGCTCATCTTTTTAACTTTACATTCCGCATGGGTCAGTGTAAAATACTCGAACTGGGCTCTCGGACATTGCAGGGTACCCAGACTAAGACCATTAATCTTGGATATTGTGCCAATCATTGGGCAGTAAAAATGTGAGGGGAAGTGGATCAATTTGCCTCTTTTTAACCCCTTTTAAACTTTTTTTATCAGGCCGTTACATAATACTTCCATTGAAGCATAGTACTAATTCAAATTAAGGAACCAATTACAAGGTTTACTTGCGTGAAAAAAAGAGGAACTTTATTACTTCAGCAATCTTTACCTGTCTTAGCTCAACTTGCAAAGAAAGCTAACAGAAAGCCAGCACTTACTGTCATTTGTTCTTTCACTTTGTCAGTTTTGCATTCTCCTGAAGTGTATAGAAACGTAATTACAATGTATGTCTAATCAGAACACAGCCCTTCTCTCAGCTACCTTGCCTGCTTTTATATTTAAAAAAAATTACATCAATAAAGTTTTTAAACTGTATTCTCTTGATTTTAAAATGTATTTTACTTATTAGCTAAAAAAAAAGATTTTGATGGCAGTTGTTCACTGCTTCAGGATCCCAATCGGATTAAACCTGCCTTCTGTCTCTACTGTTCCATTTAAGATATCACTGAATCATGAAAGATATCCAACCTGTTAAGATCAAACCTTCCTTTTGGAGGTGCCGGTGTTGGACTGGGGTGTACAAAGTTAAAAATCACGTAACATCAGGTTATAGTCCATCAGGCTGTTGGACTATAACCCTGGTGTTGTGTGATTTTTAACTTTGTAAACATTCCATTGGTCTTGTTACAGTCATCTTGTTGATATATTCCAGTTGTACCTTGTTTTGACTGGTTCAGTGCACAATTTATAGAGAAGAGTTACGAAGGAAAAAGTATACATTTGATCTTTGGAAGTGTTTCTGGTATAAGGCTATGGTTGCATTCTTGGGCAACTTCACACTATAGAAAATTGTTACAGAAAATTGCGCTCAAGAAATTAAAAAGCTCACAACACCAGATTATAGTCCAACAGGTTTATTTGGGAGCACTATCTTTCGGAGTGCTGCTCCTTCATCAGCTGAGCAGCACTCTGAAAGCTAGGGCTTCCAAATAAACCTGTTGGACTATGTCCTGGTGTTGTATGATTTTTAACTTTGTCCACCCCAGTCCAACACCGGCAGTCCACACTGTAAGTAATCTAATCTAATCTAATCTAAACTCCAAATCATGTGCTAAAGAATACTACTGTAGCAAATCACTATACCTGTGCAGTAGAAAGTTTGCAATGTCCAAACAGCATCCGCCATTCATCAATCATGTTACAACCAAGTCGCGTCGACAAGACACACATTATACCATAAATACCGACTGGTCTCCCCCTACTAATGCACTATTAACTAACTTTTACTCTGTGCTGTTGCTGCTATTGCTCCAATCTCAGTGTCATAATTCCATACTTAGGTGAATGATTGATTAACAATACCACTGTGAATCTCAGCAAATGAATACATCTGAGAGCTGATGCCATTATCTCCCTAGCCCCCTTCCATGCTGAGCGCACACAGTTTAACAGATGTTAGCAAATAATTCTTACAAACTCATTGTTTGATTGCCCCTGTGGGAGCCACAAATCTGAGATAACTAGGAAATTTTCTTTTATGGATATCATGCCAACCCATCCCTCGTCTGATAGTCACTGTGCCCAGGTGATCCAGAGCATCTGGGCACGGACAGAGGGAAATCTCTTATTCCATCTGTTGTTTTTTGGCATTATAGTAAGCACAGAATGAAGATTTCTGTCTCCTTGTGAAAGAAAGGCGACAGTGAAGATCATCATAATGGGTTAGAACTGAATCAGCCTCTTTATTCTGTGGAGCTGAAAGTCCAGGGACATCACAATTTTACTTCCAAACAAAATATCAGCAGAGGTAGCAGAAGTTTTTCATTATGAGAAAAGAAGCAAATCTCTCAGAGCCCTGGAGGTGGAATGAGTGTCACCATTATATTTTGTTTTGTCAGGATTCATAAGTTTGGAGTCTCAGATTGTTTTCTTCCTTGGGGTCTGTCTGTGTTTTCTGACTGTATGGAGTCACATGTCACTTGTAATTGAAACAGTGGGAGGGAGTGTGTTCTGCTTTCAGTCCTTAGGAGACTCGGTAATTGTCATTTCTATCACTTGCTCCTGTTATTAAGCAGCAGGCTTCTATTAGATAATTTTCTGACATTCCATTGCACAATGAATTAGTGTTTTAATCCAATCTGTTGCTATTTTCCCAACTTTAGCTTTAATTTCATTAAATGTGCCTAAGTACACATACAGTGAAAAGTTTTGTGTTGCATGCAGTATAGGCAAAGATCATTGGGCGATTGAGCAGAGTGAGGAATGCAAAGCTACAGCTGCAAAGAAGGTGCACAAAAAGCAAGATCAGCAATAGGCTTAAAATTTGAGAGGTCCATTTAGGAGTCTAATAACAGCAGTGAAGAAGCTGTTCTTCAACTTGTTGATACAAAAGCTTAAACACATGTACCTTCTACTTGATGGGGGAGGTTGGAAGAGATTATAACCAGGGTTGGAGGGGTCTTTACTAATGTCAGCTGCCTTTCTGAGGCATCGTGAAGTGTAATTCTTGGAAGAATCTTATTCCAAATCCAATAATGCCAGATTATTGTAGCTCAGTTTGTCAGAAGGTGTCTGCTTGTCATTTATTTGGCAAAACCGGTGTTTTTTTTATTACATCACTGCAACCTGTAAATGAGATTAACAAAACAGAAAGCAGCATACATGCCTAACGTACATAAACCAAAAAATCCATTACTTTCTTTATATGATTTTATCAGTTTAATATTTCACTGTTGATTTTCCCCTTGTGGGTTCTAGAATCAGCTTGGGTCTTACACATAGAAAGAAAAGAAATGGGACGATAATAAATGGATGGGTTCTATCAAAGAATCATATTGGACTTGAAACATTAACTCTGTTTCTGCCTGCACAGATGCTGCCAGACCTCCTGAGTTTCTGCAGGACTTTGTCTTTTATAATAAATAAATGGTACTGAACATAGTGCATTGACATTGCAAGTAATACTAGTTTCAACAATAGCCATTGTCTAATCACTAATAATGCAAACTGCACACCAGCTTTTATCGCCATACCAGTGGAACTGAAATTTAACATGAAATAAAAACAGTGTAATTTAATATGTGTCCAGTTCAAATCACAGTGGAAGATACCTAACTAGTAAAAGTAATGTTGGGAGGAGACAGATGCCAGTAGACTGAGTTATGAGAAATGGTTCTAAAGACAGGAGCTTTCCAGTCTTGAAAGGAAGTGAAAGTGGTTGGATAAAAGTTTGTAAGATAAATAGAACAGGAAGGGTTCACCCTGGGCAGTCTCTCTCTCTCTCTCTCTCTCTCTCTCTCTCTCTCTTTCCCCCCCCACCCCCTGAAACGCGATCTTCTGAACAAGGGGACATAGGTCCAAACTGGTAAAAGCCAAGATGACGACTAATATCAGGCAACATTTTTTTCAAGCAAGAAGTGATTACTATTGAATTGACCTTTCAGGCAGAATAATGGAAGCAAAAACAATGTAAATCAAGATGCAGTGAATGATGTGGAAAGATGAGTTGAATTGCCACCTGGGTCTGGACTTACTTTGGAACAGCTACATCGTTTAAATGTTTGAATAACAGTGATATTTTGTTCGATTTAATGGTCTGTCACATCTCCTGATGCAAAGAATAGCCAAGAATTCAGAGAATGGTTTTCTAAATAGACCCACAAAGAGAATCAAACCAACTGTGCTATTATCACATAGTGAAGTAACAGCTGTGGAGAAGACCAATTTCACAGAAGAAGAGTTGATAATTGAATTAAATACATTCGTAACTAGTAACGTATAGCCTGTAGTTTGGCCAAGTTCATTTACAGACTGAAGCAGGTGTAATCATTGCACTGCTTTGGAGCTGTCAATCAACAAGCCCTTGTTGGAAAGTAGGACATGAGCCACATCGTTATAAAGTTCGTGAGTCAGCATAGAATGGAGTTAGGACCTGGATCATTCAGGGCTGTCTATAAATTTCTATACATGTCATTGCCAGTTGGCACTGAATTATTTTGTATGATGACAAAGGACTCTCGAGTGCTTCAAAGATGCAGTAGCAATAATTGCAACATAACAAATAGCTTTCAATAAATAAGAATGAAATAAATCTGGTTTCCAATGCAATTTTGGGGGAAAAAAAACTACTGTGCATGTGTACCTAAGATAACAAAATGCTTATTTTGACAAAGCAAAGAAAGTTTACCTGTGATGGTACAACACAGATAAAAATAGTTGAATTAACGTTTTGTGCCATTTTGCAGGAATCAGAAACAAAGGCAGATGACCAGACTCTGGACATAAGGCTGTCTCCATCCCTAGACAGTTTCCCTCCAGAAGAAGAGAACAGTCCTTATGAATTCCTGGCTGTTACAAAGAAACCCCGTTCACTGGAAATATCCAGAGTGTCTTCAGGAATAACAGGTAGTACAACTGAGAGCCCTTAAGTTTCAGGTTTTGGATTCAAATATAACCGAAATACATATAGAAGGCACATACGGCAGTACTGGTGAAACAGAGCAAAGGGCATTACATGTGCCTGTGTCCCACTGAGCTGATCTCACCATATTATATAAAGGTTAGTTCACTGAAATTTCTTTTGAGATTTCTAGGACTCAATTCTCCTGGGGCAGGGGTATCATTGTAATCAGCATGTCAGTTGACAGCAGCTACTGTTGATTGACCTCAAAGTGATCCATTAGTTTCCATTTGAAAATCTGTCTGAAACATAGAGGTCCCTTTGACTGATTGGTCTTTGAAGCCAAAAAGGCAAGTTAACATAATAAAATATAGCCTCCTGTTTTGATAGGCCCACGAAGGAAGAAAAAGTCATCTCTGAAGAATTTGTTCTAAATTATTGTTGATTATTCGTACCATAATCTGAGGAGAAGTCTCTAAGTTGCATTAAACAGAGCCTTAAAATCCAAAGTTTACTGCTCCAATTGGAGTAATAGGTAGACTGCATAATAGGATTAAGTGCAAAGTACTAACGTGCTTTAGGTGCATGACAACAAATGAATGTGCGTTTTGGTCGTTCGATTAGATCTTTGTTCTCCCATTTCGCTGCTGGAAAACATCTGTAACCAGATTCAACCTCCACCCTAATGTGTATTCAGACATTGATAAAGTCCAACTTAATGATGTGGCACCATTCATCCTATTATTAATATCAGTGACAGAACCAAGTACAACCCATAAACGTCTATTTTTGTAGGTTAACTCTTTGTTACCTTGCTTCAGCCGTTATCAAAGTGGCTTTGGCACCTCAAACAAGTTAACTCCTGAAGTATAACAACAATTGCTATTTTAAAAAAAGGTTGTGTCTTGGCCTTGAACCCTGCTTCAGCAATAAGTAGGACTTAAGAATTCTAGATGGGAAAATCACCAACATGTAAGTGGACAATTTTAAAGAGGGTTATCATTCTTTTTTGAGGAAATTGCCCATTTAAAGCTCTATAGCAAGATGTTGATTTCAAATGTAAAAGAACTCTGCAATATCCATTTTATTTATAATATAAACTAGTAAATATTCTATGAGACAGTGTACATTTGATCATCCAAATCTACAACAGAAATTTTTATTGTAACTGCTGTGTAATCTTTGAAAGGGAAAGTGCACATTTGAACATTGGTAAGGACATGGGTCCCTTTACTTTTAATATTCTGATTTAATAAATGCTGTTAATCAAGTTTATTAATCAAAGATTAAAACCAAACCATGTCAAGCGTCAGTTTGCAAATCAACCTACAGCAAGTATTTTGATTTGTTATGTAAAGATACACTGCTGTGGACTGAAGAAACTGCTGCGTTTTACTTTGCAGAGTATTTCATTCCATTGTGCTGACCATGTTCAGCTCATAGACTATAGAGATACAAATAAACCCATTCTCTGCAACTTACCACCCACAACAATGTGATCCTGATTCTTGCTGTGAGACAAGAGTAGGAAAATTATTGGAAGCCAAGCAGTTTCACACAGGGAAAGTGCAAAATTCAATGCGTGAGTCAATAAGTGAAATTATCATCCAACACCAGGACTAATTGATCAGTTCGATTTCCAACAGCTTCCTCTGAGAGATAACGTGTATAGTATTGGACGTACAACGGAGATGATTAATAATTTACCATAAGTGGTTAGTTACAAGGCCAAACAGAAATCTGTCTCTAGTTGGAAATCAGTGACAAAATCCTTAGAATCAGCAAATTGATAGTTTATGGCCATCCCATGAGACATTTTTACCTAAAGCATTTGAATTGTACACATCATCTTATTTTAAAAGTTATCTTTGCCTCTATCTCTCCCTCCTGACCAATTCTCATTCAGTAGTTCAAAAGAAAAGCAGAGTCCTGGTCTAGCTCGTAGGTCAACGTATTCAAATAGTAGATCAAACAGTGACATTTTAATGTTTGCAAAGAAGTAGCAGGATCATAATTCTTTGTGTACGTTTAAAGTGTCGAAAAGTAAGCTTCAGTATCCAATCACTGAGCTTTTGAAATTTTGCTTTCCTTTTTACTACATTTATGCCAAATGAATTGCAATTCGCATGAAACCTTTGGTAGCAATTTTCACTCAGTGATCTGACAGATGTGGGCGTGTAGTTTAGTTTCTGAGTTTACCTACCCATTGTGGAGCATCTGAGAGATATCCGGTTCCAAATTTCACTTGCTTTTGTCTGTACATCCAGCAGGCCCAGATTTCTTACCAAGGCACTGAAATGAGTTTCCACCAGGCCAATTCAATGTTGTAGAGATGCTGGCATGAAAAGACAAAAAAAAATGTTTTTTTCATTCAGTTTTACTTCCTTGGGCCTCACAGGGAAAGCCTAGACCTTTCCTGTCCTGGCAGAGATGTAGAAATGTCAATAGGAGCTTCTGGGAGCTTGAGACATACGAGAGCTGAATTCAAGGATAGTGCCACTGTTCACATTCATTGCTCATGACTTTATAGATTAACATGGTAGAGCAGTAGTTAGCTGGTACCTTCCTCCATCTGATGTTAGTGCTATGTGACTAAACATCAAGATGGCATAGCCACTTTTTGCAAATGCTCAGAAGCTACTTTCTGAGTATTGGTGCAATTATCCCACTAATCAACAAGGAGCTCAACCTCAGAGCTCAGAAATTCTGGAAGGCAGTTCAGAAACAGTTCACCTCTGTCTTCCTTCTGTAAATAGACAAGCACTTATCTGCCAGGAATAGATGGAAAATCATCTCATGGGATAGAAATGACGCTCATGTGTTAAAATAGCTCAGAGTATATTTCTTGAGCTGGAGATGAATTTTTAATCTCAGTCTACTGCACAACTACTGAAATCTGTACTGGAGTTAAAATCTGAGCCATTGATTTTTGCATCCCCTGCCTATAAGGAGCATGAATTGTTGTCAGAATACCAATCAATGAGGCAGGTAATTTGTTACTGTATAGGATTCACTCCAAAGTCGATTGAATTCTGGTTCACACCCAGAGGAACAATGATTCCGAGATTCAAATGAGCAATTTTTGTAAGATGAACGTTTTATTACTTCTCCCAATTATTTAATGTCTTTTTAATACAACCTTAAAGACAAGACCCTGTAATGCAGAAAATAGAGGCTTGTTCACTCCATGGAATGAATATAATCTTTTGACATCTTTCTACTTGGAGAGTTGCCACCTTCACCATTAACATTTCTGTTTTGGAGGGTACTGAGGCTTCCGTTATACCCTGGCTTCTAGCAACCTCAATTTCTCGGTGCCTTTCCACCCTCCTCTTGTCTGCCTGCTGTAAATGTATATTTCCTAGTGTTCCTGAATTCTCTCTTGTTTTGGTTGGACACTGTCTTCTGGAGTCTTTCCCTGAGTACATTGTCTCATTTGACCTTCAAAACAGTCAGGTTAATTTTTCTGCATTCCCTCCTTTGTTACTAATACTGTTAACTACATTCCTATCTGTACAATGCAGTGTTTCATTTCACTTTTCCCAAAACTGATATTACACACTCCCTAATCCCTCTCTTTCCTTCAGATGTAGTCTGTATAAGTGGCCATTTATTAGTTCAAGGTGATTGACTGCTCCTGTTAGGTCATAATTAACCATCTCAAGCTTTATACATTTTGCCTGAAGAAGTGACAGATTCATGCTCTTTAACCACAATTTGCCATGACACAATCAAATCCATCAGTCTCTAACTCAGCACTTCTTTCAACTTTCTTGTGTTTTTTGGGTGGAATTTATATTCTTAATCATTTTAATCATGATGTGATTATGTGGACAATGCTCTGTTATTTAGTGCACAGGGCTTTTACTGAAATAATCTTCATGAAAGACATAACATTCTCTGTTCAGCTTACTTTCTAGCCTCATCACTCAATTTATGATCATGATGATGTTGTGATATTTGTCCATTTCTAGCCAGATTATAAGCATATGTATTTTAGGTGATACTTTCACTGAAGCAGCTTGATTGGATAGAATCATCCGAAAAAAGACCCTTCAAATCTCCTGGAACCCGGGAAGTGGAATCTTGGGATAACCCTTGAATTCTGTTGCTTCCTGACAGAAACAGCTTGATTTCTATTGACTTGGGCATGGAGAACTAACAACCACCAGGCATTATTTTTATTTGCTCATGGGATGTGGGTGTCTCTGATTGGGCCAGCATTTATTGTCCATCCATAATTGCCCAGAGGCAGTTTAAGAGTCAAAAATATTGCTGGGAGTCTGGAGTCACACGTAGGCTAGACCAGGTAAGGATAGCAGTTTCCTTCACTAAAGAACAATAGTGAACCAGATGGGTTTTTCCAACAACCAGCAACAGTTGTCATTAGATTCTTAATTCCAGATGTTTTCAATTGTGTTTGAATTATATCATCTGTCATGGCAGGATTCGAACCCTGGACATTACCTAGGTCTCTGGATTAATAGTTTAGTGATAATGCCAGTAGGCTATCGCCTGCAACTTCTGAGGGATGCAGTGATGGGGAATGGTGCTACTTTGATACCTCCTGTGAAAAAAAACAACATAAACAGGTAACCTATACCGAGGGCTCTATCAATTCTATTCAAAAATGACCCAGTTTTTTGTATCCACAAGGAAGAGAGCATAATAATCTCTGTTATACTTGCCCTTCACTTTGCGAGGTGATGTATAGCCAACTCTTGTTTGGTTCTCAAAGCATGTGGTTGAGGTCAGGAATGTCGAGCCTGGAGATTAAACACTCCACACACTGGGGTCTCGATCTGAAAGCACGAGTACTCCACAGACATTGACTTCTGTAAAAATGAAATAACTGCAAGAAATATTACTGTAGCAAGATGATTTCAATCAATGTCAGAAAGTGAGTGACTGCAATTTTCTGAGAGAGCATCCGAAAGCAGATAAACTGGCGTCAGTGCCCAAAAATTGAAGTCCAGGACATTGATACCATGACAACAACATCATGCTTCGTCAGATGTAAGGACATTAACTCCAAATTATTTCACATTTTTTCCAGATTGTTAAACTGACTTCATTTGGCCTCACCCAGAATTCTATCTGCAGGAACAACAGACTAGCCATCTTGCCACTTAAGAGTGATTTGACTTTGGTTCAGAAGGTTTTAAGAAATAAAAATGGACGTGCTGATCATTATGTCTCAGAAAGTTGCAAAGTGCTTCCGAACCAATGTTAGTTTTGATGGTCAGTCATTGTTCTTATATAAGCAAATGTGATAGTTGATTTTTGCAGGACAAGGTCTGAACATTAAAAGAATAATATTTGTTTTAGTTGGCCGAGGAATTACGTGAACAAAGTGATCAGGAAAATGCTGCATTGTTCTTGAAATGATTGCCCTGGAGGCAAATGTTCTGCTAACTCGTAAAACTGATTTCCACATTCCATGATTCAAGGATAAACTAATAAAAGAGAAAAAGTAAGTCATTTCAGTCGTGCCTTGGATATTCAGAGCATTTTAGTCCAGTTTTCTAGTATAGTTACCAATGTAATGTAAGAAAACCACCTAGTTTTTGCACAACAACTCTCACAACTACTGGATTAGTGGTGCTGGAAGAGCACAGCAGTTCAGGCAGCATCCAACGAGCAGCGAAATCGACGTTTCGGGCAAAAGCCCTTCATCAGGAATAACTCTCACAACTAGCAGTGTGAAATGACTAGATGATCTGTTTTTGTGATGTAGATGGAAGAGTGAATTTTGAACAGACAACAGAGAGAACCTCCTAATACTCTTCAACTCTATAACTCTAATAGTGTTTTGAATCTTTCACATCCATCTGAGAATGCAGATGGGACCTTAGCTTAAAGACTCCTCTGATAAATAGCACTCTGAAGTACTGCACTGAAATGGCAGCTTTGACTTTTGTGCTAAAGTCCTGGAGTGAGACTTGATCCCATAACCTTTTTATTGAGCAGGGAAATCTTCCACCCTAGCTACGTTTCAATTGAGTCAAAGAGTGTGGTGCTGGAAAAGCACAGATGGTCAGGCAGCATCCGAGGAGCAGGAGAGTCGATGTTTTGAGCATAAGTCCTTCATCTTTACTGAATCCTGCTTCAATCTGAAGTCTTTGCTTATGCATCTGCAGTCCTCACTTTCTCCAATTTTCAATTGACACAAATGTGCAGATCGCTTCCAAAATCAAGTGGATGAATGCATTAGATACTGAGGTGCAGTAAGTCCTTCCTTAAAGTTGTCCTGTTTAATGTTGTTTCATTTTGACATTGATAAATTAATGAACCTGTAATTTCATTGAGTTTAGTGAGATTAATTTTAGTGTCATTTCTTGTGCAACCCAGCTGGCACATACCCTTGACAACAATCTCTGACTTGCTCTTTTTCTGCCACCTTGACCTCCAAATGGTTGTTTCTCCTCACTTGTGACCACTTGAGTTGCAGCCTCTTTTCTGTCCCGGAACCATGCATTGCTTCCTTCTCCTGGACTCAAATTCTCATGCATAAATCCTGCTTCAATCTGAAGTCATTGTTCCAAAGTTGTGAAACTGTGAATCCTGATAGCTCAGATGCATTGAGGCTTTTATATTCCATGTTTCTTTTTGAAAAATATTTTTCAAAAGTTGCTGCTCATCTCCCAAGATCAAGAGGGGAATGTGGTGCACAGGAACATTTATTAAAACAAATATGATTGCCAAAACCTCAGCACCTCAACTATTGGGATTTGCACTTGCATACCATCTTAACAGAACCCAAGTCCAGGATAAGGGCCTGGCCGGGGAGAATGGATGTCATGACTGTGGGCAGACATCAAAACTTGGAGGCTTGGGAAGTGAAAATTGTCTGCAGAACCAGAAAGATTAGCAAGAATAAACTTCAGGAAGCAGGATTGCTCATGAGCAGGAGTGACTATAAATAGCAAGCTATATCTTTCTCTCTGTGTTACCATTGTTTTATTTTAACAGGTATCACATTTAACAATGTAAGGATTTAACCATATGAAATATTTCAACTGAGAGGGTACAATGTCTTAATACCTGTATTTCAAGATCCTACACAACATAACTACTTACTCTTAGTTACTTCAGTTGGAGTTGTGATTTTCAGGAATGCCTCAACGAAATGAGAAAGTACTGGACTGACCCATCAATATCAGGAAAGGCCCCTGATCTGATCTTGCAGAGAGGTTTTGCGTAACACTGAGAAATTAATCAAACAGTATATCTTTAAGTCGTAGCAGACAACAAAAGGTCATACTGTATAATATGATGTTAGTCACCCAGTATTCTATTAATTGCTTTAAAATTTATTGAATCCATGTTATAAATTGAAAGCATTCCAGAATCCCTTTAAATGCAATGCTTTAGCAATGAGCTGATATGAAATCATTCCTGTTGGATAAGACAAGATCAGTCCATTAGATAAACATTGTAAGCAGCAAATCCCCTATCCATGTCTTCTGTTTATTGTTATTTTCCGTTTGCCAGCCAAAAAACTGACAAACAGATGGGCTGCGCTATAATGCGATTGTCATTCCATAAAATGGACGTTACCTTAGGGAAACTTGTGCTGCTATAAAAAGATTGTGCCATAATTATTTCTTTCTTTTACATTGCATGTTCCTGCAGCATTGTAAGCAGTTTTCACTGCATTACAAATTTAAAGGGAACTCTGCTTTTTTTGATAGCATATCCCCTCTTTTGTACCAGAGTTTGTTAAACAGCAGGGATCAATACATCCAAGGTACATAACTGTACTAAAATGTACTCCAATTGACATTTGGCTTGAGATGGACATTTAGATCAAGTATTGTAATGGATTATGTGTAGTGCCATTCATTATCAGAGCCATTAACTAGCCCATGATAATGCGCACAAAATAATTGTAAGTCATCTAAGGAAAATTATTTAATTCAAATGTTCATATGATTGGAAATGTTATCCATTTGAAAATGGATGATAAGCAGAATCATAGAATCCTCACAGTGTGGAGGCAGATCATTTGGCCCATTGAGTCGACACTGACCCTCTGAAGAGCATCACACCAAACTCCATCCCCCTATCCTATAAACCTGCATTTCCCATGACTAATCCACCTAACCTGTATGCCCCTGGACACTATAGGCAATTTACCATGGCCACTGCACTTAACCTGCACATCTTTGGATTGAGGGAGGAATCTGGAGCACCCGGAAGAATCCCCTGGAGATATGGGGAGAATGTGCAAACTCCACACAGACATTCCCCCAAGGGTGGAATCGAACCCAGGTCTCTGGCTCTGTGAGGCAGCAGTGCTGACCACTAAGCCACTAAACTCTACTTAGGATTGATCTTTTTACTTGTTCCATGCCTTCATCCACTCACTTACAAACATTCTTCAGCCATGCTAGATTCCTGTTTCTCATCCATTCCTGTGATCAGAGTGGTTTGCTGCTTCTGTTTAAGGGTACAAGGGTGTGAAAGGGTTGATGTCGAGGAGTGCCTTAAGCATCTCACACTACGATGATGTTATGTGGGTTTGGTGCAAGGAAGTGAGACCCACCATCTGGGTCTTACTCACAGCCGCGTAACAATACCTTATCACATCCACGTGTCTTGTATATTGTTGCTGACGTACAATAGACTATATTTTGTTTAAGACAGGAGCCTCTCTTTGTTATATTGCCTCTACCATAATATACCAAGTGGTTCCTGCAGATCCCTCCCAGGAAAGAGGATGGTGGCAGCGAATTTATGAGATAACATGATGATCAATTGTGAGGATTCATTTAATGATACGGTGGCAAGTGGTATGGCTGCCTTGTACAGCATCTTGACAGACATGGAGGTCTGAAGATTTCTGCTGTCACACCTTTAAGAAGACCGATTGTGCATGCAGTCAGCAATGGGAAGAGCTGGCCATTCAGGAACCTGACTGAACATCTCATGGCAAGATTCAACAAGGCAGAATCTGGAGTAGAAATATTCAGATATGTGCAGCAGCAGGAAAAAGTTTGGAGCAGAGAACTGTCTTTCCAAGGCAGTTATTGATGGGATCAAATGCTGGTGATTTGTAGGAGGAGCCCAGAGTTAACGTTCAACTAAATAGCAAATGGACATCAGAGACCCTGAGAGTCTAGTTGAACTGCCTGGTGAGCAAGGGGAAACTACAAAGCACAGATTTACAGACTGAGGAAGCAAAAAGTAAGGGAAATATGTCGGACTTTTTTGAGCGTAGTGAGCAGGCTTCGTGAAGCGTGGATAGAGTGAGGGATGTCTAAGGCTACATATGCACTTTATGACAATACACAAACCTGGGAATGTTGCAAAGGCAGTCATGAAATAAGAGGTCAAGGAATATTTGATTGCGAAATAGCTGGTCATGGAACAACCAGTCAGACAATAATTGACATGAATCCCCAGACTTGTGGCAGAAGTGGGGTGGCACAGTGGCTCAGCGGTTAGCACTGCACAGTGCCAGGGACCCAGGTTCGATTCCCGCCTCAGGTCACTGTCTGTGTGCAGTTTGCACATTCTCCCCGAGTCTGCGTGGGTTTCCTCCGGGCGCTCAGGTTTCTTCCCACAATCCAAAGGTGTGCAGGTTAGGTGAATTGGCATGCTAAATTGCACCATCGTGATATGATGCAATTTATATTAAGGGGTAAATATAGGGTAGGGAGGTGGGTCTGGGTGGGTTACTCTTTGGAGGGTCGGTGTGGGCATGTTGGGCTGAAGGGCCTGTTTCCACACTGTAGGAAATCTAATCTAATCAAGAGCCCCAACAGAAGACCAAATCCATTCAGATTAGCTATGTTAACATAAGAAATTTATTTCATTAAGTGACTGCAACTGTATTAGATTGGCAGAAATCATTTCCAAAGCAATTCAATGCTGAAATGAGTTCAGCTTGTCAGGAATCAGCAAGGTTTGCAACCATATACATGTAATGAGATAGCCAATGAGCATTATATCACACTTGAGTTCATTGATGAAGCTTTAAGTGATGTAATTCAAAATACAGCACAGCTTGATGAGAAAATAGTAAAGATGGATTTAAGACTGATTTCAGAACATTGAGGTGATTCTGAAGACAAGAATAATTAGAGAAGTTCATTTCCTCGTCTCCCCAGGAAGAATCATCAGTATTAGTGACAGAGATCACGCCAAGCAAGAAGAAATCCTTGAAGTGATAATCTTGATTTCCTCATGTTTGAATGAAAATCTACAATACCTGTGTTTGCAACAACTTGAATGAAGAGTCTAATGCACAGTTTTACCAGCAGAGTAACAATCTGTTGAGACAGATTAAAGATGTGGTGCATATAGCCCACAGAAACCTAAGAAAGGGACAACCAATGTCCAAAGATTCAGGACATGATCGAGAAGATATTACTTGTTCAGCAATCATAGAGACCACTTGCAAGAATTTGCCTGATCTAGTGATTTAGGATACTGCAAAAATACAAAGTATTTTTCCAGGCAGCTGTTGGTAATGAAGGAAATGCATGAGGTTAAATGTTGTCTTGTTACTATAATGGAGTATTGTCTATTTCAGCAGGAAACACATCCACTATAAAGAAAATCCAAGAGGTATGTAGTCCTCCAGCTTGCAGGCACTTTTGGAATTCACATTGTCAGGAACAGAATCTAAGTCAAAAATCTTCAACCCAAAGATCTGCCATTCTTTCAATTCTAAGGAGAACATTTTCAGGGAGAATTGTAAAATGTGCACATTGCCTGATTATGTAAAATTGGAGACTTGGAGAGTGAGATAAAGCAGTTACTGTCTGCACAAATGTATGGAAATAAATAATGGGAAATTGCTGGGAGGTGATGCAGATGGTGTGTATGTGATGAAAGGGTTAATGTTAAGGTGTGCTTTAAGCATCATTGTCTATGATGTGCTATGGGCTTAGTGGGAGACCAGGTTATAAAAGATTACAACTTACCATCTGGGTCTTCCTCAGTCTCATTAACAATGGCTCAAACTTACCAGACACTGACTGTCAATTGGGTGAATTTGTACAGAGGGTTTCCCTGTGTGAGACCTCGTGATTTTTCTCATGCTATTAGATCATAAAACCAAAAGATATAGAGCAGAAGTTAGGCCATTCAGCCCTTCATGTCTTCCCCACCATTCAGTCGGAGCTGATAACTTTCTCAACCCCATTCTCCCGCTTTCTCCCCATAACCTTTTGATCTCCTTGACCATCAAGAACCTTATCTATCTCCATCTTAAACATACTCAGTGACCTTGCGCCCACAGCTTTCTGTGGCAGTGAATCCTATAGATTCACCACTCTCTGGCTGAAGAGGTTTCTCCTTATCTCTGTTCTAAAAAGTCTTCCCTTTACTGTCAGGCGGTGCTCTCGGTGTAACCTCGTCTGTCCTACCAGTGTAAACATCTTCTCAACATCCACTCTATCCAGGCCATTCAGTATTCTGCAAGTTTCAATTAGATCCCCCTTCATCCTTCTAAACTTCATCGAGTATAGACCCAGAATCCTCAAATGTTCCTCATATGTTCCAACCCTGTGTCATTATCACTATACTTCACTCACCCAATTCTCCCAGTCACCATAGGTGGTAACTCTCCACTGCCAGGATATTCCTGATGCAAATGTTGGACCTGGTCAAGTGTTTGCAATCCATAGTTGCCCTCCACTGTGCATAGAGTGGGAGAGCACCACAAAGCAATGTTTCCTGGGGCACATAGGTGGCACGGCTGCAGCTTCACTGCACGTTCCTGCATCTATCATCGAAACACCAGGTCACACAGCACTCCTGTCCTTAGACAGTGCTGTAAGATGGGATGTGCCTAAGTCACTGCTACTCCTACCGTTTTCACGTATTTCCAAGTTTTATTGTCTGCAGTGGTCAGAATCGTGCATAGGTCACATGCCTCATTTCCATAAGTTAAGCTTGTTATGTTGATATGTTACAAGTGGATCGGTAACATGCTGATCAACTGTATTTTCTGTGTATTTTGTTTTCAAGTAATTCTGTTCGATAATGGCAAAGGCTATCTTCTCAAAACTGGCTGAAAATCTGCTTTCATGGTTTCTTTGTCAATAAAATTTTTAAAAATTCTATTATCTTTATAGAGTTTGGGTTAGGCCTTAAATGAAGTATTGTGTGCAGTTCTGGGCACCACTCTTTTTGGAAATATAATGAGGCATTGGCGAGTGTGTAGAAAGGATTGTTTTAGAATACTGCCAGGGATGAGTTCAGTGGATATCCAGGGGAAGTTGAGTGTTTTCTCCTTATAGCAGGGAATGTTGAATGAGCAAAAACTGGAAGTGCTGGGGAAAGCCAGCAGGTTTAGCAGCTGCTATTGACTTGCTGGGTTTTTCCAGCATTTTCAGTAACTTCAGATTTCCAGGATTTGCACTGTTTTGGACTTTTTATCCCAAGATTAAGTTGAGATTTGATGGAGCTGTTAAAAGTTACTTGGGACTCTGATAGAAGAAATGCTGAGAACCATTTCCAGTAGTGGAGGGACAAATGGAACCTGCCTCCTGACTCCTTAAAGCCTGTCTACAAGGCAAAGTGAGGAGTGCAGTTGGATACTTCTCACTTGCCTAGAAGGATACAACTCCAACAACATTCAAGAAGCCTGACACCATCCAGGACAAATCACCCCACTTGATTGACACCGCATCTACCCCTTCCACCACTGACACTCAGTAGCAGCAGGGTGTGCTATCTTGAAGATGCATTGCAGAAATTCACCAAAGATGCTGAACTGGCATCTCAGAAATCCATGACCACTATACTCTCTGAAATGGGTCATAGGTACAGATTCAATCATAATATTCCATAGAAATTGGAACACAATTCTTGAAGGGGAAAGATGTTACCTGACTGTGAAGAAGAAGCATCAGGCCTGTAATTAATTGGATAACCATGAATTGAGCTGATGTAGCACAATCAGCCATTCTTTTGCGCTGTATCAGTGTAACATTTTTAGTTTAAAATTTGCTTTCTTGTCAGGCAACCACATTTTTGCAGAAAATGAAACATTAGCATTGCACCTTAAAAATAAATAAATTGAAATGGACAATCAATGGCACCTTAGAAAATTGGTAATGAATACATATCTACTGCAAAGCATTGTACATTGGGGGGAGAAAAAATAACAAATTGCTAAGTGGATGCATTCTACTCAGCTACAAATCAGTTTCTGGTCTAAACTGGTGTCTGTTGGTAATGTTTGCATCACAAGTGAAAGTCCCAGTTTTCCATTTGGCATTTTCCATCCTTTAGCACAAACATCTGTTGTGTTATTTCCATTTCTGGAGATATTGGCATCAGTGACAAATGGAGAATGAGAATGGAAATAAATATGATAGGAATGCATGGGATTTGATTTTGGTAATGCTATCTTCAGTCAGTCACTTTGTTAGAAATAGTTCTTGTGCAAAGGAAGATGTTATGCTTGGAGCAGCTGGGAAGCTGCATTGAAAGCTAAAGGCCTCTGTTAATTTTTGTAAAAATCCGTAAGCAATAGCTTGAAAATAGTGATGGCATTGTTGCTGGGCTCGTAATCCAGAAACCCCGGTAATGTTCTGGGAACTGGGGTTCGAATACCACCACTGCAGATGGTGGGATTTTAATTTATTAAATTCTGAAAGAATACCATTAAGACCATTGTAAATTGTTATAAAAATCAATCTGGTTTCACCAATGTCCTTTAGGGAAGGAAACTGTTGTTCGTACCTGATCTGGCCTGTATGTGACTCCAGACCCACAGCAACGTGTTTGACTCTTAATGGCCATTTCCTTGCATCAGCTGTTGACAATTCTCAAATAAGGATTGAAGCTAGATGGGCCAACCAAGATTGATGGTAACATCAAAAATAACAGCAAAAAACTCAGCCCTGTTGATGCTGCAAAGTCGTCCTTAACAACAACTGGGATCAAGTGCCAAACTTGGGAGCGATGTCTCAGTCTAGTCGATCAATAGCCAAATGTAGTCTCCTTAGACAGCACATTCTAAACCCAGGGCCACTATGATGTAGGAGAACCAGGGCAACATATCAGTGGGAACACTGTCATGTGCAAGTTCATTTCCAAACCACTTGCCAGCCTGACTGGGAAAAACAATTTCCTCGGTGTTGCTGTGTCAAAATCGTGGAACTCCCTTTCGGACAGTACTGTAGGTTCAATCCCACCAACCAAACTATAGTGGTTCATGAAGGCAGCGCCCCAACCTCTTCGCGAGGGCAACTAGGGATATACTTGCTAGCCCAGACAGTGATGCCCACATCACATGAATGCATAAAAACATTGCTGCCGGTATTAACTGCTGTTCCATTCTTTAAGTCACAAGGAGAATTTCCAGTGGTGGCAATGATGAGTTGTAGATGGAGCTGAACTTATTTGAGTAAAGATAGACTAGGAAAGCAAAATAAATCTCTACAGCAATTCACTGGACTTGTAACCAGGACGACAGCAATCAGAGTCGCATTAGCACAGCGAGGTTATTACTCCAGCAAGTGCAGTAAGTGGAGAATTGTTGCAAAATATAAGTTTTAAGTGTAAAATTAATCCCACAGTTCCCTTGTTATCTCCAAATTGGCTGAAACTTTGGTCCAATGAACTTGAGCCATGGCAATATGCAATCTACAGGTGATATAGCCATTATTCCAAAATACATTTAAAAATGGATTGCCAGTAATAATTGAAGTTGTTGTTGGTCTATAATTCAAAAGGCAACTTCTTCTGATCACAGTTCTAATTTTATATTCTGAGCATGTTTTCTTTATTGACAGACAATAAATTAAAAATATCAAATGATATTTCAATCCAGTGGAATAAAGACAAAATTGTGTTTGAGCGTGGGTGAATTTTATGCATTTATGGATAGAGTTACAAAATGCATTCTCTTTAGCCTTAGGAGAGGGCGATGAATCTTGACAGGGCTAGGCAATAAGAGAAATGCTTGTCTCCATGGTGATTAATGGTGTTGACCTAACTCAAAAGTGTTCAGGTCACATACTCTCATGTATGATAACATTTTTTTTTGTCACACTGGTTACTCAGTAAGCATTGTGAACTAAGCGGAAGTAATAGCCCAGGTAGACTGAAAAGTGGCAATCACAATCAGATTGCCACTTTGCTCATATTTTCAAACATGAATACTGAACTTTTCACTTAGGGCCAGGAATTCTAATGGCTGCTCTGGATCAGAGACCAACATAATAGTGTCCCTCAACCCCCCCCCGTAATGCAAGATAGTCAGGGTGCGGGGAGTCAGAGTCAAGCCATATCCATTTTAGCAATAATCAATGTGCTGTGGTACAGAGTATTACATGTCCAGCATGACAATTTGATAGGTGCTTTGCAAGTAAGAGATTTCGGGTGCCAGGTAAGCAACAGAGTGCTTTGGGTCGGTGAGGTGAGAGTGTCGGGACTGGAAACAGAGTGTGGGGCAGGATTGTTGGGGGCAGAGTGTGAGGTGGTGGCGGATGTTGTGCAAGAGTTGGCAGGCAGGGGAAAGTGTCAGGGTTTGTTAGCAAGGTTGTTCACAGGGCCAGCGGGTAGGAAGAGATGTTGGATCTGGTGGTGACAAAGCAGGGAGGGGGTGTGTGGCAGTGAGGAAGCTATTGGTCAGGGGTTTCAAGATGGCAGTGCTGGGTGGGGGTGATGGTTGTTGGGGCCAATGGGACGTTTAGTCAATGGCATCGGGTCAGGAGGGGGTAAGGGGGTAGAATCATGTTGGGTTGGCAAGGGACTGTGGGCACAACCTTAAAATTAGAGGTGGTCAATTTAGAGTGGAAATGAGGAGACATTTCTTCAGCCAGAGAGTGGTGGGCCAGTGGAATTAATTGCCACGGAGCGCAGTGGAGGCTGGGACATTAAATGTCTTCAAGGCAGAGCTTGATAAATTCTTGATCTCGCAAAGAATTAAGGGCTGTGGGGAGATTGCGGGTAAGTGGCGTTGAAATGCCCATCGGCCATGATTAACCGATGGAGTGGATCCAATGGGCCAAATGGCCTTACTTCCATTCCTATGTCTTATGGTCTTTTGGACTCTGGACAGGTGTTCGAGGGGTGTGACAGTGGTTATCAGGACCCTCAGGTGTAAGGGGTTACAGGAGTGGCAGATAGGAGTATGTTTAGATAACGATTAGCAAAACTGAAGCACGGCATTCCAGATTATGCACTTAGGGTTTTTTTGGATGACTCTAGGTATAAGGAGATTTCAGGGCAATTCCCATGGAATTCCAGGAGGTCCCGATCCAACTCCAGTCTGTGTTGCTCAGATGACTCTCTAACCATTGGAATGCTGAAAAATAATGGATAAAGGAAGGGTGTGTATGTTGAAGACGACAAACAACATCAAAGATTGTTTCACTGTTGCATGAAGATTGTTGAAAACTCTATCCTGTTCCTCAACTGGTGGCACAGCACAAGAGTATTGTGTGATTTTTCCCTTGACTTGGAATGAAAGCTTACCTATTTATTTATTTATTTTTATCCTGGGGTTTCTTCATCTTGTCGGTAACACACTCACCTCAAATCACATGTTAGTTAATTCAAGCTCCACCGCTGGAGACATGAGCACAAAATCAGTGTGGACACTTTGGTGTAGCACTGACAGATTGCTGCGTTATCAAAGGTTTCCGATAATATATTAAGCTAAAACTCGATCTTCCCTTGTTTGGATAATATATTCCATGACTATGAGGGCCAACTATGAAGAATATAAAAACTGACAAAATGAGCCTTTTTAAGTATATAAAATGGAAGAGAGATCTCTAAATGAACATAGGCCACTTAGAACATGAATCTGGAGAGATTGTTCTGGGGAACAAGGAAATGGCAGAGGAATTAAACAGATATTTTGCACCAATCTTCACAGCAGAAGATACTTTGAATATTTTATTAAAATTAAGGAAGATGGGAAGAATTTCGTAGCATGCCCATCACTAAAGAAATAGCATCAGACAAACTGATGGGCTAAAGGTAGTTAAGTCCCCTGGTTCTGATAGTTTGCCTCCTCAGATTCTAAAAGAGGTGGCTACAAACATAGTTGATGCATTGGTTTTTATTTTCCAAAAATCCTTGGATTCTGAAGAAATACCAGAGAATTGGAGAACTGCGAATGTGACAGCCCTATTCGAAAAAGGAGGGAGCTCAAAAGTGGATTGCTATAGGCCGATTAGGCTAACATTTATTGTTGGAAAAATGATGGAATCAACTATTAAGGAAGTAATAATAGTACATTTAGAGAAGCATAATCTAATCAAGCAGAGTCAGCATGGCTTCATGAGTTTTTCATGGAAATCTCAACCAGAGTGTTTGGAGGAAAACTAGTAGATGTGTTGTATTTGGACTTCCAGAAGGCATTTGACAAGTTACTTCACAAAAGGTTAAGTTTTAAAATAGGAGTCCATGGTGTTGGAGGTAGGTATTGGCATAGACAGAGAATTGGCTGATTTGCAGAAAACAGGATCTGTACAAGGTGGCAGTAGGACTACATTCGGATTACTGCAAGCAGTTTTGGTTCCCTTATTTAGGAAATATATATTATCAGAGGCCCTTCAGAGAAAGTTCACTTGGATGAACTTGTATTGAGGGACTGTCTTATGAGCAAAGGCTCAACAGACTGAGACTCTACTGACTAGAGTTTAGAAGAATGAGAGGTGATCTTATTAAAACATATAGGATTCTTAAGGAGCTTGACAGGATAAATTCCAAGGTGATGTTTCACCTCATGGGAGAGTTTAGGACCAGAGGGAACGGTATCAGAATTTAAAACTGAGTTAAGGAGGAATTTCTTCTCTGAAGGTTGAGAGTTTTTGGAACTCCTTGCCACAGAGAACGGTGGAGGCAGTGTCCTTGTGAATATTGTGAGACAGATAGATTCTTGATCAGTAGGGGAATCCAGGTTGCAGGAAATATGCAGGAAAGTGCATCAGGGGAATTAAAGATCGGTCCACGGTCCCATTGAATGGTGGAGCAGGCTCAAGGGGCTGAATGGCCCACTCGTGTTTCTATTTCTTATGGTCTATTACCTTATGAACAGAATTTCCCCCTCCACAACATCTTGTATACAAGAGCATGGTTACTATTACACTTCATAAATACTTAATTGGTTATGCAGTGCTTTGATGTGACATCTGATTGTGAGAATTATCAGATGAATGCAAGTCTTTTTTTCCCTTAAGCAGTCAGTTTATAACTGTCCATTTTTAAACTAGAGATGAAAAGACTTGGTTTCTTTTTGCCTTAAAATGTTATTGGAATGTGTTCAATGTCAGAAAAATTCAATAATCTGTCAAATGATTGATGTAAATTCTCACAAGGTTAAGAATTATTACTGACAGTAACGTGTACATTTCTACAAATAGGCAAATGGAAGATTTTGAGATTGCAGGAACAGATTGCAGGGAATGGTTATCAACACTGTTCTTTCCATAAACATGTTCGCTAAAGTACATTGTAGACTTTATCCAATCTATTGAAAGATAGGCCTCTTAAATCTCCTCTAATCCTCAACATAATCATTAATCCATTCTCACTTTTCCATCATTCAACATTGGAGTGCTACCTTTAGAGTCAGCAATTCCCTTCTAACCCCAACATTATGTCCCATTGACTGTTAGATCACCTGAGTTTACAGATTTCACTGTAACTGCATTCTTGTTAACCCTGCATTTCCCATGGCTAATCCACCTCGACTATAAATCCCTGGACACTACGGGGCAACTTGGCATGGCCAATCCAATGACCCTGCAAGCCTTTGGACTGTGAGATGAAACCGGAGCACCCAGAGGGAGCCACGCAGACATAGGCAGAATGTGCAAACTCCATTCAGACTGTGACCCAAGGCTGGAGTCAAACTGGGTTCTTGGTGTTGTGAGGCAGCAGTGCTAACCACTAAGCTTCCGTGCTGCCCCTGGTACAGTGCACTATTGATGTCAACTGGTACTTAGCATGGTGTATATGGAACTTTGATAAAATATTTGAAAGAGAAGGTTTTACGTATTTTGGCAAAGACATTGCACAGAAGGCTGAAATAAATAACTTGAGCAGAACATGTCCACAAGCCAAGCAATCAAGTGTAGAGAGTGCAGAAGAGACTCAATAGGCCTGGCTGCATCTATGGAGAGACAGACAGAGTTAATATTTTGAGTCCAGTATGACTCATCTTTGGTTCTGAAGATTTGTACCAGACTTAAAATGTTAACTATTTTTGCCAGACCTGTTGAGTTTCTCCAGCATTTTGTGTTTGTTTCAGGTTTCCAACATCTGCATGGTCTGTTTCTGTGCTGTACATCTCTATGACTCTACGTTATCAAGTAAATTAGGTGGCCTGAACATTTTCCCCCTGCCATATTGTATACTTTGTATCATCTTAATGGTATTCATGGCTTGACACTGGAAAATGAATGTGGGAATCTGAGTCCTTCTAGGAATTCTCTGCCATCAGAATGTGCCATGCAATATATTCTTTTATGATTCAAATGTTACATTAATTTTTGGTTTTTGAGAAATCTTAACAAACATGTTTCTTTATGTGCTCTATGCTGTATATCTCGATGACCCTATGCTAGAAGAAATGTTATAGTATTGAAGGTTATTCCGGGATCATCGACCAGAAGATGTGTTCAATCATTAAATAGAGAAATCACTTTGGAATGATCTTTGAACTATCTGTTAATTCTGGGAAAGTCAGTTTGCAAAGCCAATGGGTGGTTAACAGTTGACAATAAATCATTTTCAATGTGATTTCACGACTTGTATGAGAACATTATGTGAAAAAATAAAGCTGGTGAAGACTTGATTCAAATGCATGTAAATAACTTATTTTATTGCAGAGGTTGCCCCACAAGTAACCGTTACGGCACCAGAGGGTAATCACCATAGGAAAAGTAGAGGTCCCACCCCGGATTGCTCACCACCGTCCCCAGATACAGCACTGAAAAATATTGAGAAAGTTATCCGACCTCAGGTAAGTTGAGTTGGTTTGACTTATCTATTGTTGCTGCTAAATAAATAGGTTGCAAATAGTAATCTAATGTTTCACAAATACAAATCACTAGATTAAAATAGCACTGATATTATGAAACTCCAGAGTTTATTTAGGTAATGCTAATATTTTTGAACATTTGAAGCAGGTAGTTCTTTTATTAATAGGAGGAATGGAGTCTGATTTATTTTTTACTCTCTGACTTCAGTCCAAGTCTACTACAATGGTGGTGGCCAATTGATTCCTTGCTATTTGTAATTAATGTCATCTTTGTCTTTGGTTCAGCTCCTTTATTCCTTATTCAATCTACGTGATACACAAAGGCAGTCTAGCATGACCTGCATTGCTAGCTCATTTGAAGCACTATCTCTCAATGGAGGAGGTCTGTGCTCTAATTAATCCATGTTCTTATGTAACAGACAAAATATTTATGTATGATTTTTAAAAATGAAAAAAGGAAGATGATGGTTTTAATTTATGCCATGTGTTGCCTAACATAACAAAGGAGGTGAGATTTGGGTTGGCAGAATTGTGAATGGTATCTTAGCCAACACAGGCAGAGACTTATTAAAATTGATGAAGTGGAAGCAGTGGCATGTCTGTAAAGTGGGCGGCTATTTACATGGAGTGGCCTTCCAACTGGTCTTTGGAGGAATCTTAGTCCAGAAGTACATTTTGCTGCAAAAATGAAATCCAGCACTTGCAATGCCAATATTGTCAGTCAGGAATTAGACTGTTGTACATTTTGGGTCTGTTCTGACCTAGATGCCAGATCATTCTCACTGTAAAATTGAGCAGTCAAAAGTGTAGGCTTTCTTCTTTCACTTAATATTGTGCAGTCAACAATGAGTTATCTTGCAAAAGTGTTTATATTTGCATAAGATCATGTGGCATCAATATTTGACTTGTAATTAATTGCTGCTTCGTTGAAAAAGTGTTAAGTTAAATAGCTTTGCGTATCTTCATCGTTGCTAAGGGAATTAACATAATGCCATAATGGCATCTCCCTGTTGTCAGATTACAGACAAAATTTGAGGTTTCAACAATTCCAGCATCTGCCAGGAGTGAGCACAGTGTCCTGTTTTATGAGCTGCATGGTGAAACCAAGCTGGAAGCACAATCTCTGGTGATATGTGCTTTAGGAACGTCTAAGTGGAAAGCCTTGCTATCATATTAAAGATGTAGCTATGAATGACCAAAGCATCTTATTGTGTAAGCGTGTCAAACTGCTTTAAAGCTGTCGCACGTTGTCATTGATACACTGGAGGAAGCTTCCAAATGTATTTCTGTCTTGTAGGTTTTAAGTAATAGCAACTTCTGACAAAGAATGAAGTTTTAATTATGTAATGTTATTGACATTATGAAGGCATCTCAAAATTCCTCACAACTGATGTCCTTGTTATTAAGTTAGCAAACACAGAGTAAGTTGTATTTACATGATGCCTTTAATATAGAAGAAAGGTGAATTTAGTGTTGAAAAATTGGATTAAAAATGGATGCAGAAGCTAAGAAATGCAAGAAAGGAATTTTGGAGGGACCTAAAGGAGGAGAGGGCGTTAAGGATGGAATTAGAATGCGGAGCCTGATTGGCTAAAGACACAGCCACAGGAATTGAGTATTGAGAGTGGAGTGCAGAAATAAATACTTCAAAGAAATGAAGAGCTCTCAGAGTTGGGCAGAGATGATGTATGGTGACAGGATATATGCAGGTGTGTGACTGGAAAAGATTTTAGAGTTTGGGACAGATGAGGCTACGATGGCAGGGGTGATAGCTGAGCACGATTAGATGCAGAATAGGATGTGGATCAGAGAGCTTTAGTGGTGTTACAAGAATGATGAAAATATTATTGGATTTCAAATGCCCTCTGTTGTTTATGTGTCTGGAAAATATCTGAGAGCATTAAACTGGGAAATACCATAAGCATCACCCACTCTGATAAAGTCATATAGACATGTGGACAGAGCAGTTCAGAATCTGAAAGGAGTGAAACCTAATGTCTAGCTATCCTTTCAGTCTCTGAACAATGTCTAGCCTGTCAGTGTTGACTGCAGCTAGTATATCTACCAGACCAGACTCTTTGAATTAGACCAGGAAGTGAGTAAAGCTTGTAATTCCTGGTGGACCATGGAAAATCTAAAATGGCATTGAGATACACACTGGAAAAGTTTGAAAAAGCTCAGATTAAGCGGTGCCATCATCATGAGTGGGCAGTGTGAGGTCTGGTTCCAGAAATGGAAGTAAAAGATCCATTACAGAAATATTCACCTAAGGTTGCAAGTCCAGGACTTTGGGAAGCTGGTTTTAAGCAATAACATCTGGCAGCTTAAATTCCTTAGGCAGCTGGTCTGATAGGGACAGAACGTTTAGGAGACTTTACTCGGAACAGGAGAAAGGCAGGTGAGTTTAGAAGGAGGAGAGGGAATCTGATTAAAACTTATAGAATACTGAGAGGCCTGGGTAGAGTGGATGTGGAGAAGATGTCTCCTCTCGTAGGAGAGGCTAGGACCTGAGGGCACAACCTCAGACTGAAGGGATGGCCCTTTAAATCTGAGATGAGGAGGAATTTCTTCAGCTAGGGGGTGGTGAATCTATGGAACTCATTGGGCAGAAGGCTGTGGAGGCTAAGTCACATTGTACTTAGAAGAGAGATAGTTCCTTGCTTGTTAAGGAGATCAAGGGTTACGGGAAGGAGTCAGGAGAATGGTATTGAGAAACCTATCAGCTTAGGGTAAGGTAGGTGATAGCCTAGTGGTATTATCAATGAGCTATTAATCCAGAGACCCACTTTATATTCTGTGGACCATGAATTCAATTCCTGCTATGGCAGATGGTGGAATTTGAATTCACTAGAAGTTTGGAATTAAGAGTCTAATAATATTCATGAATCTGTTGCAGATGGTCAGAAAGCCCATCTGGTTTACTAATGTCCTTTAGGGAAGGAAACTGCCATCCTTACTTGCTCTGGTCGACATGTAACTCCAGAACCACAGCAATCTGGTTGGGGTGGGCAATAAATGCTAGCTAGGCCAGTGATGCCCTCATCCTGTGAATGAATAAAGCAGACTCGATGGACTAAATGATTTAATTCTGCCGCTGTATCTAATGGTCTCAGGAAATCAGCAGAAACTTGGAAAGTCAATGTCTTGGAGATGGTAAAAATAATTATGTACAGAGACTTCTAACCTTACTGATGACAAAGACAACTGTATGTGGGTCTATAAAGTTTAATACTGCAGAGTGTCATAAACACTGCCTGCTATCATGTTGTCATGTGTACTTTGGGCAGAGCAGCTTTGAACACTGAGAGCTCAAAGGATAGCTGTAATCTTCACTACTGCTGAGAACACAAGACGTCAACTAAAAAACTGTCATCTTAGCTGAAAACTACACCACAAGGATGCCCTTCGCCCTCTGTATTACTTCTGTAAACTGTGTATGACTTGCATCTTTTTATACCCCATATTACTTATGCATGTGAGCTTGATGCTGCATCGATATTATTTTTTTCTCAGGGTCAACAGATACTAAAACTACTCTTTATTTCACTCAGGAAATCTTTATAATTTGTTCTTAGTTTTACTGGAGATCAGTATAGCTTTGACACATGACGTTTTTGTTGAAGCTAACCCAGAGATATTGAAAAGAGGGGGCCGATTTAGCCTTCCTATTGTTATAAGGGGCTAAAGTTTACAGAAGGTGGAGTGTGACATTAGGGCTCAGTTCGAGGATGTTGGAGATTAAATGATAAAAAAAAGCCTCGGACGCTTGTTTTAGTGAAGTGACAGAGCATTGTCCGGAGTAAGTGTTGAAAGGATAACAAAGGGCAGCTCTGTGCAAAAGTAACCAGATGAAAACAAAATACAAACCGGCACTTGGAAAAATAAAAGAATCCAAATGAAGGATAGAATTCATAGTCTGAAATTGTTGAACTCAACGTTGAATCCAGAAGTTGAGGTGTAGTTCTTCATGTAGGCATCATGATATGTGAGGGATAGCCTGTTGCTCCTGATTCCGAACTCATTACTTCTTACCATTGCTGAGCTCTTGAAATTAATTTAGTTTCTTATTGTCCATTTTGTTCCCATAATGATATTTGGACAATAGGTAACTGCAAGGTTAATACCTTGTGCCCACCTTTGAAATATCAGAATGACATTTATTGTTCTGCAGTCTATAAGTACTACCTCCAGTATTTATGGGACTGAGGAACATTAGCCAGAGCCATTTATGTCTTTTTCCTCTCTCATTTACTTGAAGCTTTTAGGATATGTCCCATTTGGCTGAAGTGTCTCGTAAAATTCGAACTCTTTAATTTTATGTATCGTCCAACGATTGACTAATGATTGGTTCCATCCCTAGTCCTTAATTCAGAATGAGTGGGTCTGGAATTTAATCTTCAATTTCAGATATTGTTAATTCTTGATTTTCCTATACTATTTTATCCCATTTTATAATTTGAATTACCCACTTTGTTTGCTGCAAACATAGCTTTAAAAACATAATTTGCCCTCTCACTTGAAGCCATCCTGTTTGCTGTTGGTTTTTCTGCTAAATCAAATCTTCGTCTCATGTTTGCTCATATTGTATCATTCTTAAACTCCTGGCTGTACCAACCCTCACTGCTCATATTTCTATTGATCATCCTGCTGGCTCTGTATATTCTATTTTCTTATGTTGCCTATTTCAGTCTTTCTCCGGATCTGCCGACAGCTGTATATCCAAGATTAGACCTGATCTCAGTTCTCGTGCTGTGCAGTTGCTGCTCTGAACAATGCCCTGCACAACTTTCTACATCTCTCTTCCTTAATAAAGTATTTTTGCTTAAATGTCTTTATAACCATTTTGTTTTGTTAGCCATATATTTTGTTTTGTGAAGTCATAGAGTCATACAGCATGGGAACAGACTTTTTGTCCAACTTGTCCATGCCACCCATAATGTACTAGCCCCACCTGCCTGCACCTGGTCCATATCCCTTCAAACCTTTCTTATTCATGTACTTATCCACATGTATTCTAAGTGTTGCAACTGTATCCATAACCAGACCACTCTCTGAACACACACACACACACACACACACACACAAACCACTCTCTGTGTAAAAACAAATTGTGTTTCATGTCTTCTTTAAATCTTTCTCCTCTCACCTTGAAAATATGCATCCTAGTCTTGAAAGCTCTCACCCCAGGGAATAGACATCTGCCATTCGCCTTATCCATGCCTCCCATAATTTTCTAAAGCTCTATAAGGTCATCCCTCAACCTTCTAAGTTCCAGTACAAAAACAATCCCAGCCTACCTTTATAACTTAGACCCTTCATTCTTAGCAACATCCTGGTAAATCTCTGCTGAAAATTCTCCAGTGCAAAGACTGATAAACTGAGGAGTGAAGTCTACTTAGGAAGGCAAGGTACTAATTTCTGTTAAGCTACATTCTCCTTATCACTTATTCGCAGTCAAATTTTTTGTGTTGAGTATCTGGCTGCTTTCCTTAACTTGTGAATTCTCCTTAATAGTATAAACATATTTGGTAATTATTGCATTAGGGCTCACACACATTACAGCTTTTTTACTTAGAAACCTAATTTCCAATTCCCCTTGACAAAAGACATCATTTGTAATTGAATGATCAAGTGCAGGCTGGTCTTTAATTAAAACATATCATGGAAGCAATGACTAAATTTTCATGATCCAGTATTCATTCTCAAGTTACTCAACCTACAATAAATTCAGCAACATGCTGAAGAGATAATTGGAACACATTTTGGATCAGAATACGTATATAAAATGTGGTGTCTTGTGGCAGACTTAGTGACCCTTCCTCTGGGCCAGAACACCCAGGGATTCATGTCCCACTAGCTCCAGAGCTGTGTCATGGCATACCTGAACAGATTCATTAAAATAACAATGTACACAAATTGCACATTGCTCTGGCATTTTTGGTTTGCATTGTGTTTCTGCAGTGGCAGGGCGACTGGACATTGGAGTTTTCAACTGCAGCAAAATGCAACAGAATATTCATTCATGTTTAAGCTTTGATTTGTTTCACTTGACTAATCCAGAATAGCTATATTTTGTAACTTATATATAATTAGGTGAATAAAAAGTTTACCATGATTTTCCACATATAAATGCAGCTACATTGATGTGCAGTCCCAATTTGCATAAACATGGAGCTAAAATTGCATTATCTCTGCATATACTATTCATCTGGACTTTTATAATGCTGTAGTCAAAGTGTTGTAACTGGCCAGTTGAAGGGGTGTACTGCAGCAGCAGGCTTGTGTGAGAATGCCGCACAGAAGGATTCCTGCACTGCCCACTTCTTCCATGCTTTATCAGATAATAAACCAATCACACAAAATACTTGGACAATGAGAATCACTGTATGGTTTTGGATGGCATCCTATCCCATAGGATGTTGCTTGAGTCCTTTGGTTAAGTAAACTCCCTGAATGATTTGCCTCAGTAGAAATTCCCCACCAAGACCATCTTAAAAGATGCATGTTTCACTGACCCCAGTTTTCATTTGCAATCTTCCGTTTCCTTGTGGAAGGATCCATTCTTCTGCCCTCACGTAATCTCCGGCAGGCACAAAAGACTCCACAATAGGCCTAAAGAACAGACACAAAACGTTCGTAAGGAAAAGATGGTCAGACCCAACAGGAATGCCCAGTTACTGGTTGCAATAAAAAAGCAATTTGATTTATTCACATATTTAATACATGTAATAACTTAAAGTTCAAATTTTAAGGTTTAAAAAATGTTTCTCTATGGAAAATTATTGTAAGTGTTCAATTTTCAGCTTTTCATTTTAAAAAAAAGAACAAACGCTTTGAATTGTTTCTACCATAATGCTCCATTCTTCTGGTTTTGGTCAGAATTGATGGGCAGAATCCAAAAGGGTTCTGAATGATGTGGGCAATGGCAAAATGTGTGGCAGAATTGGGCGACAGAGCCCTTTTTTTATTCACCTGTGAGACATGGGTGTTGCTGGCTTGCCCTTGAGAAGGTGATGGTGAGCTTGCTTCATCTTTTATATTGTCCACAAGTGGCATGGTGAGGTTATCTCTTGGCAGTGACAAGATGCCAATTGAAGGGGATTAATGCTGCCTGGACTTGGAGGATATGTCTCACGAACAAAGGTTGAGGGAGCTAGGGCTTTTCTCATTGGAGCAAAGAAGGATGAGTGGTGACTTGATAGAGTTGTACAAGATGATGAGAGGCATAGTTAGAGTGGATAGCCAGACTTTTTCTCAGGGCAGAAATGGCTATCACATGGGGCATAATTTTAGGGTGATTGGAGGAAGATTTAGGGGAGATGTCAAAAGTAGGTTCTTTACACAGAGTGGTGGAATGCACTGCCAGTGATGGTAGTAGAGTCAGACACATTAGGGACATTGAAGCGACTCTTGGATAGGCACATGGAAGATAGGAGAATGAATGATGTGTTGAAGGTGTGCAGTGCCCTGTATGAGACTGTCTGTGCCCCAATGTTCAGACTGATTCTCAAAAAGGGATTTACAGAATCTTACGTGGTTTCATTCAGTTTTTGAGCAAAATAAAATAAAATTTTGCAAGTAAAATTTCACCCCCACAAACTTATATTTGTGTGTGAGTGTATGTGTGTTAGTATAAAGGGGTTAAAGCCTGTGAGAGGGGGGGTGTGAGAGTGTGGGAGTGTATGTGTGAGCAGATGAAAGAGGGTCTGCGTAAGTCTGTAGGTGTGTGTGTGTGTGTGTGTGTGTGTGTGTGTGTGTGTGTGTGTGTAGTGCAGTGGGGTCACCTGTAGTGTGACATGACCCCAAGGTCCTGGTTGAGGCCATCCCCATGGGTACCGCACTTGGCTATCAGCCTCTGCTTGGCCACTTTGCATTGTTGCCTGTCCTGAAGTCCACCTTGGAGGACGGTCACCCGAAGGTCTGAGGTCGAATGTCCCTGACCAATGAAGTGTTCCCCAACTGGGAGGGAATACTCCTGTCTGTTGATTGTTGTGCGGTGACCATTCATCTATTGCCGTAGCCTCTGCTCGGTCTCACCGATACACCCATGCCTCAGGGCTTCCTTGCCTGCAGCGTATGAGATAGACAAAGTTGTCCGAGTCACAGGAGTACCTGCCATGTACACGGTGGGAGGTGTCCCCACGCATAATGGCGGTATCTGCGTCAACACTCTGACACATCTTGCAGCGTCTACCGTGACAAGATTTTATGGTGTCGTCCTGAAAACTGGGCGGTTTGCTGCAAACAATGGTCTGCTTGAGGTTTGATGGTTGTTTGAAAGTGAGACATGAAGGTGTGGGGAGGGTCTTGGTGAGGTGCTCATCCTCATTAATTTGGGTTGCAGGCTGTGAAGAACATGGCGTAGTTGTTTGGCTCCTGGGAAGTACTGGACAACGAAGGCGACCCTGTCGGTTGCAGCTCGTGTCTGTCTCTTGAGGAAGTCATTTCAGTTCCTCACTGTGGCACGTTGGAGCTGGCGGTTGATGAGTTGTGCATCATACCCCATTCTTATGAGGACATTCCTGATACTTTCAAGCACCCGTCATGTTCCTCCTCATCTGAACAGATCCTGTGTATGCGTAGGGCCTGTCTGTAGGGGATTGCTGTTTTAATATGTTTCATGTGGAAGCTGGAGAATGTAGTGTCATGAGGTTGTCTGTGGGTTTGTGGTAGAGTGAGGTACTGAGGTGCCCATCCTTGATGGAGATACATGTGTCCAAGAATGAATCAGATACTAGAGAGCAGTCCAGGGAGAGCTTGATGGTGGGATGAAACTCGTTGTTTCAGTGACTCCTCGCTATGGGTCCAGAGGAAGAAAATGTTGTCAATATACCTGAAGTACAGTGTTGGTTGGAGGTCCTGTGTAGAGAACCTGTGCATGAAAAGTTGGCATATTGAGGTGTAAATTTGGTCCCCATTGCTGGATGAAGAACTGGTTGTCAAAGGTGAAGACATTATGATCAACAATAAAGTGGATGAGTTGTAGGATGGTGTTTTGAGATTGGTAGTTGTTGGTGTTAAGTATTGAGGCTGTTGCAATGATGCCATCATTGTGGGGGATGCTGGTGTAGTGTGCTGAAACATCCATTGTGACGAGGAATGTTCCCAGTTTGACTGGTCCGTGGGTCCAGAGTTTTTGTAAGAGGTCTGTAGTGTCGTGACAGAAGCTGGGGATCCCCTGTTTAATGGTTTCAAGATACCTTCGACAAAGTCAGAGAGGTTCTCACACAGAGTCCCAATGCCTGATACGATAGGACATCCTGGGGTATTGGCTTTGTGTATCTTCGGAAGGCAGTAGAAGTTGCCTACATGAGAAGTATGTGTGATGAGAGCGTGTAGACAACTCTGAAAGACTGGATCCAAAGTCCTGATCAATGTGTTTAGTTCATGAGTGTGTTCTTTGTTTGGATCAGCCGGTAGTTGCTCGTAGTGTTCCTGGTTGTTTGGTTGTATACTTCCTTGCAGTAATCTGTTCTATTCTGAATGATGATGGCTCCTCCTTTATCTGCTGGTTTGATGACAATGTTGTGATTGGTTTTGAGAGCATGGATAGAGTTGCATTGTGATTGGGTGATGCTTTGCTCTACCTTGTGGGTACGGCTGATGACTCTGGCATTGATATATTTCCTGACGGCTTGAGCATACATGTCAAGCTCAGGGCAGCGGCCCTCTGGTGGGGTCAAAGTTGATTCCTTTGGTCACACTTCTCCGGATCCCTGTGATGATGTTCTGGTTCCTCGATGGGCTCATTGGGATCACTGCTGGCAACTTGAAAAAATTCCCGGAGTCTCATTCGTCTGATGAATTCCTCTGTGTCTGCTGTGTGAGGTGAATTTGTATTTGCAGAATTACATATTACTTTGCTCAAAAGCTGCATTAATCCACGTAAGATTCTGTAATCTCTTTTTTAGATTAGAATCAATCCAAACATCGGGACACAGACAGCCTCACACAGGGCACCTCACACCTTCAATACATTATCTGGGCCAAAATGGCACCTACTGTTAAATTGCATTTGAGACTCTAACTTTAAAAAAGTTCTGGGAACTGAAACCAACATGCCCATTCTCAAAGATGAGAGACTTAACAACCAATCAAGGTATTTTTCAATGTATAATTTCAGTTACATCACACTGTAAATGTTTGCTATAAATTCTGTGTCCTAGGATCTTATATTCCACAACCACCTGATGAAGGAGCAGCGCTCCAAAAGCAAGTGCTGTCAAATAAATCCATTGGCCTATAACCTGGTGTTGTGTGATTTTTAACTTTGTCCACCCCAGTCCAACACCAGCTCCTCCGAATTATCACATTCAGAAACCTTGGCTTGCATTGTCTCGCCGTTTTGCACTTTGCTCCCTCAACCAAAAGGCTCATATTATGACTGTTTTGTTGTGCCATTTACTGCAGATACAAAGCCAGGAAGCTTGTCATGGTTGTCAGCAGGACCACCGTCCAGTCCAGGGGAGTAGCCTTTGTTCGGGCGAACCCTGCGCAGTAAGTCAAGGGCAGCTTCTGATCTCAGTCAGTCGACTGCTCGGGGTGGTCAGAGTCACGATGCTGCACTCCTTAGGAGTGAGGAGTCGAATGATGGGCAATACACTGTTTGTCTTAATCCTTTCTCACTCAGTATGGAGAGGCAGGTATTGTGTTCGACCAAAGTGAATGTCACAGATGTTGGTGTAAGTGGGGAGGTGTCCGAATGAGTGAGTAAGGCAGCACAGAGGGAATTTAGATTTGTTGGTGACAGTGAGATGAACAAAGATGCTGCAGACAGGAGTGAGAGTAGTAGAGTATGATGAGTCTTAGAGAAGTGCGTACAGGAGCAGAGATAGAATGAGTGTGCGATATTGGGGAAAACATTGTAAAATCTAACCTGGTGGATGGACAAGGTCATTGTCCTCCTTCCTCCTGTACTGGGTATTCCTCCAGACAGTGGACTGTACTTTAACCCTGGTGCCAACCTTGGAGCAGGTTTGCAGTCTCAGCACCCTGTTCAGCAGGGCCTCCAGGATCGTTGTCACAAAGGAGCGTGCTAATATCTCCCCACCCCCTTAACTGATGCATCCAGCCACATCTCAGGAACTGTGCAGGGCTGCTCTGGACTGACAGAATCTGTCCAGGTACACATTGAGCTTTTAAAGAAGGTATGGATGCAAGGGATTCCAGTGAGCCCTGGAATATTCACCAATGCTCATGTTGTTCTGGGAATGGCGTGAGATAAGATGGCGTAGAAATCAGACATGAGAGATGCGATGGGGGCATAGTAGATAATTAATGAAATAGGTTTGGTAAGATATGATGAAGGAACACACAAGAGATGTCACTGACAACCTCCAAAAATATTGATGCAACATAGACTTAGCCAAAGAAAGTCAGATTCAGCCCTATATTTAATTCTAACTAAGCTGAGTAGTTAAGATTTATCCTGTATGAATGTTGACAGTCTGCTTAACCGTAACTATAAATTTTTGTGACAACATTAATTTGGGCTTGATGTTTATTTCTGTCAGCAAAATATTCTGAATATCTGTTACTTTGATTATCAATTTATTGAGGGAAGATCATTGAGGGAGTAATTGAGGGAGAATCATTCTTTGTGATGAAGAAGAGAGCAGAAGACCAAACCTGGGGAAACATTAGCTCCTACTTGGCTGAATTCCCATTATATTCATCATGTATGTTGTATATTTAGATTTTGGTGATTTACCTGTTCTGTTATCAGTTTTTTTTTCCCTGCGAATGCAGCATTTTTGTCTCATCAGTGAGAGGGAGCTTTATTTTTGTGCTGATGTGCTAGGTGCATCAAATATTGCCTAGGTGCATGAATAATGATCTCGTAGTTAAGAATCCTCTGGGATTAGTGACATAGTAGAATTTCAAATTCAGTTTTATTGATAGCAGCTCGAATCTAAACTACTGTCCTCAACCTAATAAGGGCAATTACAGAGGTATGAAGAAAGATTCAGAACATAGAACGGTACTGCACATTACAAGCCCTTGATGTTGTGCCGACCTTTTATCAGACTCTAAGATTAAACAAACCCTACGTTTTACAATCATCCGACTCTACTACCACTGCTGGCAGTGCATTCCACACACACCCTACTCTGTGTAAAGAACCAATCTCTGACATCTCTCCTCAACCTTCCTCCAACCTTATAGTTATACCCCTTTGTAACAACCATTTCTGCCCTGGGAAAAAGTCCCTGGCTATCCACTCTACGAGTGCCACTCATCATCTTGTACCCCTCTATCAAGTCACCGCTCTTCCTTCTTCACTCCAATGTGCAAAGCCTTAGCTCCCTCAACCTTTCTTCATAAGATATGCCTCCAGTCTAGGCAGCATCCTGGTAAATCTCCTCTGCACCCTCTCTAAAGCTTCTATATCTTTCCTATAATAAAGCAACCTATAATTAAGGCATAATTACCTGTATTGGCTATAACGTGATTCTGGTCCCATTAGTTTAAATGGCATGGCTATTGTGCAATTTTCTTAACACGAGATCGCACAAGAACAGAACTGTTGTATTATATCAGAACCGACTGTATATAAAAAAAAGTAGCCTCAGTAAGTACAAGATCCTTAGAGTATGCAACTGGTCAATTGATGAAGGAACAGGGTAATGGCAGATAATTTAATCTAGTATTTTATATTATCCTTCACAGTAGAGGACACCATAAACATTCCAAGGATAACAATAAGAAAAGTTCCCAGAGAAGGAACAATTTGATTTGGAGTTTGTGGGGTGAATCTGTACTTGCAGAATTACATTTTATGTTGCTCAAAAACTGCATGGATCTATGTAAGATTCTATAAATCCGTGTTTTAGATTAGAATCAGTCTGACCATTGTGGCACACACAGCCTCACACAGGGAAGCTCACACCTTCAATACATTATTTGGGCCGATATGACACCAGTTGTTAAAGTTCACTTGAGAAAGTAACTTTTAAAAAATGTTTTGTGATTTACATGTGAAAGAAACGAAACCAACGTGGTCATTCTAAAAGATGAGAGACTTAACAAACAATCCAAGCCTTTTTCAATGCATCATTTCAGTTGCACCACACTGTAAACGTTTGCTATAAATTCTGTGCCTTACAATCTTAATCTCCACAACTACGTGAAGGAGCAGCACTCCGAAAACTAGTGCTTCCAAATCCACTGGTTGGACTATAACCTGGTGTTGTGTGATTTTTAATGGAAGGAAAGATCTTGTAATAGCTTCTATCATGGGGATCAAAGTATTTGACAAAATAATGGGGCTAATGGGAGACTTACCGATGAGACATGATGTCCTATATCCAAGGATTTTAAAGTAAGGAGCTGCAATGTCGTGGAAGCTTTGATCAAAATATTCCAGAACTCGCTGGATTTGGGAATTGGATTAGAAAGCTGTCATTGTGACACCCCTGTTCAAAAAGGGAGGGAGATCAAAATCAGGAAACTATCGGCCACCCAACCTAATGTCAGTTATTGGGGACATGCTAGAGTCCATTTATTAAGGAAGTAAAAAACAGAACATTTAGCAAAGTTTAACACAACCAGAGTCAACATAGTTTTGTGAAAGAGAAATCGTGTTTAACAAATTTTCTAGAGCTCTTTGAGGATATAACAGTTGAAGGTGCTAAAGAGGAACCTGTAAATGTAGGGTATTTTGACTTCCAGAAAGTATCAATAATGTTTCAGATAATAGGAAAGGTGATGGCCTTATGGTATTATCATTAGCCAATTAAATCAGAAATCCAGGTAATATTCTGGGGACCTGTCTTTCTATCCTGTTGTGGCAGATAGTGGAATTTGAATTCAATAAAAATCTGCCATTAAGAGCCGCTGAACCATTGTCAATTGTCAGAAAAAAACCTTCTGGTTCACTAATGTCCTTCAGGAAAACTAACAGCTGTTCTTACCTGGTCTAGCCAGGCCTACAGTACTGTGAACAATGAATGTCCGAATCACTTATATCCCACGACTGAGTCAAAAAACAAGAGTGGAGCTCATGGTGTTGGGGACAATATATTTGCATGGATTAAGGTTTGGATAACACATAGAAGGCAGGGTCAGGATGAATGGGTCTTTTTCAGTTTGAAAAGACAAAACTGGAGGAGTGATACAGGATGAGTCTCAAGCCATCAATGATTTATTGTCTGAATATAGGAGAGAACACATTTTCTGATGATGCAAAAATAGATGGGAATCTGCAAGGGATATTATTGGTTTGAGTGAGTAGGCGAAACCTTGACAAGTGAGGTTTAATGTAGGAAAGTGTGATATCATAAATATTGGGAAGAAGAATCAAAGGCAGACTATTATTTAAATGGAGAGCAACTCCATAGAACTGTTGAACAGCGGGATCTGGGTGTTCTTATGCATGAAATACAAAACATTAGCATGGAGACACAGCAAATAAAAAGGCATTCTGAATTTTGGCATTCATTGAGGGGGGGTTGAGGTTTAAAAACTAGGAAGTCTGGTTACAGCTGTACAGGGTGTTGGTAAGGCCTCATCTGAAGTATTGTGCACAGTTTTGGACCCTGTATTTAAGGAAGGATGTACTGGCATTGGAGGCAGTTTTAAAGAGATTCACTAGGCTGATTCCTGCGATGAAGGATGTGATTTATCAAGAATGGGGAAACATTGTGGCACAGTGGCTCAATGGTTAGTGACTGTTTGTGTGGAGTTTGTATATTCTCCCCGTGTCTGTGTGGGTTTCTTCTGGGTGATCCGGTTTCCTCCCACAATCCAAAGATGTGCAGGTTAGGTGATTGGCCATGCTAAATTGCCCATAGTGTTCAGGGATGTGTAGATTAGGTGCATTAGTCAGGGGTAAAGGTAGAGTAATAGGGTAGGAGAATGGGTCTGGGTGGGTAACTTTTCGGAGGGTTGGTATGGACCTGTTGGTCCAAATGGCCTGCTTCCACACTGTAGGAATTCTTTGAAATTTTATAGTTTGGTCTTATTCATTAGAGTTTAGAAGACTGAGGGGTGATCTTATTGAGACATACAAAATGCTGAGAGGTCTTGACAGAGTTTGGGCGGCACAGTGGTTAGCACTGCTGCCTCACAGCGCCAGATTCCCAGGTTCAATTCCCGTCTCGGGCAACTGTCTGTGTGGAGTTTGCACATTCTCCCCATGTCTGCGTGGGTTTCCTCCGGGTGCTCCGGTTTCCTCCCACAGACCAAAGAGTTGGAGGTTAGGTGAATTGGCCATGCTAAATTGCCTGTAGTGTTAGGTGAAGGGGTAAATATAGGGGAATGGGTCTGGGTGGGTTGCTCTTCGGAGGGTCAGTGTGGACTTGTTGGGCTGAAGGGCCTGTTTCCACATTGTAAGTAATCTAATAAGTTGATGTTTGGGGAGATGTTTGCACTGTGACGACACAGTTACAGAATAAGGGACCCCTCATTTTAAACTGAATGTGATAGAGTTTCTTCTCCCAGTGAGACAGGAAATCTGGAAATCTCTACTCTGGAGATTTATGGAGGCTAGATCACTGAAATTATTTAGAAAGGTAGATATATTTTTCAAAGGGGAGTTGAAGGCTAAGATGAACCGACATGAAAGAAGGGATGAGGCCTATGCTCGATCATCCATAGGCTTGTTGAATGTGCATGCTTAAGGGGCTGTTTGTCCTACTGTCGCTCCAGTGTTTTTCTGTTCTTAATGAAAAGTTGTTTCTATGTTACTGCAGTTTTGCTTGGTCAGTTACAACAACATTTGCATTGGCTTCAAAACATTTGATGGCTGTCATTTACCGAATTAACATTATGTTAACATTATAATTTGAATTAATGATTGACATATGTAGAATATTCCTTTTTGCTCTCAATTATGGGACTGCATATACTTGACAATATTACATTAGCTCTCTTTCCACTTGAGTATCATATCTCATATTCATTCATATTCATGTTAAAATAAATATCATACGTTTATTACAAACCTTTAAAATAGCAAAATGTTCCAGAGCCCTTCACAACAATTAGCAAATAAAGTAAGACACAAAAGGGATATTAGGGCAGAAGATTAAAAACAGAAGAGCTAGTCTCGAAGACGTATTTTAAATGAGGCAAACAAAGGAGAGAAGTATAGACAGGGTATTCCAGAGTTTTGGACCTTGTCACTGGAAGGCTAATGATGACTAAATTCAGGGGTAGACCGAGACCAGAATTGGATGAGATCTGAGTGTCGTAGGGCTAGAGGGCATGACAGAAGTAGGAAGGAAACAGAGCATTGAGGGATTTAAAATTGGCTTCTGGTTGAAAATGTATTGCTGTATGTCAGAAGTAAAATACTGTTAGAAACCTGAAATACAATGAAAATATACTGAAAAGCTCGATAGGTTAGGCTTCATCTGTGGAGCAAAACAGTTAACAGTTTGGTTTGGGCTGGCTTCATCTTAACAAGGTGTGGAGGTGCCGGTGTTGGACTGGGGTGGACCAAGTTAAACATCACACAACAGCAGATTATAGTCAAACAGGTTTATTTGGAAGTACAAGCTTTTGAAGTGCTGCTCCTTCATCAGGTAGCTGGTGAGGCAGAATTGTAGGCTACAGAATTTACAGTAACAGATCGAAGTGTTATACAACTGATACAATGTATTGAATAATCCTAGATTGTTATGAAGTCTTTAATCACTTTGATTGGGGATGCAGGTTTCGATTGATTAAGATGTGAATCCCAGGACCTCTTTCAAGTCACAGTCCCAAAATAACTTAAGGTGTTATAAAAAAATGTGAAATCTCAGCTCAGACAGTGTATTAAGGGTGTGAGGTTAGAGTCTGTCTGTATCCCAACCTTGAGTCAGACTGGTTCTATTTCCAAAGTAGGAATTTATAAAATGTCACATGGACTGCCTGCCCACAGATTGTGTGCTTTTTGAATAAAATAGAATGTATCTGCAAATACAAACCTGCAAATGCAAAGCTACCCCATAGACTTGTGTGTGTGTGTACGCGTGTGTGAGTGTAACGGAGTATATGCCTGTGAGAGGGTGTGTGCGTGAGTGTGTTGTAAACAAGTTCCTTTTGACAAGGATCATCTCAGCTGAAACATACTGTGGTTGTGAAATAGAGTTAAAGCAGCATATACTGGAGTGATGAGTGAATAGGCTTTGGCAAGGATTAGGATGTGTGCAAATAACCTTCTGATGAATTATCTTATTGAGTGTGGAAGATGGAAATCCTACAAGCAGTGTGTTACTGTCATCAAAGCCAGAGATAAGAAGGATGGATGAGGGTTGCAGCAGTGAAAAAGCTAAGGAGGGGATTTTAAAGCGCACGATAGCTGGTTTGGGTCAGGTGAGATGTTAAAATCTCAATTTCAGCTTCAGCCATCCACTTCTGGTTTTAATGGGGGGGGGGGGTAGAGATTGGGTACACCCAAGATGTGTGCTTCCAATTTAAATACAATGGTGATTGGAATGTGGAACCTAATGCTGAAACATCATTTTAAAGTTAACCATGGAAGGCCTCAGGAAATCCAGAGGTTGAAGCAATTGATGAGAAAATTGTTTTTCTACTTATCGACTGGATCCAGTTTATTTAGGTGACAGATTCCAAAAGAACACAGCTGCTTGACTTGGCTTGCTTCCACCATGCTGTACGGGATAGAGTTTGGACAGATCCAGCAAGTCGAGGTCAGGCACTGATGAGGAGGTGTAGCCCTTCAGCAGCAGGAATCTGTTCAAACATGACTGATACCCTCATGGCCCAGCATTTTCTCTAGCATTAACCCCAAACCCCAGGATTAACCTTTGTTCAATCAAGAGTGCAGGAGGGCGTATGAGGAGCAGCACCAGTAGAAACTGAAATTAAGATGTCAACCAGGTCAAACTGCAACACATGCTAAACTGCATGTGGGAAATGCACAAGGAAGAGCTCTGAGATCCCACAAGCAATAGACTCAAAGCCTGTCAACTACCTACAAAGCACTTGTCAGGAGTATGATGGAATATACTTCACTTGCCAGATGAGGGCAGCACCAATAACATTGAGGAAGCTTGACACCATCCATGACAAAGCATCAATTAATATCCCTCTGCTTTCTTCATCACTTACTCCCTCTAACGCCAGTGCTCAGTAGCAGCAGTGTGTACCATCTAAAAGATGCATTGCAACAACTCACCAAGGCTCCTTTGACAGCACCCTCCAAGCCCTGACCTCTGTTACTGAAAGCACAAGGGAATCATATGCATGGGGATACCATACCATTCACGTTTCCCTCCAAGCCACTTCCCTCCAGTGACACTGGGTCAAAATCCTGGGGCTCCTCCTTTATACAGCATTGTGGTTGTATCGACACCAAATGGACATCAGAAATTAAAGAGGGCAGACCACCACTGCATTTGCAAGGGAAAATAAAGATGGGCATTAAATGCAAGCTTTGCCAAAATCACCCACATCCTGTAAATGAGTTGAAAGAATACTTCCCGGATTGTAGACAACTCCAAGCTAGCCTATATCCCTACACTGACTGGTTTGCTACAGTCTCCCCTCACTCTTTCAGTCTGCCTTCCCATGGTATGAGGATCACAGCGCTGCTCCGTGTATGTGCGTATTTTAAAGATGAGATGAGATTCTGACTGATGGGTGAGTGGCGTGGTTGATGACATGGTGGGAACTGGGCAGTGTCCGGCAGTGCTATTGATAAACTCCATTGAATTGAACTGTTGCAGCACTACATTGAGGTCTTTAGTCCTTGACTCCAGATTGTGATTTCTACAGTTAATAGCTCCCATTGCCATCTGAGGGTCTGGTGAGGACATCCCATCCTCTCGGGGTCTATGTCATAGTTCATCCATTTCCCCTCCTCTACTTAGGCCTCCAGTGCATGCTTGAAACCTTGGACAATACATACTTTCACATGTTGTGCTGTCAATGAAATGTTTCCTAACTCATGATCAGTAAACAGTGACTCCTCGGATGTTCGCCTTCATTTATTCAATTATGCATCCCCTTTAATGGAATCAGGCAGGCTTGGAGCAGGGGAGATAACTGATGCTAGTCTATCCATAATAATGGCTTTCTGTTGAGCAGCCAATCAATCATCAATGCAGGAAGTTATAGCTTAACAATGCTAACCTTTAAAATAATAGGCTGCAATAGTTGGCATGCAGCCAGTGTTGCAGTCAATGGGCCTCAGAATCCTTGCCCTAGTTTCAAATTTAGCTGCCTGTCATCTCATTTGGGGTGTTAATGTCCTTACAATAGGAGAGCAATTGCATTGTAATAGCCCAAAGTTTATTGCTTATGTTGGTGAATGTGCACACAGACAAAAAATTAAACACAGCAGAGAGACCAAAAAGGTGTCTCATGTAGAAAGTGGAAATATCCGCATCACCGCAGAGTTTTTCAATTGGCTTCAATTGAGAAGAAACCTGGACAGGATGCAATATGAGCTGATAATTTATAATCCTCCAATTTTCCAGTTTTATCCCTATTGTTTAGCTCAGAGTTAAAGACACATTATTTAGTGTCTGCTCGAAGCTTTATGTGATTTATTTGTCCTTGAAGTCGCAAAACACTATTTGCCAGCGCCGTGATCCCTCACATTCATGAGTAGGAACGCTCATTGGAAAAAGATCTCAATCTGTTCACATGTTGTATAAATAGAATCCTTCTCGAGTTGTTGCTCAATGAAAAATTAACCACGGCACTGTGGCCCTGTGCATCATCTACGCTTCTTAAAATTATGATTTTCTATACAATGCCAGCCCCCAGTCTCCATTTGTACAATGCTTTGGAAGTGTGCTCCTTTACATTGGAACACCAACTTTGAACGGTAAACTGCTTGCGAACTCTCTTAAAAACCTGCTCCTTTCATGGCTGTGTCACTGCGAGTTCACAGCTTTGCTACAGTACATGAACATTAACTGCTGGGATGCTTCCTGCTACAAGTAATTACTGTCTTTTCAACAATGTCTGCATTGCCTGTAGCGGGGAGGGGGGTTGAAGCCGAGGCTAGTCGCAGTGGTATAAATGAAAACTCTGCTTTTCATTTCTAATTAATTACACTTGAACATTAGGGAATCAATAGGCAGTTGGTTTGAAATTTGAAGTGAAGCCTAAGTGAGTACCACGTTTTTGAAAATGCAATAATTTAATTCTGTAGAATTTTTGATTGCTGTTGATATCTTTAGCTACCTGTTGAGAATGTCACCAGAGCAATTTGTTGCTTTTAAAATAGCAGTTCTGGCTTTTCAATGGCTGCCTTTTCCTTTAGCCCTCGCAGAGAATTTAAATAAATGGTTCCTGAATTCTCCCTCATCCAGAAGATAACTAGATAAACATTCCAAGTGTTTTGTGGATTTTTATTTAGTCTCAGGGCCTGTTTTGAAACACAGTAGCAGTGAACAGTTTTCCAAACCATCCTTGCAGATTAACTGTACTGCACAGATAGTATTGAGCAGAAGTCTCTCAGCTGGATCCAATGTACTACTTTTTCTACCCTGCTATGTTAATCCTTCAGGCATCTTTTATCGATGTTACAAAACTCAAAATCTTTGTCATAGGCTTATTGTCAGGTCTAATGAGTTGCCAGGAGGCCTGTATAAATATGTATTCGTTCCAGCCAAGAAGTATGTGCTTTTTACATCCTGCCTATTTAAAGCAAACGGGCTTGAGATGTCTCAACCACACTCTATGCTTCCCGTGTTCCATCTACAGTCAACACTTCTTGACAAATAGCTAAAAATACATTTCTCATAATCCCTTTTCTTGCTATTTGACTTAATTCATTCAAAGATGACTTTATAATTTGAAGAAATCACTTTTAAATATTTGGAAACAATACTTGAGGTTACAATGGTGGCCATAAAGCCAGGTGGACATGAATATTTTCCAAACCAGAAATGGAGAAAACGGACTACACATTCATCATTCTTACAGAGGCAAATTATGAGACAGAGGAAGGAGGAGATTTGAATGTTTAAATAGCTTTTTGGCTGTTATCTACAATGTCACTTATAGGATTTATTAATGTTAATTACTGAATATATTGAGTTACTAGCATCACTGGAAACTGCTTGAATTTATCTGTACCTGAACATGTGCTTTCTGGATCCATAGTGCTGGTTATTCCTATTAGCCAATGGTGCCTTACACTCAGAAGTGCTCCTATAAGGTCTGATATCAATATGACTTATACCTCCACAGGAAATTTTAGCTGATGCAACAATGCTTATGTTATCCTTCATAACTGAAGAAACGAGACATGTATACCTTGGTATTGAAGAAACCATCAGACCTTTATTGCAGCTCACTACTAGAAGCCAACATTGCATTCACAGGTGCATCAGTCGCTGGGATCACATTAAGCTATTCTGTTTCAAAGTGTAGCATGCGTTAAGGACTATATCATGCTTCAAATGACCTCAGTTAAGACAGAGTCTGACATGTTTATACCCTTGGTTCCCATGCAGTGATTGCGATAATATCGTAAGCATGTCCCTCCAAGGAATACTAACATGCTATGTCTCTTAAACCATTACTAACAGGAAAATGACACAATAATATCAAATCAGATCTTGTGTAACCCAGGCATTTTAACAGTACTCCATTGTGATTGAAATTGAATGTCATGGGGTGGCATGGTGGCTCAGTGGTTAGCATTGCTGCCTCACAGCGCCAGGGACCCAGGTCCGATTCCAACCTCGGGCGACTGTGTAGATTTTGCACATTGTCCCCGCGTCTATGTGGGCTTCCTTCCACAAACCAAAGATGTGTAGGTTAGGTGAATTAGCCGTGCTAAGTTGCCCATACCATTTAGAGATGTGTAGGTTAGGTGCATTAGTCAGGGGTAAATGTAGAGGAGGAGGTCTTGGTGGATTGCTGTTTGGAGGGTCAGTGTGGACTTGGGCCAAATGGCCTGTTCCCACATTGTGGGGATTCTATAATGGTTTTTAGATGTCTTCTCCAAACTAAGGTTGGGCGATTGAATGATACTGAGACTAAAGCCAAATTGAGTCATTAAATTGATGAATGTTACAGACTAAAGATGAATATAGAGAGCATAATTATAAGCCAGCCTCATATTTGCTTAACTTCCCTTTCATCTTTGTGAAGAAGACAAGAAATACAAATGCAGTGATCCTCTTAAATGGGCAAACAAAAAATGTTTCTTTTGGAAGCTGCCAAGCCACCTTAACCAAGGAGAACCTTCTTCTTCTCATAGTCCAGCTTAGACCACACTTGTCTCCTTTTGTGTGACATTTACTGAATGACTGATGCTTCACTTCTGATCACAATAAATAGAGGGGTTGAATAATATAGAGAACTGATTCCTTTTTGTTTATTTTTACGAGCACATTTGTGGATAAAACTAGTTAGAGACTAAAAAACACAGTAGATGCTGGAATCAAAAGTAGACAAGCAGAAGGCTAGAAGAACGCAGCAAGCCAGGAGACGGAGAAGTCAATTTTTCGGGTATAATCATTCTTCAGGACCAGATGTGGGGTAGGGGGAGTTATAGATAAATAAGGGGGTTGGGGTGGAGAGTGTAGCAGAATAGTGAAGTAGTGATAGGTGGACACAGATAGGGGGTATGACCTGGTTGGTTAATGGGATGGATGAATCCGGTTGGTAGCAGGAAGGAAGGGTCAGTAGGTGGAATGGAAGGGAGGAGGTTGGGCTGGAAAGGGAGCAAGGGGATGGAGGGGGGAAGATTATTTGAAATTCAAGAACTTAATGTTAAGTCCTCCAGGCTGTAGGCTGCCCAGGTGGAAGATGAGGTATTGTTTCTCCAACTTGCTGTCTGATTCACTGCAACAATGGAGGAGGCCGAGGATGAACATGATGGAGAGGGAGAAGGAGTGGGAGAGGAAATTGAAATGGGAGGTGACCGGACGTCAGGCTGGCCATTTTGGACCCGGCAAAGATGCTCATTGAAATGGGCACCTGGTCAAGGTTGGGTCTCACTGATGTAGAGAAGAACACATTGGTGGCACTGGATGCAGTAGACCAGGTTGGAGGAGATGAGGTGAACCTCTGTCTCACCTGGAAGGAAGGTTTGAGGCCCTGATTGGAGGTGAGGGAGGTGGCATACAGACAGGTATTGCATCTTTTTCAGTTACAGGGGAAGGACCAGCAGGGTTGGTGGGGAGTGTTACTGACTAGGGCATGGTGAAGGGTCTTGTGAAAGGCAGAGAGGGGTGCGGAGAGGAAGAAATTCTCGTTGTCTGGGACTAATTGGAGTTGGTGCAAATGTTTGAGGATGATACGTTGGATATGGAAAGTGAAGATATTGGAGATCCTATCTTTTAGATTATTTACAGATTAGATTAGATTACTTACAGTGCGGAAACAGGCCCTTCGGCCCAACAAGTCCACACCAACCCTCCGAAGAGCAACCCGCCCAGACCTAGTCCCCTACATTTACCCTTTCACCTAACACTACGGGCAATTTAGCATGGCCAATCCACTTAACCTGCACATCTTTTGACAGTGGGAGGAAACTGGAGCACCCGGAGGAAACCCACGCAGACACGAAGAATGTGCAAACTCCACACAGTCAGTCGCCTGAGGTGGGAATTGAACCCGGGTCTCTGGCGCTGTGAGGCAGCAGTGCTAACCACTGTGCTGCCCATGTTATGTTTTGTGGGGGGGAGGGGTGGTGGAGGATTTACAGAAGTGAAATGGGGAGTGGAGGAGATGTGGTGGAGGGCTGCCTGGATGACGGAGGAGGAAAAGAAACATTGTATGGAATAGGAGGACATCGGGATACTTGGGTGTGGAATGTCTCCTTGTCGGAGCAGATGCAAAGGAAATGGAGAAATTGGGAAAACGGGATGGAATTTTTGCAGGATACGGGGAGGGAGGAGGAGGAGTACATCAGCGCATCATGAACAGATGCCCAGTGCTGTGGTTTTGAAAAAAGGAGTATTAGATTTGGTACTGCTGGTTTCAGATTGACAAGTTCTCTGAGGCAGGATATCCTATTGCTGAGGGTTAGAGTCTTGTCACGGATCACTTAAACATTTTAAACTGTCTGTGTACAGGGTGTACACACTCCTAGAATGGCAAGAATGGGACTGGAACTGTGATTTAATCTAATCCAAGAATTTCAAACTTCTGAAAAACCCACTTTAAAATGTATCAACTAAATGTAACTTATTTCCCGATTCTTCCAGTGGAAAATGTTAAAAATCTTGAAACAAGTCACCAGATTGATCAAGTCTGAAGAGACTTTGTTACAGTTTCTCCAGTGTACCCAGAATGAATTAGCAGATGATTGAGGTTTAATAGCGTAGCATGTTACTTTGGGTATTTTTACAGAATTTGAAAATTTGCTGAGACTCTATTCAAATTTGACAAATTATTGGGTCTGTTTAACTCAGTTGGCTGGCAGCTAGTTTGTGATGTGGAATGACACCAACAGCCTCGGTTCAATCCCAGCACTAGCTGAGTTTACCATGAAGGTATCTCCTTCACAACATCTCCCCTCACCTGAGGTGTGGTGACCCTCCAGTCAAACCATCACCAATCGTCCTTCTCTAATGAGAGAGCAGACCTAAGATCTAGTAAGGCTGTAACAACTTTATCATTCAGTATCATTGTCTATAGTAAATTTACCTTAAAAGTGAATTAGCGAATTATCTAAGCCTAGCAGCAGTCCAATGAATCAAAATATCTTATACGTGGAGCAAACAACTCTGAGCAGAGTCTTTGGTGAAATCTGTCTTGCTCTTGTATCCAGTTATCTCTCATGAGTCTTTTTGAATTTCAATCATGCTTAGTTTCTCTGTCATGGTTAGGTTCTCCATCTAAAAAATGTGTTGGTGGCGATCATAGACTTTAATCCAGGCAGTGTCCTACTCTGCAGCTGGAGTAGAAGGCAGCTAAGAAAACGAATGAACCAGAAAAGACCAGAATCGTGTGGAGTTGACTGGAATCCATGGAACTAACAGAGATCCTCACTTTCCCTCTCTGTGGGATGGCCTGTTGCATTGGGGCCTCCCCTTGGGAGGGGGTAGTGGTGGGTGGGGAGGTGGTTGTTGGTGGTGGTGTTCAAGACTTCTGCCAGTTCAGGTCCATAAAAAAGAGATGGTTGAGGATCATAAAGCAGGAGTTGGTGAAGATTAGCAGCAGGGCTCCCTGTGAGCCCACCTCCCCTATTCTAGATGTAGGTGCCACGTGCCTTTTAAAAGGACACTTCCCCCTCGTCCTGCCAACCCCACATTGGTTTGCCATACTTTTCATCTGGTGAGCCCCCCACTCAATGGTGGCTGGTGGCATGAGGTCCTTAAGTGGGCATTATTTGGGCATCTAAGGGCCTCAATTGGCACCAGGACAGGAAGGGAAACCTGTGAGCCTTCCTACCATAGACTTAAATCAGGCTGAAGGCAGGATGGTGGAGATGTCCTCACACATCACCCTCCCACCCAATTAAATGCCCACCCTCTTGTGGCCCTGACCAAACCTGTTAGAGGGAGGGCAGGAGATTCTGGTCAATACTTCCAATAAAAAAAAATTTGAGTGTGTGTCTTCAAAATAAATGTAAGGTCTATATATATCTTGGAAGAAGATCAAAACAAATTTGGTTGAAAAGTCCAACTGCACAGCAAGAAACATTCTTCTGAAAATAATTATCCAATTATTCTCTCTCCCCTGAAGTGGAAAAAGCAGTATTACATAAGTTTTTTGCAGATTCTCAATTCAAAGAAAATAGGTCTCGTTTTGAAACACTACATGCTGGAACATAAATGCACTATTGTGCAGAAGATTAAAATAAAGCTTTTTCTCACGGTTGTCACATGGACAAATTCTTGGTCTTGGGGTTTTATGGAGTCCTGGATGAGCCAGTTCAGCTTCCTGACTAGAAGCCACTTGAGATTAGGAGATGTCTCACAACTAGGTCACATACGCATTCAACAGGACATGGTTCTAAGGACTCCATGAGCTATGAAAAATAATAGGCCTCTAGGGAGAAGCGTTCAGGTTTCATGGTTAAGGAAATACCACAAGTTTGAAAATAAACAATAAATTGTTCTCATTCAATGCAGCGTCATGTCAAGAGAGCAGTGTAAGTCTTGCTAATGATAGTTCATATGTGCATCAGTTTTAATGAAGCAAAGAGAGATATTAGTTGTTTAATCTGAACCTGTTACTGTATTTTATTCAAATTAATTACAACAGGTGATGGTGTTTAAATTGGAGAAACAGGTAGTGCTGTGTGTGTTTTAATACAACCTTTATTCCAGCAAAGAAGGTATGTCATCTCGTAACACAAAAAAGACAAAGAAAGGTCCACTCATGCAGTCTCACAGACCAGATTGACTGGAATGTAATCCAGCAAAAACCTGACTCAGGAAGCAAGCGGCATTGTAAAGGAGTTTATTTATTTTTCAAATAATGCTTTCTCTGCTTTTGTGTTACTTTTATTTCAAATTTATGCCACTATTACAGATGATTCTGAAAAGACTTACTGGTATTACAAGTTTGGCATGCTTAAAGTCTGTTGTAATAGTTGTAAAAGCAGATGTACAACCAAGAACACTGGTTGACCAAATTTGGCACAAATCAAATGTATAATGAACTGTGAATAGCTATATGATTCTCTAGTGCTGGTGTGAATGGAGGCATGACATTGCCATAATCATTGTATTTGAATAATATAACACATTGGAACATTAATGCACCATATTACAGAGAGATATGGTCTGTATTGTCTCATTGCTGTGCACACATCCACTCCACTGCTGAAGATTTCTCATGTTGCATTTTTTTCACACCAGCTCTACGTATGATGTCAACATCTGTCAAGATCTTGAATATTGCTCCCATATCTTCTAATATCTCCTGCATACTTCAAACAATAGGGAAAAAAGGTTTATCATGTGACTCCCTTTTAACTCAATTTTTTTTCTTTGTGCTTTCAATATGCTTCATCTCCATTGTATTATTTGTGTGAGTATGATCAGTACTCCTTTGAACTTGCATGCTACTTCGCTCAGAAACTGACAAGATATGACACGTTTGCTTCCTCCACCCTGTGTTCTATCCTGGAACCTCGCTTCAGCCTTTCTCTTGTACATCCTTCAAGTGTTTAAACTCAAAATTTCTTGTTATCTAATGATGATTTTGAGATTTGCTGCATTGTGTCCCTTAAATTTTTATTGTGGTCTCTTATTTTTGAGTCTTGTGTTCCGACAAATAAAAAAAACAAAGAGGGTAATGGCTTACTTCATACAGCTCATCTAGAGTTAACTATTGAGCACAACCAGTTTTGGGAGTCATGGAATTTTAGAGCAGACAGTTCACATACATGTTAAATGGCTCATTGTTTAAAAATAAGGGGGTGCCCATTTAAAACAGAAGAGGAAATATTTTGTTCATTCAAAAGTTTGTCAGTGTTTGGAAGTCCCTTCCTCAAAAGGCAGTGGATGCACTATCTTTACACATATTTAAGGCAGAGGTAGGTAGATTCTTGATCACCGGGGGATGAAAGATTACTATAGATTTGCAGGAGTATAGACCTAAGGCTAAAGTCTGAACAGCTGTGATCTTATTGAACAGGGAGCAAGTTCGAAGGGCTGAGTGATCTACTGTTGTTCTCTGTTCATATTTATATTATTTTAGAAAATGGGGATGAATTTTCAGCCGAGTAATGATTGAAATATAATGTTGTCTTTCCCATGCCGTTACAAGTTATTAAGTCGTGCAAATCAAGGTCTTAGATGAATTTGTTTTAATCATAACCATGAGAATAGATAGAATTAACTTCCTCTCATTGAAGGTTTTGGGACTTATCTGATTTCTGATGAACTGAGCCATCAGCTGCAGAATCATGTTGAGTTTTGAGCATCACCTTTTAGTTAGGCTGTTAAAATCTTGGAGAGGGTACAAAAGCGATTTACAAGAATGGTATCGGGTGAATTTGTAATGTCGCCATTAGACCAGGGAAGGCTACGATGAAAAAGGGTCAGAGTAAGTATAACTTTCTGGCAACCGGAAGGTATGGGTGAAGTATAAAGTACAAAATAATGGTAATTGTCCAAATTGTCAGTGACAATGGGAGATTTTAATCTACAAATAGATTGGGAAGAAAAATCAGAGACAAAGGTAACTTTGATGAGGAGTTGATAGAAAACTTTTTGTTCTAGTTTATTAGAACAGTACATTCTGGAGCCATACAAGGAGTAGATAATACTAAACCTGGTACTGTACAATGAGATGGAATTAATTCATGATTGCACAATGAATTGTCTGGAATGGACAGATTACTTTGTGGAGAAAGTAGGAGAAAGTGAAGACTGCAGATGCTGGAGATCAGAGTAGAGAGTCTGGTGCTGGAAAAGCACAGCCGGTCAGGCAGCATCCAAGGAACAGGAGATCGATGTTTCGGGCATAAGCCCTTTATTTTATGGAGCAAGGTTGGATAGACCATGCTTGTATCTGCTGAAGTTTCGTGGAATATGAAACATATAAAATCTGAAGGATATATGTGGAAAGTTCTAGACTCAGTGTAAGAGTCTAGAACTCTGGGCCAATAAGGGTCCTTTGTTCATACGTTCTGGTGCAATTCACCTAATATTGGCCAAGCCATTGCAAACGAATAAGCAGCATAAATTTTGCTAAACGAAAATGATTTGCTACCACATTTTACACAGGTTTAGGAAATGTTGGGTTCTACATCTGCTTAAATCTGACTGCATCAGTAGACTAATGGCACCCCAAAACAGGTTTATGTGGTGGCTCTTAATTTAAACTAGTTTTTTAGTGTGTCAAGAAAATGAAGATGCACCTTTTATTTCTTTTCTAAGTTTCCTCAAAGATCACTAGAAAATAACAGTTTCTAGGTATTTTCTCATCAACCTGTTAGGAGATGTTATAACACATCTCTGTAGCAGGTGTGACTTGAACTCAGGTCTCCTGGTCTAGAGGTAAGGACACTACCACTGCACCTACTCCACCCTAACAGCTCTTTTTTCCTTACTTGTCACTTTCAGTAATTCAGAATTGTATTACCCACAATGGTAAACTGGCAATGATTAAATGTGGGTTTTTTTCCCCAGGATAAACTCACTTTTACTCAATTCTGCACCAAGTTACGACACTTTAAAAGATTGGTTTCTAAAATGTTGTCCATTTGTCCATATTTCATATGCACATGAGTTTGCACAAAAACTTGAGAAAACAAAAATCACTCCTGAAAACTAATGTAATTTTAAAAGCAATTTGTGCCTATGTCATATACAAAGCCAATACTCTTCTGTTTTGCATTAAAATAGCAGCTTCCCTGTAATTAAATATATTATTGTTCTCATGATATTTCAATATTAATTCATCTGAACTGTATTGTACTTTCTGACTGTGGAGAGATTGATAGTTGGATGTTTGACTTTTGAATTTTGAGTTCAGGAATTCAGTTACACATAGTATTCCCTTTCCCATAGTATCCTAAGAACAGCCATTGAGTATATGAGATGACTGAGAAAGGAGGAATGAGAGGGAGTCAAAACACTGAGCTGTAATATCACAAGTGCCGTCAGGTGTGTAATGGACTGGACTAAACCGCCTGCTGTTCAAAAATGTGCAGGTTAGGTGAATTGGCCATGCTAAATTGCCCGTAGTGTTAGGTAAAGGGGTAAATGTAGGGGAATGGGTCTGGGTGGGTTGCTCTTCGGAAGGTCGGTGTGGACTTGTTGGGCCAAAGGGCCTGTTTCCACACTGTGTAATCTAATCTAATCAAACCCCCTCAAAATATATTAAAAAGACAGTCTAGACCTTACCATTTTCTTATTTTAAATGGAAGGGTAAAGTGTTGCCTTTTAGCTGAAAATTGATTGGTCAAAGTATTGACTTTAAGCAAAACAAACTTTATTTTTACACTAAAATGCAGACAAAATAAAAATAAAAGAATTGACTTAACTGTATTGAAATGCTTAACAAAATAATATATATAAACTATATATATATTAATTGACTGTTCCACTATCGTAACATTCTATAAACATACCCTTGGTAAAGGCAAATTCAGTAAAAAAGATTGTCTTACATGCAATTATAGCAACAGGAAGAGAACCCCAGCTTTTAGCTGTAACAGAGGGAGAAAAAAGAGCTTCCACATCCAGCTTCAAGACCCCAGCAACTGCTGAAAGCTAAAACTAAAATCTTGGTTCTATGGGAGTTTGATCCCACCCGTTCAGGCTGCCTCTATTGGTCCAACTTTGAAAAAGTCCCCAAGGCCTCACAACTTATTTACTTTATTGGCTCTGAGCAGACTGTTCTGTACCTGTGTCTCAACCTTTCTTCATTAAAGACAGGACAAAATATACGTCTCAAAGCCATATTATCATCATAGCAGCAAGACTTGAGTTCAGTGTAATTCTGTCTTTGTTCCAACAGTGTTTGTTAAAAGAAGTGGCAATGTATAGAGCATCTCACTTTGCAAGTTCTTTGTTTTCTTTACAAAAGTCAAAATCGTCTGCTGGAAATGTAAAGACACTAAATCCTTTAATATCTGGCAGCATCTATGGAGAAAAAAAGGGAATTAATGTCCTTTCATTGGCCTGAAAAGTTACTGCTTTTCCCTTACAACTCTTCACATGCCACCAGCCTTGTTCCTTCTCTTCCTGGTTTCAACTTAACAGTGAACCTTGTTGTAAGATGAATCCTCACCACAGCTGATCACATTGTGTGAGCTGTTGGGTAGATTCACTGTTTACATCCTCTTTCCTGATAGGAAACTGCAGGCCTGCTTGGTCTGGAGTGGGCAGCAAAAACCATAAGCATTTTTTCTCAAAGCAAAATATTGTGGATGCTGGAAATTTGGAATAAAAGCAGGAAGTATTAGAGAAACTCAGCAGGGCTGGCAACATCTGTGGAGACAAAAACAGAGCCTAGTAGTTCTTTCCTCTGGCATTGAGCTTTCTGGCTTTATTTAAGAAGAAGCTCTTGGCTTAATGAAGATATGGTTTATTGCATGATAGCAAGCAGGTACAAGATATGCTGATAGAATAGAATCCCTACAGTGTGGCAATAGGCCATTTGGCCCAACAGGTCCACACCAACCCTCCAAAGAGTAACCCACCCAGACCCATTCCCCTACCCTATATTTACCCCTGACCAATGCATCTAACCTACACATCCATGAAAACTATGGGCAATTTAGCTTGGCCAATTCACCTAATCTGCACATCTTTGGACTATGGCAGGAAACCGGAGCACGATGTGATAGACAAAAGTGAGGCCTGCAGATGCTGGAAACCAGAGTTTAGATTAGAGTGGTGCTGGAAAAGCATAGCAGGTCAGGCAGCATCCGAGGAAAATCAAAGTTTCAGGCAAAAGCCCTTCATCAGGAATTTACAAATGTTAAGTTTTACTCCTTCAAGATCTGTCGTGATGCTTCCACCAAGTCCTTATGACTTCAACATAGTATGTAGTACTGAAGGTAACTCTTCACTATTAACTCTGCAGGTCCTTCCACCCTTATGCAACATCTCTTTTTGCTACAATGAAGCAGACATTTGCTAACATAACTTAATATGAACCATTGCAACATAATTCACAGTTGCATGCTGTCCAAAAAAAGCAAACTTCACTGCTATGAATGGATTGTGCAATTTTCATTCTAGTATTAAAGCAAATAATCTTTCATGTACTATTATTGATGTAATCTCTACCTTTTTCTTAAAGTGCTCACTTGAATGTACTTTCTGTATGGAGAAAGGTTATTTGCATCCTTAATATATTCCTGTCACATATGCTGAAGATAAAATTAAAACCTCTGCTCAGACATAATTTATGGTGTAGGAATTGGATTTCCCTGAATGGTTGGGAACAGAAAAGCATATAATTATGCCACAGATTGCCCAATAGTATGCAATCACCAGTTTTGTGTGCAGGAATCAATGATAAATGCATCTTCAATTTTCATAGGGAGAGGATAAACATATCCGAAAAGTACTTAGAAAATTGCATTCGTGAGTGGATAGATGAGGTTGCATCATATGGTTATTACATAAAAAGATTAAAATGAGATGTACAACACTGCCTGCTTCCCTTATTGATCTTTTCCCTCACTTTCACTTTGTGTTGTGCTACGTGCATTGTGCATCCTGTGTAACTAAGGATACAGTCAGCTCACAGCGTAGGCCATGAAACCTGGTGTTCGGGGTGAACAATGGTGACTTTTGATTGACTCCTTCATTTTCCCCTGTGATGCCTTGCCTCAATTCTGGTAAGGCTGAGATTAGAACACCGGTTTTATCAGTATTATAATTGAATGTCTAAAGTGTTGCCTAATCAGATAAATATCTCAAATATTTTGCCATCGTTTGACTGAGTTTCACATTACAGTCAACTCACAGCAGGGGAGGCCTGAGCTTTCCCACTGGCTTTAAATAATCCCATGGCAGGAATATCCTGCTTCTAAGTTTCTTGATAAATTAATGAATGAACATGAGCACAACCTGGTTGCTGAAGCTTCACTGATTAAAGGAGGGACCCTATGAAGTCCAGAATAATCCACCTTACGACTGGAAAGAGAGAGAGACAGATACATGAAGTTTCAACAAGGGAGAGCTGGTCCATAATTCAGTAACATGTTGTTGGACACCATGCCATTGACTATAAAGAGATCCAGACAGAGATTCTCTTTCTAGAAGGCGCGTGCCTCAGAGACCAAGTAGGCCTGGCTGCATGTGGTAGAGTAGGTTCTGATGTCACCAACCTTCTCTTGTACAGCACTGCTCAGCCCCATTCCTCTTGTTGAGACATCTGACCAAATTAATCTGAATATAGTAAAGTCTGATCAAATGACCTACACTCACCTTCACCTTGACCATGTTGCAGAGGAGCATGCACCATAGATAAGTAGAGTCTCAGCCTGCATGATCATTAGCAATGCTGAAAATGTGTTGCTGGAAAAGCGCAGCAGGTCAGGCAGCATCTAAGGAACAGGAGAATCGACGTTTCGGGCATCAGACCTTCTTCAGGAAGAAGGGCTGATGCCCGAAACGTCGATTCTCCTGTTCCTTGGATGCTGCCTGACCTGCTGCGCTTTTCCAGCAACACATTTTCAGCTCTGATCTCCAGCATCTGCAGTCCTCACTTTCTCCACCTGATCATTAGCAATGCATAGATAAAGAAATATCTCAGTTATGTGATTTCACATGGCTTCATGGTAAACATCGTTCAATCCTGTGGACATGATATGAGCAAGCAATAAAAGCTGATGATCTCATGGTGAAGACTGAGAACCCTTTCACCTTGTCAATTCTAGATGGTATTTTCCATTTCTGACTGGTCCTGTCAGGAGCCAATGCCATAGGAGAACCATGCAGCTGAGGGAGCACTGTCATACAACTGATGTGCAGCCTCCACCAACTCAGACACACATCCACACGCGCACACACACACCCACCCACATTTCTGTCCCATGGCACGCGACACACACACTCCTACTCTCTCTCTCTCTCCCTATCTCTCTCTCCCTCACACACACACACCCTCTGTCTGTCTGTGTGTGTCTCTCTCTCTCTCCCTCGCACACGCACACACGCACACACACACACACACACGCACACACACACACACACACACACAGTGTCATAGTAATCCAGAGCTGCAGGTAACCTGTGATCAAATCCTAGCATGGTAGATGGTGAAATTTCAATTGAATAAATAAATCTGTAATAGAGAACTAACCTAGCAGTTACCATTAAACCACAGCCAATTGTTGTAGAAACCCACTCAGTTCCCTAATGAGCTGTTAGGAAAGAAATCTGCCATTTTAACCTACTTCTGGCCTACCTGTGACTGCAGACCTATAGTATGGAGGTTAACCTTTAACTGCTCTTTAGGCAATTAGGGAAGGGCAACAAATGCTAGCAAGTGATGCCCACATCTTATGAATGAATCTTTTAAAAAATATCCTGGGGGCCCTCACTCCAAAACATTGGCCATGACAATAAGTGTTGGGGAATGAACAGCTTCCCTCCAACTTTGAAACCTCAGGAATAGACGTATGTAGGAGAAATAGCAAAAAATCATCATCATGTGGATGTTAAGGTGTTTAATGCTGTGTTAATGTGTTTATTTAATGTTCAGTGTTTATGTACCATAACCGTCAATGTTCAGGCCAGGTAGCCTTTAAGATTGCGAAAAAAAAGTATGGTAAGGGTCAAAGGTGAACAGTACGTGTTGATCAGAGGGATGAATTATTGTCTGTGGATTGTTTTGTGTTGGAGGGCTTTGGTGTTGGCTGTGGGGATATTAAATGTGTCAGGTTAGTGGAAGCAAATCTGACTGAGTCTGTCTGTGGTACCCTGGCAGCTTCGTGAGCAGTCACAATTATCCTGGCCACATCATGATCCTTCTGTTGCTCTTCCAGTTCTGAGGAGGCAAAGTGGAACTTATGTTCCTCCTCTTGCAGTTCCAGCCCCCTCCACTGCATTGTGTAGTACAAGCCCAAGCAGAGCACTATTGCTGCGCATACCCTTGCTGATGCAGACTGAAGGGCCCTTTCAGATTTGTTCAAGCATCTGAATTGCATCTCCAATGCCCTGACAGTATACCCTGTGACAACTTGTTCTTATGCAGCTTATAGCTCTACTGTTCTTGTGAAATAGAGGTAAGACTCTTCACAGTGTTATCAGCCACATCATTGGAGGATAATCTTTGTCTCCAAGTTGATCAGCTGATGCTGCATGAATGTGTGAATGTTTATAAGAGACTTGACTGCCACAGAAGGAAGGTACAGGTTGTGTATATAACGGGCGCTTCATCAACACAAATTGGGGACCCTGTATCTAAAGCATGAACTTTTCAAACCTGTTGGTTGTAACATGATTATATCGCCAACACTTTAAGTGCTGTTTTTGAAGCGTGAACTTTCTATAAGGTGGGGTTGCACACGGAAGCAACCATAACGTTATAGAAGAACTGACTGTACCATGAAGCTTTCTGGGTATCTTACATACACATACATCACCATTTTTTGGTATTAGCATACCAGATGAATATTAATGGAGTGAAATCTCTTTCAATAAATACTGCTGGTTAATTAGTGCTGTGAATGCTGCAGGGAGGGCAGTGGCATATGGTCTTGTCAATGGGTTAATAGTATAGTGATTTAGATAATGTTCTGGGGATCTGAATCCAAATCCCACCATTTGAAATTGTGGAATTAATAGTCTAATGATGACTGCTGTCTGTAAAACAAGTATCGCGTTCACTAATGTTCTTTAGGGAAGGAAACCTGCCATCCTGGTCTGGCCTACATGTGACTTCAGTCCCACAGCACCCTGGTTTAATTCTTAGCTACCCTCTGAAATGACCTAGCAAGCCACTTCACCAACTGCTGCAAAGTCTCAACAAAGGAATGAAAGGAGATGGCCACCTCACATCGACCTCGGTTCTAGAAACAACATGGTGGACTGAGCCCTGATGAACCTCCAATGTCCTCCTTAACAATACCTGGGGACTAACTGGAACAGCTGTCAATGAGATTGGTCAAGCAAAAGCCTGCTATAATCATAGTCACCTAATCATATCTTAAAGACCACATCCAAGCCAACACCATCACCATCCCTTGGTATGTCCTGTCACACCAGCAGGTGGTGCTACAATGGTATACAGTTCTCAGAGAATTTCCCATGAGAGACTTCAACATTGACTCTGGACCTCATGTTGTCTTATAACATCAGGTCAAACATGGGCAAGCAAACCTCGCACTCTCCTCCCTCAGCCAATAAATCAGTGCTCCTCCATGTTGAACACCACTTGGAGGAAGAACGAAACTGAAATTGCTGGCAAAGCTCAGCAGGTCTGGCAGCATCTGCAGGAAGAAAGCAGAGTTAAAGTTTTGATTCTGGTAACTGTTCATCAGGACTTGGAAGGAGAGGTCACAAGAGATAAGAATACAGTATAGAGTGTACTCTGAGTTGCTATACTCCCTCCCCAGTGGCATTGTGGGTCTACTGACTGGGAATGGTGTCTTAGCTCTTCATTCACACATGCTGCTAGCTGATAGTCTGGAGCTCTAATTGTAACATGTGCAAAAATCATGGCTTGCTGAGTTGAGCAAATCTGATCGCTGCTGCAATCTCGGAGCTCTGTCCCATTAAGGTCAGTGGGGATGATGTGCTGGTTATTCATAGCTCTTAAGCCTTGGTGACCTACTTGATAGATTTGTACACTGGAGTCTAGGCGGTGTACCCTGGAGCAGAAGGCAAGGAGCCCATGGCCAAAGTCTTAAGTGCTGCAATTAGTTTAAAGGCTAGTGACAAAACTGAACTCTTTGTCCACCAGAGACACCGACTAAACAAGAGACACCGACTAAACAATTCCTGAGATCTACTAAAATAAAAATGTAGGAATCCCAGTTTATACTGGACGATAGCAGCCTATGTTTGTTGAATAAATATAAAAACTGTCAACTGTGTTGCTTGTTAGTATGTAAATCACTTTTTAATGGAGGGTACTTGGTGGATTTCCAATTTAATTTGGATTGTATCAAACATTTCAAAAGTGAAGAATATTGTAAAGGTGTAAATATAAAAGGTTTCGTGTTGACCTTCAGGTTTGAAACATTTGCTCTTGTACCTTATAATTCAGGAGTGCCACAAATACGTTAGCTGTAGGTAAGACTGGACAACAGAAAATATTAACTTGACATTGTAGAAAGATATGAGTCCTCAACAGGGTAGTCATAGAGCAGACATGCTTGCTGATTTCAAGTGAAGTGTTTGATAATGTAAAATGCTCTCAAAGTCCAATTAAAGAATATGATGGCTTTTATGAGCATTGTTTTTGAAACAATCACTAAAATTTTGATCTCGTAGAATTGTTTCAAGGAATACTATAATAGTGGGCAAATCCTTTCCTTGGAGATAACTTACTTAGACTTTCAGAAATTATTTAATAAAGTTTCTTTTGCAAGTAAAAAGTTTAAGTTCGTATAATTCATAAATTTATTATACTCAAAATTGACTTTGCAATTGACAGCAGACAGAAGCACTAAATGGAAAGAAGTTCTGGGTAGGGGATAGCAAATAGTGGAGCAATGCAGGACTCAGTGCTCTTTCTAATATCCTTTTGCTGTGCAAGGTCCATTAATTGTGATCCCTTCAAGGCTGCACTTGGCCATATAGGCTAGGCGTGCATCTTAAAGGAACTGCTGCTTATCAGTAATTCATAACCATGCTGAAGCACACATTCCCAATTGCTGTGATTGCAATCTTGCTGCAGCTTACAGGGAACACCAATAGATATCTGTCTTGGGTGCCTGATACTAATTTAGAAAGAGCATTTGTGCTCATTTCTGACAGCATCAACTGATTTGTCCAACGGCTAATTCAAGAGGAAGGAACAGTATTCAATGAAATTTGAGCATTTGACATGAATAGGCAAAGGCATGAAAGCTAAGCATATTAATGTGAATAAATGCAAATTATGACACTTTGAAAGAATGGAAATGTAGCAATGTGGGAACACTAAGAAAGGGTATCCATCAGCAAACCTGCAAAATGAGAAAAATTTGAATGTAATTGATCTTTTCACTAAAAGCATCCTGTCATCTCAAGAATGTTTGATTGTAAGTCAATTATTTTAACCTTGCATAACTCTTAGTTGGGGGTCACATTTGGAATACCAAAGGCATCTTGATAAGAGTTCAGAGGAGAGCATCAAGAATGATTTTTATGCTTAGATCTCTCATTTATAAAAAGGAAGTCAGAGAATCTTGAGTTGAACAAGAAAACTCCTGAAGCGTCATGATCCATCGTAAATACGTAGAAATTCATGAATAATGCCAACATAATGAAGATTTTTAACTCAGATTATACCTGCAAAACTGGGTGAGCCTTGGACAAAGTTAGAATCGACAAAATAATTGAGAATATGGAGTAGGTACAATGTGAGTTGTCACTGCTATGTTAATTAACTAATTTTAACAGATGTGATTAAGAATAGGATTGAACATTAGAGTGATATGCATGTGCATGAATGCTCAATAATTCATTTAGTGCTGGGGTTATGTGATTTTACAAATAGATTACTGTCCTGTAGTTTTCACCCAATTAACTTGTGGTCTGAGAAATTCCAAAAGGCTCTGTTCATGTTCTTTATAATCGCTCAGTTGTATAACTGTAGCTAATTCGTATGTTGGATTGTAAAAATGTGGAAGATCGCTAATCAACCTTAATGTAAAGTGAAATGCAGATTAAAACATGAAAGGGTGCAGGATATCAGAAAGTCAGTTTAACCCATAATGAATGTTTGCACAGATTTGAATAAAATAGTGAGCAGCTTTTCTGTCCAATGACCTGTTTACTTCTCTATGATTCATAAATCATTAAAAATACAGTCCAGGAGAATATCATTTGACTCCTTGGTAGTGCTGCTCTTCAATAGTTACTAGCTAATGTGGTTTGTCTTTATGATGTATGATCTTTACTTTCCTGAATTGTGGAAATCTCCCCTTGCAATCAGTCAACCTGTGATTGTCCTCACTCTAGTCAGGGTGAGTACATTGCAAGGGAATTGTTGACTGACTTCCTGCAGGTTTGTTCAGTCAGTCTATGTTTCCCATGCTCCAGGGAGCCAAGCAATTTGAAGATTGGTTCCTTGCAGCAAGAAAACTTAGAAATAGTTGATTAAATTGTCTACAAGGGGAAACGGATCTATGTCAGTCCACAATTAAAGCCATGTTTTGTGCTTCACTCCAGTCATTGTGAAAAGTGAATTTTAATATCTTGATGTCCTTTGTTCAATTTAAAAAAAATATTTCTGAACACAGATACCAGAAAACATTTTATTCAGAAATATTCTTTACTATGATTTGTTGTTTCATTTGACTTATTTCAAACAAATGGTTCAGGTTTACAGAATCCAGCTGACACCACATTAGAATGTACATGATGAATTACTTGTGGTCACTCTGATTGTAAATGTTTGTTTTCCATTTACAAAGTGCAATGACAAGATCTATGCACTTCCTCACTGAGTGTCAGTAAGTTTTAGGCATGTTATCTATTAGCTAGGTGATTGCATTATTATAATAATTTTTTTTTGCTATGAGTATTGCTCTTGAGAACATTCAAGAGGAAATCAGACAAAATTTCAAACAATAAGACTGCACCAGTACAACCTGGCTGATGAGTCAGTTCTATTAATCTCGGAGAATTTTGTAGATTGTACCCCATTGGAGTTCTTACTGCAGTTCCCACCACACCGTAGGCACCATGTTCAGGAAAACCTGAAGCGTTCCCAAAAATGTAAATGAACAATTAACTTTTGTAAGCCACAGAGGAGCAAAGAGTAGTTGTATTGGATTCTGAAAGAATAATGTGGGCGAATATAGACCAATTTGCTCTCTTCCCAGATGTATTTGGATATATTTGGATCGTAGGAGGAAATCATCCCAAATTGAAATGGAGATTTGTACAATATATATTTGATGCATCTTCATTCAGGCAAGCTCATGGTGTCACATGGATTGCTTCTTGGGACTTCAAATATTCATATTTATTAACAATATAGATGACGAGGTAGAGGTACACACATCCACATTTGTCGGTGATACAAAGATATAAACAGCATTGTAAGCAGTGTATCTGGTAAGAAAATGTAAGATATTGATACATTAAAGAATGAATAAAACTGTAGTGAATGGACTTCAACACAGCCAAATGTCATCTCATCCAACTTGGACTCAAAACAACAGATTAGGATTCTTTCTAAATGCTGGAAAGCTTAAAACAGTGGAGCTCTGAAGAGTGTGTGACAGTCGAGGAGAGCCTATGTATACTGAAAAGTGAAATTTCTTTGATAGGTACAAAATATAGTCAGAAAAAGCTATTGGAATTGTGGCTTGCATATTGGGAGGGCGAGGATACAAGGGGATGGAAGTCATGAGTCAGCTATACAAAATTCCGGCTAGATCACGCCTCGAGTAGTTTGGGAACCACAACTTAGGCTGTATTGGTCTTGGAGGGAATGCAGAATAAATTTAGCAGAATGATATTGGACTCCAAGGGTTAAATTATGAGGAAAGGTCATGCTAACTACAATTCTGTTCACTGGAATCTAAAATGCTAGATATAATTAGAGCCAAGCTATCAAGTTTTTAAGAGGAACTGCAAGTTATATTGAGAGAGATTATTTCCAATGGGGAGACTATGGCTAATCCAGAAACCAGAGCCAGACCTTTCTAGAATGCAATTAGAAACTTGTACACACAATAGACAGTAAAAGTATGGAACTGCTTTACTGCTGAATCAGCTACTAGTGCCATATCTGAAAACTACAGATGTTTATTAATCAAAGGTATAAAGATTTGGGGTAAAGACAAGTATATAGATTTCGGCTGCAGATCAGCCATGATCTCATTAACTGGCAGAACAATAACAAGTATACTCCTTTATCCCATGTTTCTGTCAGAAACTATTCTACCAACAATAAAACCTCCTGTTGGGCCTCAAAAATACTGTGCTGAATCTTTTATTTATTCATGGACGTGAGCACAACTGCAAAGGCCAATATTTATTACCCATCTCTTGTTGTCCTTGTGGGCAGTTATGAGTCAACCACATTGCTTTGGATCTGGACTCATATGTACACCAGATGAGGGAAGGACAGATCATTAGTGAACCTGGTGTGTTTACTCAACAATCAAAAATAGCTTCTTCTCCCCATCACCACTCATGATTCCGGATATTTCAGAATTTAATTGAATTTACACTCTACCACTTATCATGTGGATTGAATCGTGTTTCCAGAGCAATAGTGTTGGCTAGTTGATTACTTTTCCAGTGAGGTTACTGCTATATTGCTGTCTGCCCTATTGAGCTCATTTAATCTTCCTCTCAACTTGAAGCAAAACTTTGGATTATAAATGGCATCATGTCAACCATGGCTAATGCAATCTTCAGCTGATCACCTCATCCCTCTCCCCTTGGCTTATAATTCAGTACTCCTCCATGTTTAACAGTGCTTTGAAGAAATACTCAGAGTAGCAGGGGCACTCCACCATGTACTTTGAGGGACTTCACTGTCTATCACCAAGAGTGGTTCAGTGACACCACTACTGACCAAGCTGTTAAAGCCCTAAAGGACATAGCTGTTAAACTATATCTGCAGTTGGTAATGAGTAAACCAACACGAAGGAAAAATATATTTGACCTCATCTTCATTAATCTGCCTGATATAGATGCATCTATCTGTGATGTTATTGGTAGGAGTGATCACTGCACAGGGCTTGTGGAAACAAAGGCCTGCCTTCACATTGAGAATACCCTGTATTATGTTGTGTTACACTATCATCGTGCTAAATAGCATAGACTTCAAACAGATCCAGCAACTTAAGATTGGGCATCCATGAGGTGCGGTGGGCCATCAACGGCAGCAGAATTGTACTGAAACAAAATCTGTAACCTCATGGCCTGACATATCCCTAATCAAGCCAGGGGATCAACCCTTGTTCAATGAGCAGTGCAGGAGAGGGCATGCGGGGAGCGCTAGTAGGCATACGTAAAAGTGAGGTCTCAAACTGATGAAGCTATAGCACAGGGCTATCGGCACTCACTGATATATGAGCGGTGGACTTACAAAGACTTGTCCTTACTAGTGAGGTCCCACGTAAATATTAATTTAAAAGACCTGACGTTGAACGTTTGCTTTTACACATGAATGGCTATTTTATTTTGTACTGTATTGTGTTCTGACTTAGGTACAAATACACTTACAAACGCACTCAGGAATGGAACTTGTTAGTAACATGAGACTGTCTGTACTTGCGCACCAGGCGGTTCTGTGGACATGGGCGAGACTCTCGGATGGTTTGTTGCCTCCCGGGTGCTAGGGTCCGAGACATCTCGGACCGTGTCTTCAGAATCCTTAAGGGGGAGGGTGTGCAGCCAGAAGTCGTGGTACACATTGGCACCAACGACATAGGTAGGAAGAGGGGTGGGGAGGTCATTCAAGAGCTCAAGGAGTTAGGCTGGAAGCTAAAAGCTAGGACAGACAGAGTCGTCATCTCTGGGTTGTTGCCGGTGCCACGTGACAGAGAGGCAAAGAATAGGGAGAGAGTGCAGTTGAACACGTGGCTGCAAGGATGGTGTAGGAGGGAGGGCTTCAGATATTTGGACAATTGGACTGCATTCTGGGGAAGGTGGGACCTGTATAAACAGGACGGGTTGCACCTGAACCAGAAGGGCACCAATATCCTGGGGGGTAGGTTTGCTAGCACTCTTCGGGGGGGTTTAAACTAATTTGGCAGGGGGATGGGATCCGGACTTGTAGTCCAGCAAGTAAGCTAGCTGTGTGTCAGGATGTCCAAGACTGGAGGGAGGCTGTGGAGAAGGTAGCACTGACAGGGACTACTTGCGGACACAGAGATGGGCTCAAGTGCGTATACTTCAATGCAAGGAGTATCAGAAATAAGGTGGGTGAACTTAAGGCGTGGATCGGTACCTGGGACTACGATGTTGTGGCCATCACGGAAACATGGATAGATGAGGGACAGGAATGGCTGTTGGAGGTTCCTGGTTACAGATGTTTCAGTAAGATTAGGGAGGGTGGTAAAAAAGGAGGGGGGGTGGCATTGCTAATTAGAAATGGTATAACGGCTGCAGAAAGGAAGTTTGAGGGGGATCTGCCTCTGGGGGTAGTATGGGCTGAAGTCAGAAATAGGAAAGGTGCAGTCACCTTGTTGGGTGTTTATTATAGGCCCCCCAATAGCAGCAGAGATGTGGAGAAACAGATTGGGAAACAGATTTTGGAAAGGTGCAGAAGCCACAGGGTCGTAGTCATGGGCGACTTCAACTTCCCAAATATTGATTGGAAGCTGTTTAGATCAAGTAGATTGGATGGGGCGGTGTTTGTGCAGTGTGTCCAGGAAGCTTTTCTAACGCAGTATGTAGATTGTCCAACCAGAGGGGAGGCCATATTGGATTTGGTACTCGGTAATGAACCGGGACAAGTGGTGGGCTTGTTAGTGGGTGAACATTTTGGTGATGGTGACCACAATTCTGTGACTTTCACCTTGGTTATGGAGAGAGATAGGTGCGCACAACAAGGAAGTTTTTACAATTGGGGGAAGGGAAATTACGATGCTGTAAGACAGGATTTGAGGAGCATACGTTGGGAGCATAGGCTGTCAGGGAAGGATGTGGTGGAAATGTGGAACTTTTTTCAAGGAGCAGATACGACGTGTCCTTGATATGTATGTACCTATCAGGCAGGAAAGAAATGGTCGTGTGAGGGAGCCTTGGTTGACGAGGGAGGTTGAATGTCTAGTAAAGAGGAAGAAGGAGGCTTACATAAGGTTGAGGAAACAAGGTTCAGACAGAGCAGTGGAGGGATACAGGATAGCCAGAAGGGACCTGAAGAAAGGGATTAGGAGAGCTAAGAGAGGGCATGAAAAATCCTTGGCGGATAGGATCAAGGATAACCCCAAGGCATTCTATGTGTATGTGAGAAACCTGAGAATGACGACAACGAGGGGAGGTCCGATCAAGGACAGTGGTGGGAGACTGTGTATTGAGTCGGAAGAGATAGGAGAGGTCTTGAACAAGTACTTCTCTTCAGTATTTACGAACGAGAGGGACCGTATTGTTGAAGAGGAGAGTGTGAAACGGACTGATAAGCTAGAAGAGATACCTGTTAGGAAGGAAGATGTGTTGGACATTTTGAACAACATGAGGATAGACAAGTCCCCCGGGCTTGATGGGATATATCCTAGGATTATGTGGGAAGCAAGAGAGGAAATTGCAGTACCGTTGGCAATGATCTTCTCGTCTTCACTGGCAACGGGGGTGGTACCAGGGGACTGGAGAGTAGCGAATGTTGTGCCCCTGTTCAAAAAAGGGAATAGGGATAACCCCGGGAATTACAGGCCAGTTAGTCTTACTTCTGTGGTAGGCAAAGTAATGGAAAGGGTACTGAGGGATAGGATTTACGAGTATGTGGAAAGACACTGCTTGATTAGGGACAGCCAGCACGGATTTGTGAAGGGTAGGTCTTGCCTTACAAGTCTTATTGAATTCTTCGAGGAGGTGACCAAGCATGTGGATGAGGGTAGAGCAGTGGATGTAGTGTACATGGATTTTAGTAAGGCATTTGATAAGGTTCCCCATGGTAGGCTTATGCGGAAAGTCAGGAGGCATGGGATAGAGGGAAATTTGGCCACTTGGATAGAAAACTGGCTAACCGGTCGAAGTCAGAGAGTGGTGGTAGATGGTAAATATTCAGCATGGAGTCCAGTTACCAGTGGAGTTCCGCAGGGATCAGTTCTGGGTCCTCTGCTGTTTGTAATTTTTGTTAATGACTTAGATGAGAGAGTCGAAGGGTGGGTCAGTAAATTTGCAGATGATACGAAGATAGGTGGAGTTGTGGACAGTGAGGAGGGCTGTTGTCGGCTGCAGAGGGACTTAGATATGATGCAGAGCTGGGCTGAGGAGTGGCACATGGAGTTCAACCCTGCCAAGTGTGAGGTTGTCCATTTTGGAAGAACAAATAAGAATGCGGAATACAGGGTTAATGGTAGGGTTCTTGGTCAGGTGGAGGAACAGAGGGATCTTGGGGTCTATGTACATAGATCTTTGAAGGTTGCCACTCAGGTGGATAGAGTTTGTAAGAAGGCCTATGGAGTATTATTGTTCATTAGCAGAGGGATTGAATTCAAGAGTCGTGAAGTGATGTTGCAGCTGTACAGGACTTTGGTTAGGCCACAGTTGGAGTACTGTGTGCAGTTCTGGTCGCCTCACTTTAGGAAAGATGTGGAAGCTTTGGAGAGGGTGCAGAGAAGATTTACCAGGATGTTGCCTGGAATGGAGAGTAGGTCGTACGAGGATAGGTTGAGAGTTCTCGGCCTTTTCTCGTTGGAACGGCGAAGGATGAGGGGTGACTTGATAGAGGTTTATAAGATGATCAGAGGAATAGATAGAGTAGACAGTCAGAAACTTTTTCCCCGGGTACAACAGAGTGTTACAAAGGGACATAAATTTAAGGTGAAGGGTGGAAGGTATAGGGGAGATGTCAGGGGTGGGTTCTTTACCCAGAGAGTGGTGGGGGCATGGAATGCGCTGCCCGTGGGAGTGGTAGAGTCAGATTCATTGGCGACCTTTAAGCGGCATTTGGATAGGTACATGGATGGGTGCTTAATCTAGGATAGAAGTTCGGCACAACATCGTGGGCCGAAGGGCCTGTTCTGTGCTGTATTGTTCTATGTTCTATGTTCTATGTTCTAAGCACCCTAACCAGCCCAGTGGTAGACAGAGCTGAGCAATTTTACAACCAAAAGGGTCAGATCAAAGCTTTGCATTCCTGCAAACACTTGTGGACAATTAAACAACTCACTCAAGGAGGAAGGAGGCTCCATCAATGCCTCTACCTTCAGTGATGGGGGGAGCCCAGCACATTAGTGCAAAAGTTAAGCATTTGCAACAATCTTCAGCCAGAAGTAATGAATGGATGATCCATCTCAACCTCCTCCAGAGATCCCCAGCATCACACAGGTCCGTTGTCAGCCAGTTCACTTCACTCTATGGGATATCAAGAAACAACTGAAGGCACTGGACTCTGCGAAGGCTATGGACCCTGACAACATTCCACCAATAGTACTGAAGACTTGTGTTTCAGAACTTGCCGCACCTCTAGCCAAGTACAGTTACAACACTGGCGTCTACCCGACAATGTGGAAAATGGCGCAGGTATATTCTTGTACATAGAAAGCAGGGCAAATCCAACATGGCCAATTTCCGTCCTAACATTCTACCCCAGTCATTAATAAATCAATTGAAGGTGTCACATACAGTGATAACAAGCAGCACCTTCTTAGCAATAACCTGCTCACTGATACCCAGTTTGGGTTCTACCAAGTCCTGCTCCTGACCTCGTTACAGTTTTAGTTAAAATGAAATCATGGATAAAAGAGCTGAATTCCAGAGGTGAGAGTGCCTGCCCTTGACATCAAGGCCGCATTCGGCCGAGTGTGGCATCAAAGATCTCTGGCAAAACTGGAATCAATGAGAATCAGGAACAAACTCTCTGCTAGTTGGAGTCAGACCTGACACAAAGAGGATAGTTGTGGTTGTTGGAGATTAGTCATCCCACTCCACGCCATCTCTGCAGGAGTTCCTCAGGGTAGTGTCCTAGGCCCAACCATTTTCAACAGCTTCAATAACTTCCCTCCATCATAAGGTCAGAAGTGGGAATGTTTGCTGATGATTACATAATGTTCAATCCCATTTGTAAGTCCTCAGATATTAAAGCAGTTCATGTTCAAATTCAGTAAGACCTGGAAATTATTCAGGTGCAAGCTGACAAGTAACACGTAACATTTGTGCAGACTAAGTGCCAGGCAATGATCATCTCCAAAAAGAGAGAATTTAATCCTAGCAATGGTATCGCCATCACTGAATGCCACCCACCACGCCAACCTCACTTCCCCCCCCCCCCCCCCCCCCCCCCCCCCCCCCACACCCCCCAACCTCATCAACATCCTGACCGAACTGAAACAGCTACGTAAACGTGCTGTGGCTTGGCAGCACCTTCCAAATCCGTGGTCACTTCCATCTCAAATGATAAGGACAGCAGATACATGGGAACACCACCAGCTAAAGTTCCCCTCCAAGCCACTCTCAATTCTGACCTGGAAACATGTCTCTGGTCTTTCAGTTCACTGGGTCAAAATGCTGGAATTCTCTCCCCAGCTGATTTGTAGGAATGGACTGCTGTGTTTCACTGCCATCTTTTTAAGGGCAACGAGGGATGGACAATAAACGCATGCCCCGGCAGCAGCATCCACATCTCCTGAATGAATGAAAAAGACTGGAAGAAAGTACAAAAAATAATGAGCCGACCTTGCATTTTACAGTGAAGCTTCTTATTTAACAACTTAAAATTCTACTGCTGCTTTCAAATTAAGGATCAAGGGATATGATTTTGTAGAGATGGCAGAAGCTGAAGCAGAGTATTGATGGACACCTGAGAACAAGTTGCCTGCTGTGTCCCTTGATTGATGAGTGTTAGATGGCAAAGGGAGACCTGAAAAAAAATGTGGATTGTAGATCTGTGCAAAACAGCTGCGAAAGGGAACTTCTTTTACCAACCAATGAGGAATAAAGAGTCATCGAAACATGAGGCCATCAAATTATATCTGAAGGAGATTAAACAAAACTCTTGAGTTGACAGATGGTCATGTCAAACATGCACTACATCCCAAATGGTTGTGAATTCCACACAAATAGCAATGTCCTTGAGCTCAGTGCCAATAGGACAAAACAATAAATTTTTTTATTCTTTTGTGGGATGTGAATGTTGCTGCCAATTGTTGCTTATCCCTCAATTTTAGATAAATTGCTGTATTTCATCGTCAACACATTGCTGCATGTACTGTTTGTATCATTTTGACCAAGTCCTGGACTAATTGGATTGGGGGCAGCTGTTTAAGGGTCAATCCACATCTGACATGTGGCAGCTTTTTAAAAGCCAGTTGGCCAGAGTTCAGGACTTTCCTGTGAGGATGAAAGATAAGGGTGGCAAGATTCGGGAATCTTGGATGACGAGAGATATTGAAAGTTTAGTTAATAAGCAAAAGGAAGCATGTGTAAGATCTAGAAAACGGAAATCAAACAAGCCCCTCGAGTCATAGAGATGTACAGCACGGAAATAGACCTTCCAGTCCAACTCGTCCATGCAGCCAGTTACCCTCAATAAACCGTGTCACATTTGTCAGCATTTGGCTCATATCCCTCGAAACCCTTCCTATTCATATACCCATCCAGATGCCTTTTAAATGTTGCAATTGTACCAGCCTCCACCACTTTCTCTGGCAACTCACACCATACACACACCACTCTCTCTGTGTGAAAAAGTTGCCCCTCAGGTTCCTTTGAAATCTTTCCCCACTCACCTTAAATCTATGCTTTATAGTTTTGGACTCCCCTACCCCAGGGAAAAGATCTTGTCTATTTACCCTAACCCCACCCCTCATGATTTCATAATTCTCTATAAGGTCACTCCTCAGCCTCTGACTCTCCAGGAAAAATAGCTCCAGTCTATTCAGCCTCTCCCTATAGCTCAAACCCTCCAACCCTGGCAAAATCCTTGTCAACTTTTTCTGAGCTCTTTCAAGTTTCACAACATCCTTCCTATAGCAGGGAGACCAGAATTGCTCACAGTATTCCAATAGTGGCCTAACCAATGTCCTGTACAGCCACAACATGACCTCCCAACTCCTATACTCAATGCACTGACCAATAAAGGAAAGCATACCAAATGCCTTCTTCACTATCCTACCTACCTGTGACTCCACTTTCAAGGAGCACTGAACCTGCACTCCAAGGTCTCTTTGATCAGCAACACTCCCGAAGATCTTACCATTAATTGTATGAGACTAAAAAGGAAAAGAACTTGTATTAGGAGGGCAAAATGAGGCCATGAAATGTCTTTGGCAAGTCGGATTAAAAGGAGCCCCAAGGTTTTTAAGCGTATATTAGGACCAAGGGGGTTAATAGGAAAAGGAGATCTGTGCAAGGACAAAGGAGGGAATTTAAGTGTAGGACCAGAGGAAGTGGTTGAGGTCCTAATGAGTACTGCATCGGTATTTACCAAGGTGAAAGATATGGCTGATAGTCAGTTTCAAGAGGGGTTTGTTGTGCTCTGGGGCATGTCAATATAATGGAGAAGGTCGTGTTGGGTGTCTTGAAAAACATTAAGGTAAATAAGTCCCCAGCACCTGTCTGGATCTTTGCGTGAAAGTGGCATAACAAGTGGTAAAGAATGCATAGAGCACCCTTACTTTTATTGGTCAGGGCATTGAGTATAAAAATTGGCAAGTCATATTGTAACTCTGTAAGGCTTTAATCAGGCACGTTAGGAGTCCTGTGTGTGGTTCTGGCCACCACATTATAGGAAGGACAGTCAGAGTCTTTTTTCCCAGGGTGGAAATGTCAATACCAGGAGGCATAGATTTAAGGTGGGAGAGGGAAACTTTAAAGGAGATGTGTGAGCGAGGTTTTTTTTACACAGAGGGTGGTAGGTGCCTGGAACATGCTGCTACAAGAGGTGGTAGAAGCAGAAATATTCACAAAGTTTAAGACGCATTTAGATAACACATGAGAGGCAGGGAATAGAGGGATACTATGTTTTTGCAGATGGAATTGGTTGAGAATAGCATCTTGGTTGGCACAGACATAGTGTGCCAAAGGGCCACTTCTGTGCTATCCTGTTCTATGTTCAATCTAAGTATGTTTACAGACTTTGAAAGACCAATTTTACTCACATTAAAGTATAAACTGGAAGAATAACAATGAAAAACAAAATCACTATTGATCCCTGATTTTTGAGAACCTTTGATTAGGTTCATGCAAATCAACTGGGAGGGAGAACAATGATGTGTAGTGGTTTTAGTGATGGCGGTCATTGGTACTGGCTACTTTTGGGGTATGGATTTCTCTGGGAGATATATTACTCAAGCCACACCCTCCACAGTGGCAGGTCCTAACGAGCAGAATTTTCCATCCCTGTGTGGAAGCAAGGGGCACCCTTAATTGTTTGGTACCTCTTTCACTCACAGCAACACAAGACCTCAAGCGATGGATGCTGCTCCACAAAAAGAAGACAGCATTGTTTGCAGAGCAAACTGTGCTGATGGAAGGATCAATGAGCAGGGAATTAGGTTTTGAAGACCATAGATGGCCCAACATATCCCACCATGGTGAGGCTCTGTCCCTGATGTGCACAGACGGGGTGGTACTCTCACCCTCCCTTACCTTCCAACTGTCTCATCTCAGCTGGTAATAAAGTCCACTCTCATCTGCCTTCTAACGCCCCATATATTATGACAGAACAAGCAGAAGGAGACCCTTAATTGCCACTTGGACTGTTAAGGCCACAATAGGCCTAAAGGACAAGTCAACTAGTGGGCAGCTGACCCCCCACCACACTATGGAGAATGGGTTGGGAGTGCCAGGCAGGTGGTGGGCATATTTTATATGCACATCTCCACCTAAAACATGCCAGTGGGTGGGCTATAAAATTCTCACCAGGATCTTAGGGTTTGCCTTGAATATTTGCACTTTGTTGAGAAAATGGAAATAATTTTGTGGAGCTCATTATTGCAGGATGTAAGCAGAATAACAAATACATTAGGAGCTGTTTCGATTACAGGGAAGCAATTAGCCCGCTCCTGTGCTGTGTATATAATTTTGTGTATGAACTACAAGAGTGAAAGTTGCTCTTATTATATCAAGCTTTTAGGAACAGTCCTTGCCTTAGCAGGCCCTAGATTAGCTTGTTAAATACTGTTCTGTGTCTAATTTTATGTTTCATACATAGAAGCATTTTAGAGCTGCACACTTCAACAATAACTTTGCCTCAGAAATTATCCCAATAGCAAAACTGAGTAAGTGAAATGTTTCTGCTACAAATTATTCACAATTGTTCACAGTTATGTCAAGGTTTAACAGCAAAGGAAGAGATAATTTGCCATACTTCTCTGTGCTGCTGTTTCTCTCAAGCCAATCAAAATTCATCCCACTGTCCTGCTTTCTTCGCATAACCTTGAGCCTTCTTTTGTTTCAACGATTTATCCAGTTTCCCCATAAGGGGTGTCCTCCTACTCCCACAAGGGAAGTGAACTGCATATAACTGTTGGAGATCTGGCTCCTCCTCTTGCTGCCTTCAGGTTGGTGGGAAAGCCAAAGTGACCTTCACCACTTACTACCAGTTACAATTACAGTCTGTCCTTATGTGTAAGTGGGAAGAGAAATCACCTTAGTTTTTAGATTAGATTAGATTAGATTATTTACAGTGTGGAAACAGGCCCTTCGGCCCAACAAGTCCACACCGCCCCGCCGAAGCGCAACCCACCCATACCCCTACATCTACCCCTTACCTAACACTACGGGCAATTTAGCATGGCCAATTCACCTGACCTGCACATCTTTGGACAGTGGGAGGAAACCGGAGCACCCGGAGGAAACCCACGCAGACACGGGGAGAACGTGCAAACTCCACACAGTCAGTCGCCTGAGGCGGGAATTGAACCCGGGTCTCTGGCGCTGTGAGGCAGCAGTTGTTGTGTGTGTGTGTGTGTGTGCGCATTTAAAATGGATAGAAGAACAGTGATCAGAGTCTCTTGAAGATGTTGGTGCAACAGATTAGGCAAGTTTTATAATGAGTGGGCAATCCCTTTCACAAGTTGGTGGGTGCAAGTTACCATCATTGTAACTGGTGCACCAGCATAAAGTACAACTCCTGCCATCCTCCTTTACTGTACATCATAAAACCCTGGTTAAGGAACCAGCCCTGAGCATCTCAACAGCCATGTCTTTGTAATAGGTACTGCCACATAGCATCCTAGTTGAGTTTTTGCCCATTCATCATTCAGTGATTTCTTATACTAAATGACTTTAGATGAAGAAAGCTTATTTTGGGTGATTACCTGATCTGTCCTTCCATTTTAAACCTTTTATTTAGGCAATATTCATTTCTCTTTGTGGTTTTTAAAAAAATTTTAGTCATCTCTGTACCTGCAATGCCTAAAACACAATTTCTGGCTAACATGCTACTCTTCTCTTTTATTTGTTTTCAAATAAATATTCATACCATCTTTATTATTTATATAGCTTTCTACCCCTTAGTTCTGCCCCATACATCAATCAGTTCCAACAACCATCTATTTGATCTATATCACCTAAGTGACCATGGTGGGGTTAGCCAGGACAGTAAATTCAGAGCGACCAGAACTGTCCAGGTTTGAACTTGACACAAATTGAATGTGGGTTGGTCAAATTAGTGAAGTATTCTAGTGCAGACCTTTCTATCTATCTTTCAGCGGCAGCCAGGGAGCTGAGGGGAAAAGGTGTGATCTGTCCTAATCTAACTTCTGGATATTCACACCTTCCACTAAGAATACTGAATAATCATTGGAATTGGACTTCTTGCATGGAGATTGCTTTTCCATGTCTTCCTGTCCTGATCAGAGCCAATAGAAACTTAGGAACAGGAGTAGGCCATTCAGCCCATCACACCTGCTTGACTGATTGAACACATGCCTTCTGCCCATACTATTCCCATAACACTTTAAGCCAATCCCCTTTACTTCATTGGTCAATCAGTAGCCAAAGAATGATTGACCTGCAATTCTTCAACCTTTTCGCTTGCGCTGAAGAGTTTTCCTTCTCTGAAGTGGTCAAGACAGATGACACTGTCGAATGGCAGATTGAACCTTTGGCTTCTGACTATATAGCATTGTAATTAGTGCATCAGCAGGTGACAGAATCATACTGCAGATTAGATGCATCTTATAACCCAACTTGGGCATCTCTCAGGTCAAAAACAATCTGTGTTTTACTGAATGAACTTTAATTCGTTCACAGACAAGTTAGTTATTTCCTTGGTGATTCTATATTTGCCCTGTTATCTCAGCAACAATAAATTGACAAATGTGTTTGCATAGGAAATATTTTTTTACTGATTTGCATAACAGGGTAGATTTGTAGACGGCTGGGTATTAGGAAAGTGGTGGATGGCTATAGGTTAGTGATTGTTCAGGTGATTAACTGTAGGCGTATGCGTGGGATGAATGAGAGACTGTGGGTTACTGAATTATCAAATGACTGTGTGCATAAGACACTGCCAGCCTGCCTGCTTGATGATTACATATGTGGGAGGGTTGTATTCAGCCAAATCCTCTCCTGGATTAACTGTTACTGAAATCTCTCATTTCTGAAATGGCCTGAGCTTTTTATTTGTAGATAGAGCATTATGGGCGCTACTCACCTTCAGTGCAGTCACATACAGGTGGGTGATGTATATTGACAGACAGACAGACCACTATTTGATGCCTTTGCCTCATACGGATGTGGACTCTGCAATTGGCATTCCATCTGCTACACCAGCTTACTCTCAGGCAATGAAAATGCAAGTTATCTTTCATATGTTTTGCTAGTAAGATAACATACTCTCACATCTGCAGCATCACTGACCTCTTCCCTTTCTCTTCATTCTTCCTGTGAAATTTTCATACGCCACATAGATAGGGTTAAGAAGGCATTTAGCATGCTTGGCTTTATTGCTCAGACTGTAGGAGTTGGGACATCATGTTGAGGTTGTACAGGAGATTGGTGAGACTACTTTTGAAGTACTCTGTACAGTTCTGGTTGCTTTGTTGTCAGAAGCATTATGTTAAATGGGAGAGGTTTCAGAAGAGATTTACCAGAATATTGCTGGAACTGGAGAGTTTGAGTTATAACGAGAGGCTGGATCGGCTGGGACTTTTCTTCGGGGTTGAAGGGTGACTTTACAGAGGTTCAGTAAATCATGAGGTCCATAGATAAGGTGAATGGCAAAGGTCTTTTCCGTAGGGTAGGGGAGTTCAAAACTAGAGAGTTTTTTTATGGTGAGAGGAGAAATATATGAAAGGGACCTGAGGGGCAATCTTTTCACACACAAGGTGGTTTGTATGTAGAATCAACAGCCAGAGGAAGTGGTAGATGCGGTACAGTTACAATATTTAAAAGACGTTTTGACAGTACATGAATAGGAAAGATTCAGAGGGATATGGGCCAAACATAAATAATGAGACTAGTTTAATTTGGGAAAGTTAGTTGGCTGGGATGAGTTGGACTGAAGTGTCTCTTTCTGTGCTGTCATGACACAATGATTCTATCTACAGACACAGCCAGTAATGGTCTGAAGCTTGGCTGATCCCACCATATTGGTACATGAAGTGGTTCCCTAGGATGCCAGGCTTTAAGCAAAGCCAAATTAGACCCTTATTTTGCCAGTTGAACAAAGATAATGTTTCATGAGAGATTCTCACTTTTCTCCCTGTATTGAATTTTACATCTAAAAGCCTTGAACCAAGATGGTGAGATTTGAATGGAATTAAAATCTGGAATGAACTAGTCTAAAGGTAATGTGGTAACCAATTATCGATTATTATAAAACCCATTTGGTTCATGGATATCCTTTAGGGAAGGAAAGCTGCCATCCTTAACCGGTCTGGCTTGCAGGTGACTCCTGCCTCACAGCAACGTGGTTGACTCTTAACTGCTCTCTAAAATGAGCCAGAAAACTCTTCAGTTGTATTACAACCATTACAAGCCTAAAGCAGGGAATGAAACTGAATTAACCATCTGGTATTAATCTTGGCACTGTAAACAATAATGGTAAAACAAACCCTGTCGACCCTTCAAAGCCCTTGCTGGGGGCTAGGGCCAAAACAGAAAGAACTGTCTCATAGACTAGTCAAGGAACAGTTTGACATTGTCTGTAAGGTATGAGCGTATGAGTATGACGATGTCCCAGACCCACCATCAACATCCCTATGTATGTCCCATCCCATCATCTGGAGGTGGTAGAGCAGGGGTGGGGGTGAGGGTGGGGAGATGGGGGGAGCAGTTGAATGGGGGAGGTTGGGGGTGGTATTATGGTAATCCTCAGCTTTCGGTCTGGATGTCATGAAGTCTCATGGCATCAGGCTAAATGTACAAAAAAAATCTCCTGTTGATTACCATCTACTACCCATCCCTTAGATGATGAACCAACATTCCTCCAAGTTAACTTGCAAATGCACAGAATGTACTCTGGGTAGCTGACTCCAATGTCCTTCACCAAAAGTGGCTTGGTAGCATGAGTACTTACCAGACCTGTCATTGGGCTGGTGGTGAGGGAATCAAAATGGGGAAAAGACTTTACCTCATTCTCATCAATCTGTCTGTCACAGATGCAGTCATTATGGAGCCAAAGTCCTGGCTTCACATTGAAGATACCTTCCATCGTGTTGTGTGTGACTCACCATGTTAAATGGGACAGATTCTGAATAGATTGAGCAATTTAAACCCGGGCTGCACAAGCTACCGTGCACCATCAGCAGCAGCTGAACTTAATCAACCGCAATCTTTAACCTTATGGTCCAGCATAATCCCTGCTCTAGCATTGGCATAAAGCCAGGATATCAACTCTGGTCCAAGGAAGAGTACAGTAAGGCATGTCAGGCAATAACCTGGTGAAGCTACAGCACAGGACTATTTGTGTGCCAAATAGCATAAGCAGTATGCAATGATAGGATTCTGATCTGGACCAAACGACTGCCTGTCATCTTCTAACTAGTGCATTCCCCATGGCAACACCTTGATCAATCAGAGACCACTTACCAACTAATCTGTCTTCCCACAGTCAATGTTGTTTTTCCTTTGTACTATGGTTTCTTGTGAATTGCCCTGATGAGTGCAAGATGAAAAGCTTCAATACAATTTATCTTCTCAGCAATACTCACGTTCTTCCAGTCTCTTGCTGAGGTATGTTCGAGTGCTTGCCTTGTAGTACTTTGGTGCCCTTTCTTATGTTGAGCAATTTGAAAAGGTTATTCCACACAACCTTAAAAAAAAGCAACGCCATCCCCTACCGCCCACATAACCTTGATTCTGTGGTATACCCTGATATTTGGCAGATAGAGTAATTTTTGTTCAGAGAATTTCTCTTACCGTATTTATTTGTAACATTTTGCTGCATTGATTAATGCAATTAAATCCTCTATTACATTGTGCTTTAAGGGCACTATGCCATAGAGCCCTCAAACAGTTAGATGAATCCCTCATCTCAGATAGTTCTTGATCTCAGTGGTGCTATTCTGCGAACTAAAAATCATTTGGCCTACATGGCAGTAAGAGGACTAAACAGGGAGTAATCAATAAAACTGTTTGCTGCCTTGTAGATTAGTGCTACAACCAGAACTCTGGTATGAAGCAGCTCATAGAGTCAAAGTCTTACAGCACAGAAACAGACTCTTCATTCTCACCAGTCCATGCCGACCATTATCCCAAACTAAACTAGTCCCACCTACCTGCGCTTGGCCCATATCCCTCAAAACATTGCTAATCCATGTACTTCTCTAAATGTTGTAACTGTACCTGCATTGACCACTTCGTCTGGACGTTCATTTCACACACAAACCCATTCTCTGTGTAAAATAAAAATCGCATCTCACGTCTTTTTAAAATAATCCTCCTCTCACCTTAAAAATATTCCTGTTAGCCTTCTCAGATGCAGCAGCTTAGTGAAACTAGAGACCAGACATGAAGGCTAAAACTATGATATAAATGTCTATCACCTTCCCATTCTTCAGAAATTAAAATCCTTTCAATTTATAAACAAAACAAATGTGTTCAGTGGCAACCTCTATGCTCTGTTACAGTGTGCTCACATTTTGGGTTTGAATCTTATCTGACCAACTATCTTTCCAAAAGGTTTTAAATACAGATTAGTCTAAATTCTCAGAATAAAACTATTCTCAAGTTTAGCAATAATTAGTATTAATATGGTACTATAGAGACTGCCAGTATGAAGTGATAAACAGAACTTTGCCATCAGTAAGTCACATGTTATTGACATCAAGGTTAAACTGGGATTATGCAGCTGAAGTTCTCCACTGTATTTAAGTATTCTTGAGTCAAGACTTTGTTAGTAGGATAATGGTTAGGCATAATGTGGTAACATATTTCATTTCCCAGAACTGTCAGCCTTTTTGACAAGCTTTCATTGCGAAAGTAGAACAGCACTTTGTATTCAAACAGATGAGTATAGACTGTCACCTAAGAGCTGCATTAAATTCAACCAATGGAATTTTTAGAAGGAAGAAACTTTGTGGAAAGTTTGATTTTCATGAATAGCCAGATCCGGTTGATTATATTGTTAGTTTAACTCAACTTTGGATCATTTGACTCCTATTATTTCACAGAAGTTTATGATTTAGGAGGTAGTATATTGTAAATTCTGCAGATGTGATATGTTGTCATTATGTCTATGTCTATGCACACATGTGGGTGTCACTTGGGGCTGCTGTTCTAATCTTTCCATTTCTTAAAATTCTAGAAATGGGAGCTCACAGAACTGGTAATTTTATGGATATTATTGATTTTATTGGTTTGATTAGTTCACATTTAGTGTGGGAATATTGAGAGTCACCCACTTCCATTCGCAAGTGTTCAATAACCATTGAAACATTTATTGTATGGAAGAAAAGGAAGTATGAGAAGAATATAATGAATACTGAAAGTGGAGAACAGGAAGGCAATAGGAAATCTGGGATCGTCAAGCAAAGGCATACTTAAGGAGCAGATGTCTTAAACCAAAGAAGGAGGAAGAAAGACCAAGGGTACGGGTAAAAACAACAACTTAGCAGCGAATGAATTGCCAATGATGAACTGAGAATTGTGTAGGAATCCAATGCCAAAGGAATGGAGGGACGTCATGCTTGTTCACGAGGGAAGAATTGGTCTCAAATAGATTGGGACAAAGATCTGCAAACATGGAAGAAAATTTCTGAGCCCAACAAATTGGGACATGGGGAGTGAATGGATCTTGAAGGAATGTGGATTTTGTAACATAAAGTCAATGGGGGTTGGGCAGTAGGTGTGAGGTGATGTAAATTAACTGGGCTTCAAGAGATGGTTTTTGCACTGATCAGAATGCTGCTTCTCAGTCTTCCTTCAGGTGCTTCCACTGGTTTGCAGGAGGCATGGGGTGACTTGATCACACTTATAAAAGATCTCTGACTCATTAATTAAAAGCCACAGTTTATTGCAACTGCTGAAAAAATAAAATTGATTTCTTCAAGCTTAAAGTAGCTTTTACTGTAGAGAACAGAGAAAAGTCCTGAGCTGGTGGAGGACCTAATGAGTTTCTAAAATCCTGTTCATAGTCCTAAGTTGATAAGCTACCTGAGAACCAATCATATAGTTTTTGGCAGGCCGAAGACCTGTGTCATCAGTAACTGGTCACCAGTCCACCAGCCAATCAGCTACCTCTTGTCAGCTGAATCACCACTTACACAGACTGTTGGCTCCAGCAGCTGTGGAAACAGTGCTTACAAGGAGTGGCAGGCTCCTTGCTTTCAGAAATGTGCAATAATCCTTCAGCAATCTTTGGTTTTTTTAAAAATAGTTCTGTCGGCATTTCAGTCCACAATTTAAAAATACAGAAAAATAAAGACAGGTTTTTTTTCAAATATGAAAGCTCATTTTTAGTCAGGAAAGGAGGCAACTCAATGGTTGTCATGGAAGTAAGCCAATGGGATCCAAGGAAATTTGATAAATTACATCTAAATTGGCTAAGTGGCAGGAAGCAGAGGGCGATGAGGGGTACTTTTCTGACTGGAATTATGTGTGTCGTCATGTCCCACAAGGGTCAGTGTTGAGGCCCTTGCTGTTTATCGTTCAGATAAATGATTTAGATTTGAATGTAGGAGGGTTGATCAGTAAGTTAGTGGGCAATAAAAGTTGCTAGCAGTGGTAAATAGTGAGAAGGATAGCCGTAGACTACAAGAGGATTTTGAACAGCTGCTCAGATGTGCTGATCAGTGGCAAATGGAATTCAATCCAGATAAATGTGAGGAGATGTACTGGGGCAGGACAAACAAGGCTAGGAAATTTCTAATGAACCTTAGGGATCAGGGGGACCTTAGTGTGCTTGTTCACCAGTCCCTTAAGGTATCAAGACAATGGTTAAGAAGGTTATGGGATACTTGCTTTTATTAGTCTAGGCAGAAGTTTTAGAGCAGGGAGCTTATGCTGGAACTGTATAAAACATTGGCGAAGCCACAACTAGACTATTGTGTGCACATTATAGGAGGGATATCATTGCACTGAAGAGGGTGCGGAGGAGATGCTGCCAGGATGTTGCCTAGGCTGGAGAGTTTCAGTTATGAAGAGTGATTGGACAGACTGGGGATGTTTTCCTTAGAACAGAGGAGATTGAGGGGGGACATGAGATGTGTAAAATTATGAGGGGCGCAAACTGGAAAAAACTGTTCCCCTTGATGGAAGGATCAATGACTAGGGGCATAGATTTAAGGTAAGGAAGGTTTAGGCAAGAGGGTTTTGGAACTTTGGAAATCACTGCCTTTAAGGGTGGGAGAGGCAGAAGCCCTCATAACATTTAAGTGTTCAGATGTATAATATGATAACATAGTGGCATTGTTATTGGATTAGTATTCCAGATACCGAGGCTAATGCTGTCAGGACATGGGTTTGATTATTTGTCAGGTGCTAAAATTTGAATTTAACAATAAACTTGGTTTTAATGGATAGTTTAATGGCGACCATGTAACAATTGTTGAGTGTTATAAAGACCAGGGAAGGAAATCCACCATCTTTACCCAGTCCAAATAAGTGACTCCAGACCCACAACAACTCTTAACTGTCCTTTGAAATGGTCCAAGCAGACCAGTCAGCCCGAGGAACAACTGTAGTTGGTCAATAAATGCTGGTCCAGCCAGTAACTCCAATAACCCATGAACAAATTTGTGAGCACTCTTTGTGTTATGTAGAGTGAAATGAAGGTTCACTCGATTAGTGCCTGAAGTGAAAGATTGTCTTCTGACAAGAGGTTTAGTATACTAGGTCAATATTCCACGCAATTTAGAAGAATGAGACGTGATATAATTGAAGTATATAAAATTGTTAAGTGGCTTGACATGGTAGGTGCTGAAAAATTGTTTCGCCTGGGACCAGAATCCAGAAATAGTGTCATAGTCTCAGAATAAGGTTGGACTAAGGTGATATGACATTTCCTAACCCAGAGGATTGTGAATCATTGAGCATTCACTGCTGAAAATCTCAATCATAGGTTCTTGGATATTAAAGGAATTGGGAAGAAGGACAAGTTAGAGTAGAAGATTAACCATAAACTTGTTGGTTGGCAGCGCTGGATTGAATGATTGACAGACCTATTGCCACTCCCATTTCTTATGCAGTTTGTGTAATTAGGATGTGTGCAGCTGATTGGGCAGAGAGATCTTTTTCATTCACATTCTTGATCAGTTAATAAGATTTTTGTTTTCTTAATACAGGCTGGATTTTACAAGGTGGTCTAAACTTCTGCCCCTACCCCCTTAATAAAAAGTTGAAATGCTGCACATCAATGATTCTGACAGCTGCTACATGACAATTTAATCCTGGAAGTTAATTGATTTGAGGTAGAACTCCCACCCCCCATTCACAAGAAGATATCCTGCTTTAGAGAGGTGCCAGCCAATCTGAGGAGCCTAGGTATGTCCAGGGTCTGGGATCTCACTGAGGGGTGAATGATCTCAGGTGGGAGAGGATAAGGGGGTCAGATCACCATGGGAGGGGTAATGTCACCAGTGGGCTCAGGGAGCCTGCAGAGAAGGGTCCTTTCATTCTTTTGTCTGGGCTAGTGTCAAGCAAAGGTGCTGGGCATCCATCGAACTGTGGACCTCCACAAGCAGTAGAATGAGACCCTTCACTGGCCTATTCCTGTCCATTAATCATCCACATAATTACCTCAATAAACCGAAGGATGGGTTGGTGAACTACCTGACACCCTTAGTGCCTTCCATAACATTTCAGACCGGTTTGGCAGGCAGGTAGGTGGCAAGAAAACCACTGACTGGATCTTGCATCCCATGCTCAAACGCATGCATGAGGAAGCATAAAATCAAAGTCCCTAATTATTTGCCGAGGTCTTTAAGAGTATATCTGTTGTAATATAAAACAGTAAAGTCCAGACACAGTGGTCAAATCAGGATCACTTCGCAGTATTGCCTCTTTTCTCTTTCCATTTGCTAGTTTTGCTGCTACTTTCCTTTTGTATATAAATATTACTGAAAATTAAGGCACATGCACATAAAAATATGGAGCTAGAATGTTATAATATCCTTGCCTTGTTTCTACCTGTCACTCTTCTCCCATTCCATTTTACCATTTGCCCCTACTTTCATTGTATTACTATCCCTTTCACTCTCTCTGCAAATAATATCCAAAGAATGTTCTCAGTTGTTAAAGTTCTGCCACTTTGAGGTCAGTTTGGCATTCCACAATTTACCATTTGGATTGGAGTTTTGTCAGTCTTGAATGGATAGATGAACTGTCCATTTAAAACTCAAACTTAAACTTCCCCAATTTTGGGGAGAGTCACATATTTGTCCATTAAAAGCTCTGTCCTTTGTACCTTGACTTACTTGTGTACACAAGTATCTATTGTATCACACATAGCTTGCGGTCACAATCAATTATTAAATCTTAGAAAATATGTTACCTTTTCATTTGCTTGGTTCATTCATGTTATCTTTAAAATGTAACTTTCCTTTTTTTAAAAAAAAGTCACTTCTGTCAATTTTTTTTCTACATTGTCCAACGTTGGTTTCCACCCTTAATCTGATGTCAGCACTATACCAAATGATAGCGAACTGTGGCCGCAAATGTTTTCAGGATATGTAAATCCTAGTAACCCCCTTTGAAAAAGCCTGAAAACTAAATTGAAAATGTTTCATTGAAATAAATGACCCTCATGTATATTACATAAAAAAGATGAATGGTAACCACGGAATAAAACTGTTCTGTTGCTATCACAGTCCTTTGTATAGCACAAACACGGCTGAGTGGATCATTTTGCACAGCATCTAAATTGATTATCATTTATTTCCCTTGCTCCATCACATGTACAATAACAATGTCAAACTTAAAGAGTCATCCTTTAAAGGCATTATTTTCTTAGTCTTCCAGACACCATCACCTGTCACTGTCAGCTCGCGATGCTTCTCACTTGTTATGGTCTGGCGGTAGTCCAGCTGGTTAAAATTAATGGCCAAATGTTCACAATATAACAGTTCTTCATTGTTTCGTAATCCCTATTGGAAATTACACGTGGATTGCAGCAGGAGCCGTAGTTACAGTGTGCATTTCTGATAATGTTCTTGCCAGCCATAATGAAAACCGAAAGAGAACGTATAATGTTAATTTTTTTTTCACTGCTTTCTTTAAATGAACCAATTTTGCAAACACATCTCTGAGCTTTTAAGTCTTTTGTGAATTGTTAAATGTTGTATAATAGTCCAGCCAAAAGGAATTGTGCTTCAGTTGTGCTTGAACTAAGTTCAAGGATTTTTTGCCTCCCCCTCTGATTTGTTCTGCTATTTGCTTTGACAGTTAATTGCACGCAGTTCAAATCAGACATTTTCAATGAGTCTATCAGTTGGCACTGTTGTTACCACAATATTTATTATTGCTGTAACATTTGAGGTATTAGTGAGGATTAAGATTTTTCAAATTGACAAATTGATGGAGAATAATTTGCTTTGAGTCCAGAGTGAACAAATTGTTTTAATTATTATATGTTCATGCAGCTCTGCAACAAAACAGCTCGTTTCAATAAAACAGCTGAACAATGAAACAAAAATCATGGTTGAGGTAATGGTGGAGATAGGCTTCTTGTTAGTCAAGAAAGTCCACTATAAGTAAACTTACTGCCTCTCATGACTGAATAATCTGGGTTTGATTTGATTTATTATTGTCTTGTGTATCAGTGAAAAGGTTTGTTTTGCGTGCAGTACAGGCAGATCATACCATACAAAGTTCATAGAGTGATAGAAATTGGAGGTGTAGTTGACAGCGAAAAAGATTACCTCAGAATACAATGGGATCTTGATCAGATGAGCCAATGGGCTGAGGAGTGGCAGATGGAGTTTAATTTAGATAAATGTGAGGTGTTCCATTTTGGAAAAGCAGATCAGAGCAGGACTTATACAATTAATGGTAAGGTCCTGGGGAGTGTTACTGAACAGAGACCTTGGAGTGCAGGTTCATAGTTCCTTGAAAGTAGAGTCAGAGGTAGATAGAATAGTGAAGAAGGCATTTGATATGCTTTCCTTTATTGGTCAGAGCATTGAGTTAGGAGGTCATGTTGCAGCTGTACAGGACGTTGGTTAGTCTACTTATGGAATATTGTGTGCAATTCTGGTCTCCTTCCTATCGGAAAGATGTTGTGAAACTTGAAAGGGTTCAGAAAAGATTTGCAAGGATGTTGCCAGGGTTGGAGGATTTGAGCTATAGGGAGAGGCTGAATAGGCTGAGGCTGTTTTCACTGGAGCATCAGAGGCTGAAGGGTGACCTTATAGAGTTTTATTAAATCATGAGGGGCTCGGATAGGATAAACAGACAAAGTCTTTTCCCTGTGGTATGGGAGTCCAGAATTAGAGGCCATAGGTTTAAGGTGGGAGGGGAAAGGTATAAAAGGGGCTTAAGGGGCAACTTTTTCACACAGAGGGTGGTGTGCATATGGAATGAGCTGCCAGAGGAAGTGGTGGAGGTGGGTACAATTACAGCATTTAAAAGGCATCTGGATAGGTATATGAATAGGAAGGGTTTGGAGGGATATGGGCCAATTGTTGGCAAACGGGACTAGATTAAATTAGGATATCTGGTTGGCATGGATGAGTTGGACCGAAGGGTCTGTTTCTGTGCTGTACATCTTTAAGACTCTATAACTGGGTGAGGAATGCAATGTTAAAGCTGCAGAGAAGGTAGATGCAAGATTATCCATGCGTGTCCATACAGTTTCTGTAGTCATTGTTGGTCTTTGGGGAAGCTTCAGTAGTTTTGCCACCCCTAGCCTTCCACTGGACACATTAATGTTGCAAATTTGACCGAGATGGTCCTTAAACCATTGCTGAACCAATTGTATTGCTTGCCACCACATAGGATAGTCAGCTGCAGGGTTTTCCCAAGAGAGATCATCTAAAGTACAGAAGTTTGTAAGGTTTTTTTTAAAGGGTTTCTTTCTCTCATTTATGCTGATCACCTTGACATTGTGTGTGCTGAGCCAGTTCCCCCATAGCAGATCTCCTTGGGGTTTAATAGTCATTGACCTTTCTGGACGGTCATCTCCCTGGTGTTGAGACCAATTTATAATAGATGTTTAATAACATTTTACATAATTTTGAACTAGCTGAGCCCAAAAATGCAACATTCAGTGTTGTTGACGGAATTGCCACATGGATCGACAGATAGACATGGTTGCTGATCTCACGGTACGGCACGGTGGCACAGTGGTTATCACTGCTGTCTCACAGCGCCGGAGACTTGGGTTCAATTCCCACCTCTGGCGACTGACTGTGTGGAGTTTGCATGCTCTCCCCGTGTCTGCGTGGGTTTCCTCTGGGTGCTCCAGTTTCCTCCCACAGTCCAAAGATGTGCAGGTCAGGTGAATTGGCCATGCTTAATTGCCCGTAGTGTTAGGTAAGGGGTAAATGTAGGGGTATGGGTGGGTTGCGCTTCGGCGGGGCGGTGTGGACTTGTTGGGCCAAAGGGCCTGTTTCCACACTGTAAGTAATCTAATCTAATCTTAGTGTAGCCAGTCACTGAATTAATGTCAGATGTTGCTTTATGGACCAGAGGAAAAGCTGTGTAGGAATGCTACAGCAGTCTATTGTCAGGTTTCTGGGAAACAGCTAAGGATAAAATTCAGTTGTATCTCACCTCACCTCCTGACTATTAGGTATCTGTGGTAAATAATAAAACGGAGAGTTCTCATTGGATGGTAAATTCCTTCCAAGTATAATAGTCCTGCACTGTATTGTTCAGGATCCCTCACATATAAATCAGTTTTATCTGCAGGTTAATGAAAAAGGAAAATAATGCAATAAAGATGTTTGATGGCCTTGTGACACTGTTTTTACTTTTGTTTACAGCCAAAACAACGGACTTCACTGATTTCCTCGCAGGAGGTATATAGGCCGAGTCATGTATATGATCAGTCAGAGGTCAGTTCATCTGCAGGCTATGCCAGTGTTAATACTACACCTCCTATTAGCCCTGCCAACTACTCCATTGGATCAATAGAAGGCAGTGACCTCATAGGTAAGATAATGGTTCGGAAAGTATAAAATATTACAGATGTTTTGTTTTTATGCTTTAAAGCCTGTAATTGACAATAACACATTTATATAATGTATTTTCTTCCACACGTGTATAGTTATTTACTGTTTCACCATTTTTGGCAAATTAAAATATACAGTACAATTTCTTAAAATAAAGCATTGATAAATCACATGGCACAATAGGGGCCTGTGGAACTTAAAAAGAATCAATTTAAAATGCACAGTAGAGCGAAAGAGAGATTGCAATATCTAGTTTGTAGAAATCAAACAATTTCTACCAACTACCAACTAATCTATTTAATAGGATCTCATATGATACTTCATGCAACTTTAATCCAATACCATTGAACTATCAATAAAGCAGTTGAACAAGAGATTAAATATTATAGCGTTAGGGGTCGACTGTGGTTCAGTAATAACAGCCTTGCTTCCGAGTCAGAACATTGTGACTGGTGCTCCACCTCAGAGAGTTTGGGCTGACATTTCATTGCTGGTCTTACTGCCTTTCTGATATGCAGTAAACCAACTCTTTGTCTATCTCATCAAATAGTTCATCATTCAAAGAGAAAGAAAGTTCTCCCAACATCCTGGGACATATCATTCCTCACCTAACGTCATAAAAAATTGACATCTGGTCTTTTATCCCACTGCCATATTAACTGTACAACATTATACCTGTAACTACTCTTGGAAAAAGGCTTAATTGCCAGTGAAATACTTCAGAATATCTTGTTGTAGAAGATGCAAAATTCTTTGACTTATTTTATTTCAGTTTGCATACTATCAACAATGAAAGAACCTGTTGCCTAATAGACAATAGGTGCAGGAGTAGGCCATTCTGCCCTTCGAGCCTGAATCTAAGCTAATGAAACAAAAGTGAAGCAGGTGGAAACTTTATTTGTATTTCATGTCAAAAGAAATCTTATTACAGAATGATTAATGTTTACTCATTAATGTATAAGGGCAAAAATCTCCAAGACAGGTAAGCCAAGATCTTTTTCCCTTGTCCAATTCCCAGTGCAAGTATGGTATGATGTATTTTCAGTCATGCTGACTCTGGCAAGATGGGATGAGAGACAGACCAGTACCACCCAATGGAAGTGAACTCAGCATCGTAAGCAGTTAAAAAACAGGCTCTTTATTTGACTCCATCTAATACATCCTAATGAAGAATGTATCCCCTTTGGCATTAGTTCTGCATTCATGATTGGAATCACAGGGCACTTCAGCAAAATCATGAAGCCATTCTGAGTGCACAGGAATAAAATAGCCGATGGTATGCAATACGAAGCATAATTGTAAAATTGTGATTGATTTTGTTAGGCTTGTATATTGTTGCCCTTCAAGAATCTCTCTTATTGTGAAAATAAATTTTGGCTAATAATACATGGCATGAAAAGCATTACTTGTGATTTGTTTGTATTTGCATCTTGGATGAAATAGAGTGAACCAAGGCAATTCTCACCAATGATAAATAATGTTCACTACTGAGGCATGTAGACCGAATAGCCAAAAGCTTGTTCAAAGAGTTCAGTTTAAAACAATGGTTTAAAAGAGGGAAGAAAAGTGTGAAGAGGTTTATGGAATGAATTCCAGAGCTCAGGGACCAGGCACCATAGGCACAGATGGTAAAGAGATTAAAATTGGGGGATGCTCTCAAGAGGTTATATTTAAATGAGCATGTATACGTTAGAGAGTTATGTGGCCAGAGAGGATCACAGCAATTGTAAGGAACAAAGGCATGGACTGATTTGAAGGTAAAGATGAGAATTTTAAAACTTAAACATTGATTTAACCAGGAGCCAATGTAGATCACCAACTGTTAGGGTAATGGATGGAGGGGACATTGTGCAAGTTAGTGCTTTGAATTACTTCAAGTTTATGGAAGGTAGAATATTGGTCCCTGACTAATGCATTGTAATAGTCAAATCCAGAGGATACAATAGCCTGGGTGGAGTTTCCACTCTAGATGATCTCAGTTAGGAGCAGTGTTACAGCACATTAAATGAGCATTTTTTTGTGATGGCATGGATATATGATTGAAAACTCATTTCTGGTATTAAGGTTTTATCTGATTAAATCTATAGCTCTCAGAGAGACAGATCGAGTCACTAGCCAGGGAATGGAGTTTGTGGGGAGGATCTAACATAATGGCTTTGCCCTTCTCAATATTTAATTGGAGGAAATTTCCGTTCATTCACTATTGGATGTTAGACAAAGAAGGTGATAATTTAGCAACAATGGAAGAGTTGAGAGGGTTATTGGTGAGATAGAGTTGGACATGTAAAACTAATATGTTTTCGGATTATGTCACCGGGGGAATCATATTGATGAGAAGTAAGGAGTGGGCAAGGACAGATCCATAGAGGACATCATAAGTAACAGAGTGAGTAGAAGTTATTGTCTAGCTATGAATGGATAAATAATAACAGAACCATAAACGCAGTCCCACCCAAGTAACTGCAGTGGAGAGGCATGGGAGACGATTGGTGTGATTAACCCTCTCCTATATTGCAGACGGACAAAGATGGAGAGGAGGGACAATCTAAACTTTGTAAGTGTGATAATAGCAGATGTAAAATGGAGAAGGAGAGAACTGTCAGTTGTCTCAGCTAACATATTAACAGGAAATGATGCTACCTAGTCAGCAGATTAGTGGGAATAGGGTTGAGGAAACAGGAGATGGTGGGCGTCTTGTGCCAAGGTGAACTTGGGGATAGCATGAAGGGATTGGGGAAGTAAAGAAACTAGAGAAGCAAAGGGCTAATGCAGAGAGTGCTTTTGAGGAAGTTTTGCTTGGGGAGGTTGTGAACGAGAGGGAAATAGCAGTAGTATCTGATCTTCTAGTTTCAGTCCTAGTGACAAAGAAGATCATGACTATAATGTTGGAGTTGAAGGTAGGAGAGACAGGATAGAGGGATACCACCTTTACTAAGTGTGTTGGTTTTCAGAAAGATAATAAATGATAAATAACAACATAGATAGCATAGACATGGCAGTTTTCCTCAGTTAAAATTCTGAATTATTTTGCCTCTCATCTCCCATGGCAAAGTCAAGATATCTCCTACTGCTTATCTTGTTTGGCTTCTTATCAAAAGCTCTAGTATCTCTGCCATTTTCTGCCCTATTCACATTATACCAAGGATTTCTCAGAGTGCACCATAACTCAACATCTTCTGAAAAAAAAGTTACCTAAATTTCAACTTCATTAGCTGAAATGTTTAAATTACAAATGATGGACGGAGGTGACTTGTGCTCAATCATTCAGTCACTTGGCTGTCATTTCAAAGTGCTTTAGTTGGATCATAGAAAATAACTCACAAGCTAGAATCGCAGTTGGTTATCCAGGTAAAATAAATGAGAAAGTATTTCTGTTTAGGATGAATCTCATGTTTCTTCAGGAAAATGTTTGTTTCTGGACATTAATATATTATATACTCCATGATGGACTGAAAACTCTTATGATTTATGTTAGTTCTTATGGACACTTTCTAATCAGAGATATTATTACATGTGACTGAACCTGAGTCTCCTGGCTCAGAAATAGGGACAATACCGCTGCACCACCAGAGCCCCCCACATAAGTTGTTTGGTTGATGCTAATTAAATCTCCACATTGGTATATTCAGTTGGAAAAAGCAGCAGTAATACACAATTCGATTGTGTCCCCAACAGTATACTGTGCATATACCTTGAGCTTTTTGTGTACTCTGGGAGGAATGAACACATCAAATTGTACCTGGGCCCAATTTGCTCATTATATTCTGATAGAGGTGGACCTGGGATCCTAATTGATGCCATAACAATCACTTTCAATTGCTTGCAATGAACCTTTAGCCAGAACACAAATACTGACAGCTGTGCCATTTTGAGCCTCAGGCAGAGCAGCTGGAATTATTGAGGACTCAAGGGAGACATTCTGATAAAGCTGCAATATGTTTTCCCAAATGAGCTGAAATCTAAAATCTAAAACAACACTGCTTTTCTGACAAATGTAGAAAGTGATCTATGACGAGCAGATTTTTCCCCCCAGAAGTAAGCCTCCCCAGCCATTCCTTCATGGATGACATAACCAATCCTTCCCTCCTCCATGTTGAATACCATTTGAAAGAAGCACTAAAAATAATAAAGGGACATAATGTATTTTTGTGGGAACTTCAATGTCGATAACCAAGAGTGCTTCAATACCATCACTACTATCAGACTGGACCCACAGCAACTGTGAGAGGAATTGACAGAACTCCTGCTTCACTGTTCTTTCATTCCACCTACTGATCCAAGATAGTTTTGGCAGGAATAACTAGTACACAGTTCTTATGGAGACCACATCCCATCCATAAACAATCATGAGGACACCCACAATCATGTTGTGTGACGCTATCATCGTACTAAATGGAAAAAGCTCACAACAGATTTGGCAGTTTAAAACTGGGTATCCTTGAGAATGTATGGGTCATCAACAGCAGCAGTGTTGTATTTAACAACAACCTGTAACTTTATGGTCCAGCTTATTCCCCACTCTACCATTACCATCGAGACAAGAGACCAACTCAGTGTGGAGTTTAGCAGACCATTCCAACAGCAGCACCTATAAACCATGGATATCCAATCCCTCTACACCTCCATCCGCCATGACCAGGGCCTCCAAGTCCTCCGTTTTTGCCTCTCCAGATGTCCCCAACAGTACCCTTACACTGACACTCTCATTCGTTTGGCCGAACTGGTCCTCACCCTTAACAATTTCTCCTTTGAATCCTCCCACTTCCTCCAGACCAAAGGCGTAGCCATGGGCACACGTATGGGCCCCAGCTATGCCTATCTCTTTGTTGGCTATGTAGAACAGTTGATCTTCCGTAATTACACCGGCACCACTCCCCACCTCTTCCTCCGCTACAATGATGACTGCATTGGCGCCACCTGGTGCTCCCGCGAGGAGGTTGAGCAATTCATCAACTTCACCAACACATTCCACCCTGACCTTAAATTTACCTGGACCATCTCTGACACCTCGCTCCCCTTCCTGGACCTCTCCATCTCCATTAGTGACGACCGACTTGACACTGACATTTTTTACAAACCCACTGACTCCCACAGCTACCTGGATTACACCTCTTCTCACCCTATCTCTTGCAAAAATGCCATCCCGTATTCCCAATTTCTCCGCCTCCGCCGGATCTGCTCCCAGGAGGACCATTTCCACCATAGAACACACCAGATGGCCTCCTTCTTTAGAGACCGCAATTTCCCTTCCCACGTGGTGAAAGATGCCCTCCAGCGCATCTCGTCCACATCCCGCACCTCAGCCCTCAGACCCTACCCCTCCAACCGTAACAAGGACAGAACGCCCCTGGTGCTCACCTTCCACCCTACAAACCTTCGCATAAACCAAATCATCCGCCGACATTTCCGCCACCTCCAAAAAGACCCCACCACCAGGGATATATTTCCCTCCCCACCCCTTTCCGCCTTCCGCAAAGACCGTTCCCTCTGTGACTACCTGGTCAGGTCCACACCCCCCTACGACCCACCCTCCCATTCTGGCACTTTCCCCTGCCACCGCAGCAACTGTAAAACCTGTGCCCACACCTCCTCCCTCACCTCTATCCAAGGCCCTAAAGGAGCCTTCCATATCCATCAAAGTTTTACCTGCACATCCACTAATATCATTTATTGTATCCGTTGCTCCCGATGTGGTCTCCTCTACATTGGGGAGACTGGGCGCCTCCTAGCAGAGCGCTTTAGGGAACATCTCTGAGACACCCGCACCAAACAACCAAACCGCCCCGTTGCCCAACATTTCAACTCCCCTTCCCACTCTGCCGAGGACATGGAGGTCCTGGGCCTCCTTCACCGCCGCTCCCTCACCACCAGACGCCTGGAGGAAGAACGCCTCATCTTCCGCCTCGGAACACTTCAACCCCAGGGCATCAATGTGGACTTCAACAGCTTCCTCATTTCCCCTTCCCCCACCTCATTCTAGTTTCAAGCTTCCAGCTCAGCACTGTCTCCTTGACTTGTCCGGACTTGCCTGACCTGCCTATCTCCTTTTCTACCTATCCCCTCCACCCTCTCCTCCTTGACCTATCACCTTCATCTCCTCCCCCACTCACCCATTGTACTCTATGCTACTCTCTCCCCACCCCCACCCTCCTCTAGCTTATCTCTCCACGCTTCAGGCTCACTGCCTTTATTCCTGATGAAGGGCTTTTGCCCGAAACGTCGATTTCGCTGCTCGTTGGATGCTGCCTGAACTGCTCTTCCAGCACCACTAATCCTATAAATGAGATGTCAACGCATTGAAGGTAACAACACCTGCATGTTAGAAAGGTGAAGCCATATTCCATGAATAGAGCTAAGCAATTCCACAGCCAGGTGATCAGGTTTCAGCTCTGCAATCCTGCCATATCCAATCATGCAAGGTATTGGCTATTTGAGAAACTAACAAGAGGCATAGATTCTACAAATATCCCTATCCTCAATGATATACAAACCAGAAAATAAGCACAAAAGACAATGCGGAAATGTTTGCAACCACCTTTAATCAGACTCACTGACAAATACCAGTATTCAATCTAGTTGGAGACACTTGGATATTGCAAAGACTGTGGGCTCTGACAATATTGAAGTCCTTGTGTTCCAGAACTGGCAATGCCTCTAGCCAGGCTGGTTATAGCTATGTCCTGTTCTTACAAATAAAACATCCAATCCAGCCAATAATTGCCTTACTACTCTACTCTTTTTTTCATTATTCTTTCTTGGGATGAGAACATGGCTGGCAAGACCATCATTTATTCCCCATCTCTAATTGCCTTTCAACTGAGTGGCGTGCTGAGACATTTACAGAGGGCAAATAAGGGTCAACCACATTGCTGTGGGTCTGGAGCCACAGGGTAGACCAGAATAGATACAATAGCAGATTTCCTTCTCTGAAGGATATTAGTAAACCAGGTGGGTTTTTACAATAATTGATGGTAGTTGTGATGGTCACATTTTGATGAGACTAGCCCAGATTTATTGATTGAATTTAGATTCTACTAATTGTTGTGGAGGAATTTGACCCCATGTTTACAGAGCATCAGCATGGACCATTAGGAGCCTCGTCACATTATCATTCAGTCACTATCTCCCTCCAATTATCAGTGCTACCTTATCATCAATGTTCTGTTTGAGTTTTATTAGAGCCGCAGACTTTGTTACAGCCTTTATCAAAACAGGGATGATTCCATTGAACTCAGGAGGTAAAGTAGAAGTGAAAGCCCTCAGCATCAGGGCCATGCTTGATATTGTGACATCAAAGCAGCCCAGAGAAAAGTCAGTAAGACTCAAGGAAACATTTCCCACTGGTTAGAATCACACCGAGCACAAAGGAAAATGTCCTTCTTACCGGAGACCAATTATCTCAGCTCCAGGACATTACCTCAGGATGTCCTCAGTGTAGTGTCCTGAGCCCAGTCATCTTCAGCTGCTTCATCAGTGACCTTCTCTCCATCATATGTTCAGGAATGGCAATGTTCATTCATGGGTACATAATGTTCAATACCCTTGCAACATTTTGGACACTCCATATCTACATGCAACAAAATCTGGACAACATTCAGGATTACAAGGATATCTATCAAGTAATGTTCACACCACAGAACTGGCAGGAAATGGCTATATCCAATGAGACAAGATCTAATAATCAGTCTGAAACTTTAGCAGCATTATACTATTGCTGAATTTCCCACCAGCAATATCCTGGGTGTCACTAGAAGTCGAACTGGAACAACCATATAAATACTGTAGCCACAAGAGAAGGTCAGAGATTGAGAATTGACAATAGAACAGGTCCTGACATGCAGATGTTTACAAGGTCCCAGATATTCTTGTGGTCCACTTGGGAAAGCAAGTAAAAATCTTCACCTGTTGCTGAACCTGCAAATTCTGCATTTAAAAAAATGCATTTAAATTAATTGGATTCCCTCCCCCAATTGGTATTTTCAGTTATTTAACACTTTTATAAAATCCATGGTGTGTCATTAGAACGACTATTTTCAATGTAATTAATCAAAGTGCCATTTTTAATTTGGAAATGAACACACAGGCAGTCTGCAGGAGGGCGCATAAATTCTCCTGACTACATTTGAACAGATAGTGGTGCAGATTAATTTTTCCTTGTTGTCTGTCATTTTCTGAAATTATATTAAGATTGTGTTGGAGCTAAAAATAAAGAAAGGTGTTTGCAAGATTTCTTTTTAAAGATGAGTAATTTCGTAACTTTCCAAATGCAATTGAGTGATGCGCTACATAGGGAACATTACTTTATTAAATCTGTCGTCTCAACAGCATACATCTTTCTATCCTTAGCAAGGAAAATACTTTGCTGGTATGGAATGATTCAAAGGACAAATAATTTTCATGAGCATAAAAAAAAATTACATTTAAAACCAGCATAGAGATACAGTTATTTGATACATTTTAATAATGTTTAATAATCCTTGTTGGAACCATCCAGTCTAAAAATATTGAGCATCCAAGTGCCGAGCATGTTTGAGGTGAGCACAGACTGTGGCATTTATTCCTGCCGTTGTAGCCCATCTTGTTCTGTTGAAAGGCTCAGTGTGATATTAGTAGGCGGTGAATGATGCTGGAACAGTTCCATTATGAGCTTTCTGCTGTTACAGTGAAGCTGTACGAATAATATGACAGTGTGAGTCAGATTGCTTCTGCAGCTGACGCACTCGGGAGACGGTTTGCAGCTCAGTTCAGTCTGGCACTGCCACACCTAAAGGGTTTACTTTCCATGGAGAGTACTGATTACTAAGAGTGCCAGGTCCACTTCAGCTGCAGTTTTTTAAAAGCCCTGCTTAGTGCAAACTAATGAACTGATGCCCTATTCATTGGGAATGCTAGGATGGTAAACTAGCAGCAGTGAGCACAATTGGAGAGCAGTATTTTCCACAGTATTGTATTTTTTTTGTGTTCTGTGTTATTAATTTTATGACACCAGCTGTACTGTTTCCAAGGAAACAAGCACTGTGCAAGCAATGTGTGAATTACTTTGCATTTATCTGTAAGGGAGAGGGGGAAAAAAGGCTTTAAACAATCTGTAATAAAGTGAGAATTTTTAAAGTGTGACAAATATAATTTCATAGTTAATTCATCTTTGCGATGCAATGTAGGACCAAGTGTTGTGTGCACATAGTGTGTATAAAATATTTGTAACATATTGCACACAGGTACAAACATATATGTTATTAAATGCATTTAAACAAATTTAGCCAAATACATCTCGATTAGATCAGTATACCAGAAGAGGAACTACCTTGTGTTATCCCGAGCCAGAAATTAGTTCCCAGCAGTTCTGTGACGCCCAACAAGTTATCACAATAGAGTCAGTATTTTGACAGTATCTCTAGCTGAAGAATGGTGCTTGTGCATTAACATTGCTTGAGATGCAGGAAACACAATAGATTTTTCCCAAATTAGTTTTAAAGCCACAATCATCCTGCAGCAAGGCTTGTCTTCATTATATTTATGATTTTAACTTCTGACTTAATGCTTTTAGCTGTTGGACTGGTCCAGCAGCATCACTGTTGCTTGTGAGTGAGAAGGTTGCATTTAAAGACTTGAGTACAAAATTGAATCTTCTGCTGCAAAGTAGTAGAAGTGCTGTCTTTCAGATGAGGCATTAAACCTTTTTGCTCTCTTTTTCTTTCTCTTTCTCTCTCTCACCTGGATGCAAAGTGAATGCTTTTCAAAGAGGAGCAACAAGGTATATCCCATTTGACATTTGTCCCTCTATCATACTGCATTAAAATAGATTACTGCAGATGCTGAAAATCTGAAATAAAAACAGAAATTCTTGAAACACCAAGTTAATGTTTCAGATCAGTGACTTTTCCATAGAGAATCAGGTCTTTCCTTTCATTGATGTTTCTGGCCTCTTGCTGTGTGTCAGGTTTTTGCTGTATTTCCTAAAATGCAACAGTCAAAACACTTCAACACTGTTTCATTAGTATTGTGTTGTTTTGGGGATTCAGCAATGACTAAATATATGTCTCTTTCTTCTGTTTCTTGTCTGTGCCTTTTTTCATCTCATGTTGTGGTCTAACAAATGCATGACAAAATGCCTCATAGGTGTAGATTAGGCTAGAAATGGGAATAATACAGTTTGGAGATATGTTTCTTCTGAACTATTTATCAAAGATCGTCTGGTGGTAAGAAGGTGCATTTCACTCGATCATGTTTTGTGGTGTCTTTATATAAAGTTGGATGCATTAGCTTCTGTGAAGGTGAATTATGTAGAGAGATATCCATGTTCGTGAGCGGGTGCTCTAGTTGCTTAGTTTCTTTTACAGATGTGATTTAGTGTACTTTTGGCTATATAGGAATGTTATGTTGGCGACCATAGTAAACTGGATTATCACTTAGATATTGTTGACTAAGCTGTTGAGATGTGCCATATTTTTACCATAAGAAGCTGATAATTTGTTCATTATGAATGAAATTTGTTTTGATTCACAAAAACGAATGTGGCTATACAGTAGTTTTGTTACTTAAGATTTTTAAAACAGCACAGTCTACAATATTACATTTCATATAATTGTATTAAAAGTAGTTTCAACATTTGTGGCATATTGTTATTATACAGTCATTTGTTGGGTAAATATACGTGTGCTATCAAAAACTGTAAAGAATGTTACAAAAATCATGGTGTTACTCTCGGTCAGTCTGGACCGACCTTTATGTACATTTACCATTTGGAAGAGAATTGAGAGAATACTGAAGTAAGAGTTAAAGAATGAATGTCATAAGTCATCAATTTTTGCAATCATATAAACTAGAAACAGGAGTAACCATTCAATAAGAAAGTAGCTGATCTGATTGTGACCTCAATTCTACTTTCCTGCTTACCCTTTGAATCTCTCATTAGCCAAGAGTTTTGTTCATTTTAAATGACTCAGCCTCCACTGCTCTCTGGTGAAGAGAGTTCTGCAAATGTATAGTCCTCTGTGGAAAAGTTTTCTCTTCATCTCAATTTTAAAAATGAGGTCTCCCATTTCAGCTGATATCCTCTAGTTCTAGTCTCTCCAACAAAGAGAAACATCTTTTCAATATTCACCCTGTCAAGTCCCTTCACGATCCTACATATTTCAATAAGATCATTTGTCATTATTCTAATGGATCTCTCATGGATTCAGACCCAGCCTGCCCAATCTATCCGTAAAAGAAAGCGATCGGTCAACAGAACCTTTTCTGAGCCTCTTCTACTGTAATTTTACCCTTCATAAAATAAGGCAACCGAAACAATGAATGGAACTGTAGATTAGATTAGATTACATTACATTACAGTGTGGAAACAGGCCCTTCGGCCCAACAACTCCACCCCGCCCCGCCGAAGCGCAACCCACCCACACCCCTACATTTACCCCTTACCTAACACTACGGGCAATTTAGCATGGCCAATTCACCTGACCTGCACATCTTTGGACTGTGGGAGGAAACCGGAGCACCCGGAGGAAACCCACGCAGACACGGGGAGAACGTGCAAACTCCACACAGTCAATCGCCTGAGGCGGCAATTGAACCCGGGTCTCCGGCGCTGTGAGGCAGCAGTGCTAACCACTGTACCACCGTGCTGCCCACATAGTCTGTAGATGCGGTCTCACCAATGCCCTGCGCAATTGTTGCAAAAACTAAATAAAAACCCAAAGAATTGCGAATGCTTTTAATCAGAAACAGAAACAAAGGTTGATGGAAAAGCTCAGCAGGTCTGGCAGCATCTGGGAAGAGAGGTTGAAGTTCACGTTTCGGGTCTGGTGACCCTTCTTTAGAGCAGTTCTGAGGAAGGGTCGGCAGACCTGAAACGTTACCTTTGATTCCTCTGCCAGACCTGCTGAGCTTTTCCGGCAACCTCTGTTTTTGTTGCAAAAAATGCCCTATTTTGATATTCCCTTCCTCTTACAACTTCATATATCACTTGCTCTGCCTGGATACCAACATTTGCTGATTCATGTAGCAGAACACTCTGACCTTTTTGCACTTCAGAGCTCTGCAGTCTCCCTTAATTTAAGTAATGTGCATATTTGTATTGTTTGCGAACTCATTATGTCCACTTCACAACTTATATTTTTAACCATCTTTTGTTATCAGCAATTTAGCAGCCATATTTTTGGTCCTTTCCTTCAGATAGTTGACTAGCTGTCTTGGCTGGAGAGCTGTTTTGTGGTGTGGAGTGTAAATTCAATTAGATTAGATTAGATTAGATTAGATTACTTACAGTGTGGAAACAGGCCCTTCGGCCCAACAAGTCCACACCGCCCCGCCGAAGCGTAACCCGCCCATACCCCTACATCTACATTTACCCCTTACCTAACACTATGGGCAATTTAGCATGGCCAATTCACCTGGCCTGCACATCTTTGGACTGTGGGAGGAAACCGGAGCACCCGGAGGAAACCCACGCTATACTATCCAATGCTGCCATGAAAGCACTGTCTTCTGAACCTATTTTCCCCTCTGAAGGAGCCTTTCGAAACCTCAGAAATATTTGAAAATTAAAACCAATGCAGCTACTATTTCAGCAGCCACTTGTTTTAAGACTCCAGGATGAAGTCCCTTAGAATCTGGGGATGTATAAGCTTTTAGTTCTAATAATTTTCTCTGTACCAATATCTTTGTGACTGTAATTTTTTTCCGTTCCTTGCTCCCTATCAACTCATGATGCCCAATCACTTCTGTTCAATGCTTGTATCTTCTGCTGAGAAGATGGATGCACAGCATCTGTTTAATGTATCCACCATTCCTTATTTATATTATGTGGAAATTAAGTAAAGATTATGGAGGGAACTGGGAAGATTTAATGGAGAGAAACCAGCTGTGTACCTCAATGAGTCAGGCAATTGATTGGTTGCTGGTGGGCTTTCAAGAATCTGGACTTAGTTGTGCTGAGCTGGAGCTGTTGGCTCATCAGAGGTTGGCATCTCCAGAAGCTGTCAGGATCTTGGCAGAGTCCATCAGTCTTGCACAAAAGAATGAAGATTAAAAGACATCTCACCCACAAATCTGACAGTTCACATAGTCTGGCTTACCAGTTGGAGAAGCCAGCTCTTTGTCTGCAGCTGAAGTAATGGCAGCCCATATGGGTTGATGCCCTTAAGTGGTTTATCATTGACTCTTTAAGGGCTTTAATTGGTGGTGGGTCAAGAGGTAAACTCAGGGATATTTTATGCAGAAGTTAAATTCTGAGGCAGAAGGAAGAGTGTGATATCCTCCCTGGTGACAATACACCTGATTAATTGTCCCTCCTTCTCACGAGAAGTGAAAATCCCACAGTTTGTTTGCACAATTTCAATGCAGGGATGCATTTCAAAGAATTGGCATGGGCTAATCAAGAATTTAAAAGTTTTAAAGAAAGTCAGGCAAAAATTGATATTTTTGCTGTGTATTGTAATGACAAGACAAGGGGTGGTGAACAATTCTCCTGTTTTTAAAATCCCCGTGATCGTTTGCAACTTTATTTTTGTATAATGCTATTGTACTTTAATTGAACCCAGTTAAACTGGTCAAAAATAAAGAAGAGCCAGTTCCAAGGTTTTCTTGAGTGGAGGTTATTACCTATTTGAACCCAAGAGAGAAAAAAACAAAATGTGACATTGTGCACAAGCACAGGTAATAAGTTTACAGAAAAGGAAGTGAGGAGTGTATAGTACAGACAGGAAGATGAAAGCAGCTACAGTTTAAGTTTAGGAGTCTCTGTTTTGTGAGAGTGAAAACAGAGTCCAATGTTTTAGCTGTTGTCTTGTTTCTTCCATAATAGCTTTGGTGGAGAAGTTCTGGAGCTCTGAGCAAATGACTGAGTTGTTCCAAGTTGCTTTTCATTGACTAGCTTCTGAACTTGAGAGTGTGTGAGAGGGAGAATTTACATAATCCATAGAGTTATCAATCCATGCTTTTCATTTTCCTCTTTATTACTCAAAGCAATTTACTAAAATATGGCTTTTTATTCTAATTCTGGCTCTAATGTCTTTTACAAACGGAACTATCCACAGCTAACCTCTCATCTCCAATATATGAAGGAATTATGTTAAGTATGAGTACGTATGTAAAACATAAACCAAGAGATGAAAATTTATTTACTACCATACTGAGTTTTGACATTTATCATGTGGGTTGCCTGGGCTTGTCAGGAGATCACAGCAGCCATATTAGGCTCATAAAAATCTCAGGAATAAAAATAAAATAATGAGAATTGAATATTGATGATCAATTTTCACTTATAACACGAGAGAGTGAAACAAATTTAAATACAGAGGATACATGAGTCGATGTGTTTACTATAGTTAGGCAGGGTGTTGAATAGTGAAGTTATATCAGACTTCAGTCTCCCCTTTCTGTCAGGTCCTGAGAAAATCAGTGCCTCGAGGGCGTAACACATTAGCATCTGACACTTCACAGAAAACTCAAATACCAGCCCTAATATGACTGTTTTGTAAGAATAGTTAACAGCAGAGATAATTTCACAAGCATGAGTAATATTACCTTATGTAGAAGCCATAACATCCATAAAATATGCATGGGACAGGTCCTTGTGGTGATAAAAGAATTAGCAGAAAAATGTCGGCAAAATTAATTATGGCTTAATCTTCCAGCAGCTGTGAAATGTCATTATCACTTTCACCTGTAATCTGCTTGTATTTAGAACCTATTAGATGTAAAAGTGATAATTATATAACTGTTAATGTTAATAATTGACATCCAATACCCTTGAAATGTTGCTAACGGGTGTTGTGACTGTGGAGATACCATAAATTGCAGCATATAAGACAACCCAATTTTTCCAATCCCAAAAATCATGGACTGAATCTTGTGCTGCTTCTGAGAGTTGGAAGCAAGTCAGGCAGGCGAACATAATTGTGCAAGGTGCCAAAACTCAGTTAGGAATGGCAGGGAGAAAGTTTGAGGTTGCGAGTTGACTTTTGCTAACTGCAAGCATCAGGAAGTCCTCGAGCATTCATGCAGGTTCAGTAAAATGTCCACATGTGAGTTAAGTTCTATTTTCCAATTTAGACCTTTTTGTATCTTCTGCATTTGAGATGTGCAGCAGGATATTATGGTTGTTAGAGTGAGTAACTGCTTTGATCCACCTGGGAAACAGGTATCTATGCCAGGCTAACATGGACATCCAGCGACAGCAGTCTAAGTTGTATGACGCACAGGTGATAATAAAGGGAGAGAGCCTGAAGTGTAATGGGCAACAGGTCAAGAGTGCTGGTCAAAGATGCAAGTCTGTCTGGCCATGAAAGAGAGGCAGGTTGACAGGATGACAATGTTTAGCTGCAGACATCCACACATGGCTGAGATCCTACGAGAATGAATGATTGTCTGAGTGCCCTTTAAATAAGCTTTGTGAATTTAAACCTGAGATAGCAGTGGGGGATGTTGAGTTCTTGCTCACCCTGCTGCAGGATTCACTCCATGATCATGCATGTATTATGAACGGACAATCATCAAGAAAATCTGACCCACTCCCAAGCAAAAGCAGTGAGCACTCACTTCTATGTCTGTTATTAAACTCAGCACCAGAACAGAAGATTACACCCATGTTTTTTGCACAGAGTACATAGTCAATGTCCATTTTCAGCCACAACATGTTATATTCCCATTATTAGTTAACTACAGTTTTTTAGCTCATAAATGCATGTTTTACTTTTTGAGATCTTATAAATGTATACTAGGGGTCTAGTGGGCAATATGAACTGTATTGAAAAGCTGCACATGTCTTTAAGATAGGCCCACATTTTGCATTGGATGCTGATGACACTTCAAAAGTTTTGTTTTTGGCACTCCTAAGGTTAATTTTACACTTGTCTACAGTATCTGTTTTGATTTTATATGGAACAGTACAATTACCAATACCTTAGCTTCAGGTCAGCATGTTTCTATTGGCAACTGTTTTGTTACTTGCACTGTAACCTTTGCATTAATTGCATACCATTAACAAAGGCCCTGTGTTGCTCAAAGATGGCAGTGCATCATATGAAGGCAAAAAGTGCATTTTCTCTCGGTACAGTTTTCCCAGCTGTGGAAAGAATGGGATTAAATTACTATAATTTGATGAAAGTATCATTTAAGTCAAGCACATATGAGTATCTGCATTGGCAGCTGCCATCTTTGTTGTTTATACAGCAAATCTCAGCTGAAATCTTAATCTTGCTTGTTGAAGAGTTTGTTGTATCTTTTCACCATCAATGGATTAAAGATTTGGGTTTCAAGAGGCTCAATATTTCAGAGGACTTAATTTCAATTAATGCATAACTATTTCCCTGTTTTAAAAATCTTTTGTCAAACTTCCATCAACCTTTGCTGTTATATATTCTTATTTCTGCACTTATTTTAATTAGTATTATACCTTTGTAGTATGTAATTCTGTAATTCCTCCCTTTACTATAGGAGGTCCTGCAGCAATTAGTGCAATAACTTATAGCAGAAATGCAAATATTAAGACAATAGTATAACTTCAAAAAGGGAACTGAATTAATTCTGCATTTTTGCTCTTTAATCATATTTTACTTAAAGACGATTTGGAGGTGCCGGTGTTGAGCCAGGGTGGACAAAGTCAGAAGTCACACGACACCAGGTCATAGTCCAAACTGGTTCATTTAAAATCAGAAGCTTTCAGAGCAAATCACTTGATGAAGGAGCAGCCCTCTGAAAGCTTCTGATTTCAAATAAACCTGTTGGACTATAATCTGGTATCGTATGACTTCTCACTTAAAGATTATACTCAGCCTTAAATTTCCATGTATAAGTCTCTGAAATGATTTGCAATAATAATAAAGTTTAGGCAATATGGTATGGCTTTCTTAATTAGAAAGTCTAAACAACAGCATTAAAATTAACTAAGATCCCTGCTGATTTCACCTCAGCTTATTTACATCTTACACAAACTCATGAAAATGAATGCGCTTGCCAAAAACCTCTTTTAGTAAGTTACTTATACAGAACAACAGTGTCTGCAGAGATCAACTTATGATGTTGTTGCCTCAGGAACTGAGAGCAACTATGCATCTGATGTGCAACATTATTGGGCAGCCTTTGTGAAAATTGTACAATGACTTTTCCATAATGTGACATATGCTGTTTTAGTTCAAAATGAGCACTGAATGGAAAGCCATCAGCAAAACAAAAAGTATTTTCAAACCACGGTATACATTTCTGCATTTAACTGTCCAGCCTTCTTTACCTGGTTAGATAATGAAAGGGCAAAGTCCAGTCAAACATATGCCAGTGTTCTATAAGCAGGCAGTGGTTCTTCCAAGCCCAGCCTCCTAACCCATGTTGCATTCCCAGTATATCAATTTGCAATGAAAGTCAATAGCTGTTTGGATAATACCATTCACCTTACTGCTTTATATTTTTCATTAAAACATAAATTATATCTTATGGGTGTTATGCAAAGCAAAAACAATTATCTAGACTACACAAAGTATAGGAAATAACTGACCTCAAGTCAGAATACTCATGGAACATATTCTCTAGCTTTGCATTGCAATGGTTTCTTGTTTTTAAGAGTTGTAGCAAGGGGGCTAATGTCAGGTCCAGTACTCACCAATGCCAAAATGGAGCTTTTAGCAAATGTATAATTGTTTAATATGGTGTCTGACATAAAATCTTCTTAGTTTTCCTTAATTAGTTTCCCTTAGTACACTTAGGTACTTGCTCTTGGTAACATTTCTGAACAGTTACTTCAAATGTTGTTACAAGACCACCAAATTATGCATGACTCTGGATGAATTCCCAAATTACTTGTAGGTAAGACTGCCCAATTTAGTTGTGATCTTGGCAGCACAGTGGTTCAGTGGCTAGCACTGCTGCCTCTCAGCACCAGGGACCTGGGTTCAATTCCAGCCTCGGACGACTGTCTGTGTGTGTCTCCTCCGGGTACTCCGCTTTCCTCCCACAGTCCAAGGATGTGCAGGTTAGGTGAATTGGCCATGCTAAATTGCCCATAGTGTTCAGGGATATGTAGGTTAGGTACATTAGTCAGGGGTAAATGTAGAGTAATAGAGTAGGGGAATGGGTCTGGGTGGAATACTCTTCGGGGGGTCAACGTGGACTTGTTGGGTCAAATGATCTGTTTCCACCCTGTAGGGATTCTACGATTCTGGTATGAGACCAGTAGCTTTTTAAAAAATAAAAATTGACAAAAAGTGAGATGCAGACGACTTTATACGAGACTAGGGTTAAATAGATTCCATGGTTTTGAAAGGAAATACTACTTGACTGTGCATGTTGGACCAATAATGTAATCTACAATACATGTACAACTTATTTCAACCACCTAGCATTAACTTGGTGAACATTGTAATATACTGTGACTGAAGGTCCCACAGCCATATCTAATATAAAATACAATTGACAAGTTCCACAAATTTCTCAGCAATCCAATCACTCTATCCCAAAAGATGATGACAAATCTCATGAAACTTCACAAGGGGTCACAATTCTTTGTTTTTGCCAATCTGACTTTGAAATTAGCTCTTGAGCTCTCTGTCCTGAACTGCCTTAATGGCTGCCTCAGTTCTGCTTGATTACTTTTCATCCCTGGATCTACACTCCCCTGGATTCCAAAAACTGCACTCCAGTAAGTAAACAACGAGTTTCACCTAGCTGGATCATTACTTTTTTCTTTCCTGACCTCCAAGCATGCTCAATTGCATCAAGCAGTCACTAACTGTGGCTTTCCAGTTCCCACACTCAGCTACACTGTCTTATTAGTGGCATCCTGCTTCTTGTGAGCTACCACAGTCTCCAAGAGTTTAAACCCTGATTGCGACACCTAGCTGTCTATAACTCCTAGAGTTTAGCCTGAACTCTAGCAACACAGAAATATCAACTGCACCAAATTTCTTCCCACCCAGTTTCCTACGCAGAGCTCATTTAATTCATTTACATTCTCTGTGCTACAGCTAAAAGTCAGTACAGTACTTATAACATAGAGTCTGCTCTCTTTCTCCCTTCACATACTTTCAGTTCCATCCAGTAATCTTTTGAACACATTCCGTGATCCCGAACTGTCCTGAGAAACACAATAAAAACCTCTGATATGGCTAGGTAGAATTAAATGTTGTCATCTAGCAACTCTGAGAATTGACTGTGCTCTGAATGGTAGTTTGCTCAATATAAAAATATTGAAATAACTCGAGATTTAAATGATAACTTTCAGATTTGTTTGTGGAAGGAATTACTGTGTTAGAGCAGATTGAGTGTAGAGAAGTGGGAAGAGTTCTCCCTATGTCCACACCGACATTCATCCTCCAATAACAGTCACAAAAACAGATCATTCATTCCCTTTCTGTTTGTGTGGTATTGCTTTGGACGGGTTGGCTATTACATTTATTGAAGTATCAGTATTCATTATGAAAAATAATTTGCTGATGGAAAGTAACTTGAGATATGCTAAGGCTATGTTTCATTAATATGTCAATACAATGTGCATTGTTTGTTTCTCCCAGGTCAGTTTTTGCCATGTGGGGAAAAAATTATCATTTGGAATTTCAGCATAGATCAAGAACATATGGGATCAAGGGTGCTTCCACATGTCTTACTATTTGGTCAAACTACCTACTTGTATATCTCAATTGTCTGTTTTATTCTATTTTCTTCCTAGCTAGTTCATGATAAAACTGCTCGTCACTCCAAATATTTTTAATCAGCAGACAAATGGCTTTCAAACATCTGTATAAAAACAGCTCCTTAAACAGTTGGCCGGAGGCATTTTTTTTTGTGGTGGAACTAGTCACTAATGTCAGTTTCCAAAATTGGAAACATTTTGTCACAGCTTGATACTCTACGGGGCAGTCTTGTGGCAAACCACTAGTTCTCCTGATGTCAATGGATCAAGTGCTGGCTGGGGACGCACATCAAACCCACATCTTACATGCCTGTGCTATCCATTGGCTTCATTTTTAATAGGGAAGGCATTTTTATATTTTTAATATTGCACTTTGTGAAAGATTTTCCATAATGTGAACTGAAATCACAAATGCGCTAAATTAACCCCTTGGGTCTATGACAGTAATTACGAGAAAAGTATTCTGCACAATTACAAACTGCTTGTTCCTAAACAGAGGAAAATCTGTGCCATCAGCAACTTTTGCTGAGTATAGTCAAGAAATTATTAAAGGTGGTGTCTTCTTTAAATCTGTTTGCAAAGTGCTATGGGAAGTTTGTCATTTCACAATGGTATCATTTGCTAATAACATATGACAACACATTTTGCATCCTGTTATGCCTTTATGTTTGTGAAAATAAAGTTTACAAAACATTTCTCTGTTAAAAAATTTAAAATTATTTCAAAGTGTCAGAATACAAAATAATTTCCAAGGTTTATGATGGAAAAGCTTCCCAAGCCTTTAGCAAATTTTAGTGTTGTTCATTAACCTCAACTTAATTTTCTATGTTTGATGAAGATGTACATGAATGCTAGTTTGAAAAGCAGGGAATTTTATTGTTTACAATCATAGTCTCTTCATATTTTTCAATTGGCTGAACACTAGGTTTTTAACAATAGGTTGGAATAATCAATACTGCCTGAAGATGTTGTGAAGATATCAAGCAAATATTGCTTAATGATACAATGTCAGAATGTAACTTACTCTGCCGATACTGAAGAATCAGTCATAATTTCATACTGTCAGTGGGGACCAATATAATCAGACAATAATAAAACCTTCCTTATCATACAGATCAATTTTCATCTGTGGTCAGTTTTCAGTATTGCTTTGAAAATGAGGACCTGCCAGAGTTACACTTGACAACTGTATTTGACAATGCATTTTAGAAAAATGAGATGTAGATTAGGGGAGCCTTGCCCAGTGGTTATCCAACTCTGCTGAAAGCATGGGCTTTTCTTGCTTTTTGAGAGGTGAGGATGTGGGTGGATAACATTTCAGCTGCTGTGTTTGGGTCAGAAAGAACAGCTCCATATGTGGGAAATAACTGTATCGACTTTTCCAAAAATAATGTTCCAAATGAAATTATTGGATAATGCCATTCTGCATTTTGAAAGGTCCACTTGAATGTTTTTGTTAAAAGGTGTTAAAATTTCTTCAGTTGAGAGTCTTTTGCATTGGTGAAACTCTTGGAAGAAACTAGGGTCACCATTTGCATTTTTACTGGATGGAATATGTGAAGGTGTATTTTGACAGTTTGGATAGTGTATTTGATATCAGTGACGGGGACAAGTGATTTTAAATAATCTTTATACATATCCTCTTAAAGTGAAGTAAGTTTGGAAATGGTTGAATCTATAACCAGGTGCACTATTTATTGGATTTTTACCATCGACACAATCTTGATCAGGTATTATCAGCCAGCTGGAGAGCCTGTCAGTGTCACATCCTTTCCAGGATGGCCTGTCTAATTTCATGCTAAATAGACATGAGTGAGACCACCAGTGGGTCTTGCCCTGGAATCAAGATTGTGAGCCGTGCAAGAGCTGCTGGTTGACTATAGGCCAGCAACTCTTTTACTCAACGGTGCCATGGATGAGCAAGATATGGAGAACCCATGACAGAAGTAAATGTTGAATTGGGTTTTGCAGGGAGACAGGACATGGAAGTTTGACAAAAGATGGAAGAAATGTTGTCATTCAGCACCTCTCTACCCAATGTCCAATCCCTTGAACAGATATTGATTGCTGCTGATTGACAAAGAAAAAGCCAAGTTCTCCCAAATATCGGATACCCATGGAACACTGCCTGGCTTACTCCCAATGTGCTAAAGTGGTCCATGATAGTGCCTCAATTAGCAGTAGGGCAGTAAGGTCACCCATGGGGCTAACAATCTTAGCTATTGAAGTGCACTTCCTTTTCCAAGTTCACTGCCTCTGGAAGCAGTTGTTACCCTCTCTTTTGTCGTCATAGAAAATCTATGGATGGAAATATGCTGCTAGTCTCCTCCATTTATTACTTTTGGATCTCCCTGTACAAGGCTAAATGGTTGCCCTCATTTGTCTTGATGTGAGAGGTGAGTAAACCTAAACCTTTGTGTGGTTGGCCAGTTTGTCTATTTATTGTCCTCTGGGCCATTTTCCTGGAGGTAGGATTACAGTCAACAGAATTACCATCCCTTAAGTGATGAGGAGCCAAGTAAAGGAGGGTAATGTGTCTGTTCAGGCCTGGAGACTGTGAGGTATCAGGGACAGGCCAGCTACTTGGACATAGCCTCCAAGGGCCCAAGTGGAGGAGCAGGTGATCGTGGACCTTTGAGGCTAGCCATAACCCGCTTCTGAGGTCATATTTGAATTTAAAACCTTTAAAACTCAGAGAGCTGGTCAATATAAGACCTCCCACTTGAACTGCAGGCTCCACCTACTTTGCAACTAGAGAGCACCGTATTGACCATCCAGCATAGAGAGACTGTCTGCCATCTTTAATTGGATGATGAGCTTGCCTGTGGGGATGGGGGTTTGGAATCACTGCCAGGTCGCTGTTGCCCCGACAGGAAGGGACTCGAATGACGAATATGAGCCCGACATCAGCGTCTCCAACCAAAACCCTGCCTGTGGGGTCCTGGCCGCACAACTCCCTTCAATGTTATTTTGTTGAATCGGTGACCTGCAACAGCTTTCTTTTGCAGAAGCAAGTGACACATTTATCCCTGACTGTGTTTGCTGCTGGCGTTGAGCACTAAAAATGGAAAAGTACCCACTCCACAGTATTGATGTTCTTCCACTTGAAGCGCGCATCACTGATCCAGAGAAACACAATATAAACTTGAATTGCCCTTTTCACGCCAAAAGGGTTTGGTGGTGGTGGGTGAGAAGTGTGGTGGGGGGAGATGTGTGTGTGGGGGAGGGGAATGGGTGGGGGAAGAAGTGTGTGGGGGGAGATGTGTGTGTGGAGAAGGGGAGTGGGTAGGGGAGGAGAGTGAGTAGGGGGGAGAAGGGTGTGGGGTGAGGGGAGTGGGTGGTGGGGAAAAGTGTGGAGGGATGAGAGAAGAAGTGTGATGGGGAGGATTTCCTTGTGGATTGAGTACAGCCATATCAGAAGCACTTTATTTATAAATGCCGTTATCTATGATAAAAAAAAACTTTTTTCTGCGTGTATCAAAGACTATAGTTTGTCTTCCTCAACTGGACTCTAAATTGACTGATTAAACACCCCAGCCCAAAGGTAAATAGAAGTGACCTATACTGCTGCAGTTTTCCTTGATGGATGAGCTCTTGCATTTCAATGAATAATTCTCCATCACAGTGGGGAAACTTCACTTAGCTGCCAGGTCTGAGTGCTAGCCTCTGATTAGTTGCCTGTAATCTTGGCAGCCAAATGTCAGTGCGCAATTGCATTGTCATCAATTCATTTCAGTGAAATCTGGGGGCTGCTTTTGTGGGGATTCCACAGTCAGCATGGTTTTGCTTTGTACATGTGTGGATCATGGAAACAAAAGGTCACGGACCTGAATCCTAGCTTTTGAGCAGTAGGTGGTTCAAACTATCCCATTAACCAGATGTACTCGCTTAAACAGGAATATCATTAAAATCAGATTTTACACTGAAATTCCTGCCAAAGATGCCGGCTAAGATTACACCCACAACTTGTCCTTGCCTATGTAACATGATTACCCCCCCCCCCCCCCCAGTCTGCTAAGGTAGGTTTTCACAAGGAAGATTACAGGTTCTTTTCATTTTTTTTTGGTCTATAAATGGTCGAGTAATTTGTCATTTTGGGTTATTTTCTTTCTATAATCTTCCTTTCCTTGGTGTTGTTGCTGCAATTTAAATATTACCATACAACGTATTGGTGTTGGGGATTGATTTGGAAGTTCCAAATATAGTGTATGAAACTAATATTGGAGATGGAGGTTCAAGAGGGAACCAAAAATGCTGTGATTTTACTTATTCAACGCTAATGGTCCATGTTTGTGGATGTCTCCAGAACTGGACGTGTCAGAGGAGAGATCTCCATACCATGTCTACTTTGACAAGATTGCATCATTTACTGCAGGATAACTTGCAGACATATTGAGAAAGAGAAAGTGAGGACTGCAGATGCTGGAGATCAGAGTTGAAGAGTGTGATGCTGGAAAAGCACAGCCGGTCAGGCAACATCCGAGGCGCAGGAGAGTTGAAGTTTCGAGCATAAACCCTTCATCTGGGCTTTTTGAGAACAGGGACAACTCTTCCCATACGAGTAAAGGTTACCAGATCAAGAAGAAGCTAAATCATATTGTCTGCAGCTTACACATGGTATCAGGCACATGACAAATTTTGGAAGACAGGACACTTTTGTTAGATCAGGCATATCTTATTAAATGGGGAAGCTGGCTTAAAAGGTTGAATGGCCCACTCCTGCACCTTATTCATATATTCCTTGGTGTAAGAAGAGAAAAACATTAGTTTGCCTGGGTTCCAGAGCAGAGCAAGGCACCGTGGAAGTTAGTACACCATGTGAGTATTACAACTTCTTCAGTCAGTTTGCTGGGTATGGGATCAACAAGGACTTCAACTCGGTCTGACCACAGAAACATTATTGTTCGTGTCAGTGGCTCTTATCCAAAGCCCATGGTGATGCTAATTTTTAAAAAGAGATGAAACACAGGTGGTTCTGGAGACACTGGAACTAACCTGTATATATATGACTGCTGATCTTACTGCGAAAACCTCAACAGAAGAACAATGTTCAGGTTAAAATTCACACAACACCAGATAATAGTCCAACAGGTTTAATTGGAAGGACACTAGTTTTCGGAGCGACGCTCCTTCATCAGGTGGTAGTGGAGGTACCACCTAATGAATGTACAGGTTGGTTGCCATTTGTCAGCTGCTACCTTCACGTATAAGAAGAGGGTGCTGTCCAGAATTGGCGCAATGTAAGTGTATTATCCCAACAGACAATCCTTGTGTATAATGCTTTAATGACATTTTGCACAATGGTGTGGAAATTATCCACATTGGTGGGAGCTAGCTTGATGGACCCACAAGAAATTTGAGGAGAAGTGAAAAACCATTTCTTTTATTTCCTCTTCTCATCAAGAACACCATTTGCAGTCCTGTACTAAGGACATGAGTAACTACAATGTCTCCATGCAGCTGTATTAGAAATAGGGTGATGTTCATTCCTTTGATACATTCGTTGCAGCATTTCTTCCAACTGTTCAACATCAATGGCTTCCTTGTGCTATGGTGAACAACTATCATGTTCCTGTCATTGTGATTTCCTGTTTAATGGTGAGCTGCAGCCTTGAAGAGATTCTGTCTTCCGATGTGCCATCTTGATTTACTCTGTGCTAAGATCTCTGGCAAGTTAGCCATGTGAGCTGTTCCAAATCGAGAGAGCCTTTCCCATCATCCAAAGTGGCCCTGGCTCCAAATTACTCGCATAGTAAAACTGTGCTGTGCCACATTGTTGTTGAACTGTCAGAATTGGAGTTATCATTTTAAAAGATGCAGTTAGGTGCACAATTGCAGATGTCTGCTTATTTTTATATGGTATTTGGCTTGCTAATTAATCATCATATTTGTTAACTTGATAATAATTGTGATCTGCATTATTATCAGGCCATTACTTTGTGGGAAATAAAATATGGTAAGCTTATATATGTGGGAATTGACGAGTATGCTTAATCATGAGGGAATCTCATGCAACAATGTTTCAAAAAAGTAGACAGTCCCCAGGCTTCTGACATTCAACAAAACCAGCTGCTTTGCTGGTCTAGAAGAGAAATGTCCTTGATCAATAATAAATGGTCTGGAAAATACTAATTAGAGATAAAAAAGAAAAAAATGTACTTCTGAAATTACACCAAGCAATGAATTGTGTCCTAAGCAAGCAAGGTTTTGTGAACTATTTAATGCTCTAACAGATTAGAGACTAACATGCCAGATGTCACCAACAGCAACTTGAAATAACTTAAATTAGTAATGCAATGCAGTGATAAACTTCACAACTACAAATATCTTGCTTTTGTAATCTTTTCCAATATTCTTGAATATTCCAAACTTTAAAAACAAACTTTCACATTTTCTAAATTTACAAGTCTATAATTTCCAACCAAGGTAAGTGAGTAATGCTGAGTGAACATGTCTGGAAAGTATTAATACCAGAATTTGTTTAGGTTAGTTCTGTTGCATTTTTATTGAAGAATGAAGGTGGAAAGGGCAAATAATGATTACTGCAGCCAGCAGCAAAAGCAACAAGTATTTGAGGAATTGGACTTTGCTGGCTACATTAGCTATCAGCTGACTATGCTGGACATCTCATTGGCTGACTGGTTTGGCACTGCATTATAAATGTGCAAATGTTTTCATTGAGAAAGTTGATGGGTTTTCCATAAACGCTGGCAAATCCTTTTGGGTGCTAGTGATTTCACACTACACCTTGGAAGAGACTGTGACCACATGGTTCTATCTTACTGTCACCTCTTGTGTTCAAGGTGATAAATATCCCAGCTTTTCTGAACAGTCTGATATTATAGTGATTCGACAGGACTGTATGATGTAAGAGATAAGTGCAGTTATCACCTCTGTTGCAAGAGTAAGAGCAATGTGAACACATCACATAGATATAGGCCTTCCTGCATTAGATGGTAAAGCTTCTCTTTCTCCCCTTTAATTAAATCCTTTTGTAAATGATCATACAGTCTTTACAGATTCATGTAAATGTATCAATAAAGCCATCTGTAGCTGATGGGGCACCAGCCACGTCAACTACAATAACTGGAAAGTAGCAATTATTACCTTCAAAATAAAGATGTCAGTTCAAACTGACATAAGATGTATTAGCAGTGAGACACCAGAAACCCTAAATTAACATTATTCAAGCTCACTTGCTATCTATTCATAATGTAATTATAATTGGGGCACTTAGTCATAAAGGAGATCGCAACACAGAATAATAAATGGGTCATGTTTCATATTACCAACACTGTCTTACTAATGAAACTGCTCTAACACAGGAATGGCACAGATCGATTTGGTAATTTGTGGACCCAATTTAACAAAAGCATCTTATTACTGTGATTTCATTTTCCTCTCGATAATTTGTATCCCCCACCCTCTCACTCACTTTAGTTCTTATGCTACCATTCACTTGGTGGGGATGATAGTCCTAAAAATACCTCTGTCACTTAGAATGTATTCAGGAATTTTCTTTGATTGAATAGCAGAAGATGTGCGGCTGTTGAAACTTAACTCTGGGAATAGTGCATTGATCCTTGAATAAAGGACCTGCACATGAGTAACAAAAGTTGAGTCTAATCACAAAACTGTCTCGTGCTCAATCATTTGGATTCAGAGAATATGGCAAATGAGCAATTGTGGCAGGAGGGTCTTCAATTCAAGTGCTGTCTTCATTTTCCTTGTTTTTTTGGCTTTTAGAATTAAACTGATTAGACATCTATTAAAAACCTCCATTAAAATAGCATATAAGGAAACATCATAGGAATATGTTTTGAGTCTTGTGTTATTACTGGGCTTATAATTTGTGTGCCTGTATTTCTGACATCATTGGAAATTTACTGAATTGTCTCTTGCTAAACTTCCATTTGGTTGCTTAGGAACATACAGCAAGGTCAAGAATATAATCAATCTAAAATTTCCATGAGCCCTTTTGCGAAGGTCTGTGTCTATGTTCGTAATAATTCATTCATAAAGCATAATATCCTAATTGAGATATTCTACTGTTTTACAATAAATACACATTTCAAGAAATATTATTCTTTTATTAAGAAATTAGAAGATCTTGCAAAAACATAATGAACATTTTATTTTATTGGAAGGAAAAATTGTTTTAGTGTGTCTTTTGTTATGCAGACCAGTCAAGGTCAGTCTGAGAAGATTAAACAAAATGCTTTTAGTTTAAATGTGTTTAGTACAAAATAAAGTTACCTTTTGCCTCTTCTAATCGTACTGCCTTCTGGCAAAATAGATCATGGGACTGTCCTATGGTCCCAGTATTCTTGTAATGAGCTGAGTAAACCTCAGGAACTCTATGCATCTTGTGAATAGGCAGTTCCTGCTTATTTCTATAAAGGTAACCACCTATGTCTCATCTTTACAGATCAGCCTGCAGCTCACCTCTTATAACCTCCGTGGACTGTTAGTGTACTTTTCTCTGATGCTGTACCTCCTCCCCTTTGTTCTTATTTCCCAATCTTTTATTCCCTCACTCATTCCACCCCCTTTCTTTTTAATTCATGTTTTTCCATCTCTCTGACTTTGTAATGAAATGTTGGTTCCTTTTCTTTGTTTCCAGTGAATTTTTATTGGCAGTCACATCATTGGAGAGTGACAGCAATCTTAACCACCAACGGGATTACCTTCAGCAAGGAAGATATTCACTTTTATTATTATAACTTAATTCATTCAATATTTTACCATTTATACAATTTATTCAGTATTCCAAGATGGTGCTGGAACACAGTGACATTATCCTCTTTTCACTAGGTACAAGTGCCAATATTAAATAAATCCAAACTTCTTATCCAGAAATTGTCATTTGAACTGTATCAGCAGCATGATGAGCAGTATAGCTCTCTACAAAATATGTAAATGCAGTCCTGACCAAGTTGGACATGTATTTTATCTCATTGAGCAGTGCTTCCACCAGTGGGTATGCAGAGCTTAAATTGTAGCCGTGTGCCTGTCTGTAGCTCAAATCTATTAGGCACAGAGGCCAAGATATCCGTGCACATGTTCTTTGCCCAGCCAGCAAGCTCCTCCTTTCAGTGACTGTTGTCCCAACTCTAAGACTTTGTGTTGAATATGCAACATATATCTGCTTTCAGCAGGATGCTATCATACCATTCATCTTGAGGCTGAAGGCAACCGAGTATAAACCAGGAAGCAAGTTTGCTTGAATTGCAAGTGCACAGGTGAATTGGGTAAAAAGCCAAGCCCCACCTTTCTGCAAAAGATCAAGCTGTAGTATCTTATTATCTTTATCGTTGTGTGTATATGCAGGATTATTGATAACTAGCTGGCTAACTGAAAGACACATCAGAGGGATTAGAGAAATTGTTCAGAGTGACAGCATGTAGAAAGTGGAGTCTCAAAAAGGTCAGTACTGGGACTACTATTGTTCAAAGTTGATATCAGAGATTTAGCCTTTGGAAACAAAACAACATTTCTAACTTTTCTGGTCAATTGAGAGGGACTGCAAAAGCTGAGGATGACACATAATTCAGTAAAATTAATGAATCATCATATAATTGGCAAATGGATTTCAACATGGGTCGAAACAAATAAGGTCATAGAAAATAGAAAGAAAAATCTAAATGGAGTAGAGGAGGAAAGGGATGTGGGTGTACAGTTACAATAATCCCTAAAGATTGTGAGATGGTTTGATAAAACCATAAAGAAATTCAACCAAGCGCTAGGGATTATTTCTAGAGGGATAGATTCAGAAATAGATGCCAGCTTGAACTTGCATTGACTCTTAGTTGGGTCACTTGGAATAATGTGCAGTTTAGTAACCATTTCACCAAAGGACACAGAAGCTGAGGAAAGGGTGTGAAATTTATTTACAAAGATACGACTATCCCATTGAGATTAATATCTAGCAAGATAGGATGAATTGACTGAGTTTCTGTAATGTTGCAAAGAGAAGGCCAAATAGTGACCAACTACAGATCTTTGAAGGTGTGAAAGTTTTGATATAATAATGAGAAGGTGGTCGGCATTTTAGAAAAAAAAATCAACAGTTCAGTTGCTGGGGATTAGACAACTTCAACACATGCACAAATCTACGCACACCTACCGCCACCACCTCCCCTCCCCCTCCCCCCAACCGTTGCCTGCTGTTGAGGGTGTGCGAGCTATATAGATGAGCCATGGGGAATGCATAGTTACAGGGGCGGTGGGCTGCTCTTTGGGCACTCGGTGTGGACTCAATGGACTGAATGGCCTGCATTCCCATTGTAGGGTGTCTATTCTATGAACAAGTACCTCAATACCATTGTACCCTTAAAGAGAACATAGAACATAGAACATAGAACATAGAAGAATACAGCGCAGTACAGGCCCTTCGGCCCTTGATGTTGCGCCGATCAAAGCCCACCTAACCTACACTAACCCACTATCCTCCATATACCTATCCAATGCCCGCTTAAATACCCATAAAGAGGGAGAGTCCACCACTGCTACTGGCAGGGCATTCCATGAACTTACGACTCGCTGAGTGAAGAACCTACCCCTAACATCAGTCCTATATCTACCCCCCTTAATTTAAAGCTATGCCCCCTTGTAAAAGCTGACTCCATACGTGGAAAAAGGTTCTCACTGTCAACCCTATCTAACCCCCTAATCATCTTGTACACCTCTATCAAGTCACCCCTAAACCTTCTTTTCTCCAATGAAAACAACCCCAAGTGCCTCAGCCTTTCCTCATAGGATCTTCCTACCATACCAGGCAACATCCTGGTAAACTTCCTCTGCACCCGTTCCAGTGCCTCCACATCCTTCCTATAGTAAGGCGACCAAAACTGCACACAATATTCCAGATGCGGCCGCACCAGAGTCTTATACAACTGCAGCATGACCTCAGGACTCCGGAACTCAATTCCTCTACCAATAAAAGCCAGTACGCCATATGCCTTCTTCACTGCACTATTTACCTGGGTGGCAACTTTCAGAGATCTGTGTACATGGACACCAAGATCCCTCTGCTCTTCCACACTACCAAGTATCCGACCATTAGCCCAGTACCCCATCTTTTTGTTACTCTTTAAAGGTAGGTACTCTTTAAATGGCTGGAGCAGACTCACATATTCAGCTTATTTTGTCATTTGTTGCAATACTGCACGGTCAAGGTTCCTTTTGCTGGTGATATGCCATATTTCCAGACCTCCCACTTCTCAGGCAGAATTCCAATGCCTCTGGAAAATTTAGCCCTGTATTTCCACATGTTGAGAAGAGCAAAATTGGACATCATAAATGTAGGGAGGTCACCAAATCATTTAGTGGGAAGTCCAGAAGACATGTTTTCATTAATAAATTGGTGGAAACATCAAACTCAGTATCATAAAGAGTATATACTGGATTAGTGGTGCTGGAAGAGCACAGCAGTTCAGGCAGCATCCAACGAGCAGCGAAATCAACGTTTCGGGCAAAAGCCCTTCATCAGGAATAAAGGCAGTGAGCCTGAAGTGTGGAGAGATAAGCTAGAGGAGGGTGGGGGTGGGGAGAGAGTAGCATAGAGTACAATGGGTGAGTGGGGGAGGAGATGAAGGTGATAGGTCAAGGAGGAGAGGGTGGAGTGGATAGGTGAAAAAGGACATAGGCAGGTCGGACAAGTCCGGACAAGTCAAGGAGACAGTGCTGAGCTGGAAGTTTGAAACTAGGATGAGGTGGGGGGAAGGGGAAATGAGGAAGCTGTTGAAGTCCACATTGATGCCCTGGGGTTGAAGTGTTCCGAGGCGGAAGATGAGGTGTTCTTCCTCCAGGCGTCTGGTGGTGAGGGAGCGACGGTGAAGGAGGCCCAGGACCTCCATGTCCTCGGCAGAGTGGGAGGGGGAGTTGAAATGTTGGGCCACGGGGCGGTTTGGTTGATTGATGCAAGCGCTCTGCTAGGAGGCGCCCAGTCTCCCCAATGTAGAGGAGACCACATCGGGAGCAACAGATACAATAAATGATATTAGTGGATGTGCAAGTAAAACTTTGATGGATGTGGAAGGCTCCTTTAGGGCCTTGGATAGAGGTGAGGGAGGAGGTGTGGGCACAGGTTTTACAGTTCCTGCGGTGGCAGGGCAAAGTGCCAGAATGGGAGGGTGGGTCGTAGGGGGGTGTGGACCTGACCAGGTAGTCGCAGAGGGAACGGTCTTTGCGGAAGGCGGAAAGGGGTGGGGAGGGAAATATATCCCTGGTGGTGGGGTCTTTTTGGAGGTGGCGGAAATGTCGGCGGATGATTTGGTTTATGCGAAGGTTTGTAGGGTGGAAGGTGAGCACCAGGGGCGTTCTGTCCTTGTTACGGTTGGAGGGGTGGGATTTGAGGGCAGAGGTGCGGGATGTGGACGAGATGCGTTGGAGGGCATCTTTAACCACGTGGGAAGGGAAATTGCGGTCTCTAAAGAAGGAGGCCATCTGGTGTGTTCTGTGGTGGAACTGGTCCTCCTGGGAGCAGATCCGGCAGAGGTGGAGAAATTGGGAATACGGAATGGCATTTTTGCAAGAGATAGGGTGGGAAGAGGTGTAATCCAGGTAGCTGTGGGAGTCGGTGGGTTTGTAAAAAATGTCAGTGTCAAGTCGGTCGTCACTAATGGAGATGGAGAGGTCCAGGAAGGGGAGCGAGGTGTCAGAGATGGTCCAGGTAAATTTAAGGTCAGGGTGGAATGTGTTGGTGAAGTTGATGAATTGCTCAACCTCCTCGTGGGAGCACGAGGTGGCGCCAATGCAGTCATCAATGTAGCGGAGGAAGAGGTGGGGAGTAGTGCCGGTGTAATTACGGAAGATCAACTGTTCTACATAGCCAACAAAGAGACAGGCATAGCTGGGGCCCATACGTGTGCCCATGGCTACGCCTTTGGTCTGGAGGAAGTGGGAGGATTCAAAGGAGAAATTGTTAAGGGTGAGGACCAGTTCGGCCAAACGAATGAGAGTGTCAGTGGAAGGGTACTGTTGGGGACGTCTGGAGAGGAAAAAATGGAGGGCTTGGAGGCCCTGGTCATGGCGGATGGAGGGTAGAGGGATTGGATATCCATGGTGAAGATGAGGTGTTGGGGGCCGGGGAAACGGAAGTCTTGGAGGAGGTGGAGGGCGTGGGTGGTGTCTTGAACGTATGTGGGGAGTTTTTGGACTAGGGGGGATAGGACAGTGTCGAGGTAGGTAGAGATGAGTTCGGTGGGGCAGGAGCATGCTGAGACAATGGGTCAGCCAGGGTGGTCAGACTTTTGGATCTTGGGAAGGAGGTAGAACCGGGCAGTGCGGGGTTCCCGGACTATGAGGTTGGAAGCTGTGGGTGGGAGATCTCCTGAGGTGATGAGGTTCTGTATGGGAGAGATTTTTACCTCATCATAAAGAGTAGTTGAGGTGAATGGTATAGATGCCTTTAAGACAAAGCTGAATAAGTAAGCATGAAGGAATTGAGGATTGTGCTTGATAATTAGATGAAGGATAGAAAGAGGCTGTTGTTTAGTATAAATGCCAGCATCGGCGCATTGGGTCATACAGCTTGTTCATATGCTCTACATTCTCTGTGAAAGACTTTGTACTATTGAGGGCTAAAATGGAACTATACATCATCCTTTCTCACAAGCATTCAATGACACAGCAAACTGCTTTGATTGTTCTGGTAATTAGTCATTATAAGGGGCAGATGATATATTGGCTACATCACTTAGCAGTTCCTGAATATATCAAACCTTGCGGTTAAGATTGTGTCATGTTCAACATGCTTTATTTTGCCTTTGAGAGTATCCCAACAGAATAGGATTTTAAGAATATCAAAGCAAGATTGTATATATTTTCACTGTGCTATTTTAATCTGCTAAAAATATTAAAATAGCAGAAAAAAGTAAAGGCTATTGCTATTTATCCAGTAATTTAATCTGTTCCATATTTGAATCTATCACTTCCTGTAAATTGAATGGGCAGTTTTAGACTGAGATGTTCCTTGCCCTGAGTATTTCCAGAATTTTCTGTCTTTTTTACAAATTTCCAGCACCCACAGTATTTTGTTTTTGTACTTGTGTTAAATTCAATGTTACTGTTCCTCCAGTAGACATTCCACTGTTGTCTTCAATAATATTTCTGTTTGTCTCTTTTATATTGTTCACCTTCATTGCTTTCGATATTTTTTTGTCCATGCTTCATCAGATACATCACTTATATTGGCGTATCGTTCTTTTGCAACTCAATTTACTTCATCAGCATCAATGCATTCATCTCAAGCTCTCGTTGTCCCTGGACCATTTCACCCTTTCCCTCCACCTACACCTTAATAAACTCTTCCCCTGGTATTGGTGCGAAGGATTGTAAACTTCAGAAGGATTGAGATACTAACCCCCAGATCCTTGTTTCCCTTAGCTGTATTCTGATCCTATTCCTCCTTGCAGCTTTACCCTTCATAACATATTTATTATCCTCTTTTGGCTGTCCCCTCTCTGACCCAAATGCTTAGTCCTCAGCAAAGGTCACAATTTTATCCTCTTAGCATCTATTGCAATACATTTTGATATTTTTTCTTCTGTCACTTCAGCCTCCCTGGTTATTTCTCTGGCCCTGCAGAGTGGATCTTGTCTTTCATTTTAAGAACTCCTGGACCTCTTCTTCGAGCCTCTCTTGGACTATTCATTGGGGTCTGCCCGCATGACACTAGTTGATTCAATTTCTCTACACCTTTCACCCATTGTGTGTTGTAGAGGAGACATGGCTTTCAAAAGGGCCCTGGATAATTACCTGCAGAGGTAAAATTTGCAAAGCTACAGAGAAAAAGCAGAGGACTGGCAAAAAGCTGGCACAATGGGCTGAATGGCCACCTTCTGAGTTGTTGTAACAAAACTGCAATTGTACTAATGTATATTGTTGTCATTATCTGTTAATGTTAGCGTTTCTATCTCTGAGTACAGACTGTAGAATGGGCTGTCTATATTATATCTGGTACAACCCAGTGGCTAAAGGGAAGTTATTAGTCCTGAGGCATTACAATATATGGGTTTTCAGGGTCTTTTCAGAGGTGCATGGGCTTTTCAAAGGGAGCTCTCATTTGTGACGATAAGGTTTGCAACAATTTGCTGCATTGGTTCAATTTAGTTCAGCAATTTCTCTCGCATGTTTATTAATGCAATTATCCCAGCCCAAACTTTAGATAATTTCCTTGTTTTTATTGAATATTGGTACCTGCTGGAAATCTTCTTGACCTGTTCTCAATGTGAGAAGATTGTGTTCTGAAGCAGATTCCTTCATGTATCCCCTTCCGATTCAAGAATGTTACACAGATGGAACATTTTAAACGTATAAATTCAGTATGATTAGATTAGATTCTCTACAGTGTGGAAACAGGCCCTTTGGCCCAACAAGTCCACACCTACCCTCTGAAGAGCAACCTATCCAGACCCTTTCCCTTAACTAATGCACCTAACACTACAGGCAATTTAGCAAGGCCAATTCACCTAACCTCCACATCTTTGGAATGTGCGAGGAAACCGGAGCACCTGGAGGAAACCCACGCAGACACTGGGAGGATGTGCAAACTCCACACAGACAGTCACCCGAGGCTGGAATTGAACCTGAGACCCTGGTGCTGTGAGGCAGCAGTGCTAACCACTGAGCCTCCATGCTGCCCCAAATTACTCTGGAGCTCAAAAGCAGAAGTGAAATCTTTCAGTACTATAAGGCCTTGCTAATCAGAAATCCTTCATTATGCCTGATGAAATGAAAATCCAATGGACACAAACATTATCAGATCCATGCTATTTAGATTAGATTAGATTACTTACAGTGTGGAAACAGACCCTTCAGCCCAACAAGTCCACACCGCCCCGCCGAAGCTTAACCCACCCATACCCCTACATCTACATCTACATCTACCTCTTACCTAACATTACAGGCAATTTAGCGTGGCCAATTCACCTGACCTGCACATCTTTGGACTGTGGGAGGAAACCGGAGCACCCGGAGGAAACCCACGCAGACACGGGGAGAACATGCAAACTCCACACAGTCAGTCGCCTGAGGCGGGAATTGAACCCGGGTCTCCGGCGCTGTGAGGCAGCAGTGCTAGCCACTCAGTTGAATAAACCATTCAGTTGAATAAAGGAGAGATTAGTAAATTGGTATTTTTCTTATTGTTATAAAAGAAATTGGGCAGAATTGTTAATTAAATACAACCTGCCCTTTATCCATTTTTTGTGTCTAACTGTACTTCCCTCTTATCCTGTCTTTGCCAGAGGAGAGTCTTTGCCAACGTGAAGCCTCTGCGGAAGAGGAACTCCATGATGGACACATCCCTGAGCAGTTTGCAGGTTTGCTACATGGCTCTTCCCCAGCCTGTGAGTCTCCAGAGAACCCTTATCATCTGTACACGAAAGCAAATAAGGAGTTCAGCAGTGACAATGCCTTGAGAATCAAAGGGACAACCCGGGAGCCAAATTTAATTAAAGCAAATTCACTACAATGCACAGATGAAACAAATGAGGCACAGCGGCTGCAAGCTGTCAGTGAAGCATCAATATTAAACAGAAACGGCAAACCACAAGTTCTTCATAAAACCATTTTACACACAAAAGTGAACCAGAATGACAGTGATACATTAGTCAACTCCAGAACTTTTCGGAGTAATGATCGTTGGATAAGTGGCACAGGAGAAAAGCTTGGCTTTGAGGATAGGGCATGCACTTTAGGAAGGGTAAGATCAGGAGGAAAGACTCTTCTCGAGTTACAATTAGCCAGAAACATTTCAAAGTCGGACTCCAACCTTATTACTTGTTCCCCTATTGAGGAAGAATCGAGGAGCAGTCGCTGTGAGTCTGTAACAAACTATTTTAAAGAAAGCAAGCAGTGCACCGGAAAATGTCTGGAACGTACACCTTCTTTCACAGCTGAATGGGAAGAGGTAAGAGTCGTTACAAAAGTACCATCTGCGGGAAATGTCAATTGTGGACATTCCAAGATTGTATTGCATTTAAAGTGTGATTTGTATTGAGGGAACTGTCAGACTATTAAAGCAATAAGAAATAAAACTATCAAATAGGGCCCCTTAAAGATTGACAAGGTAGTCAATATGTGGAACCACACATGATGGGACAGATACTAAATGAATATTTCATATCAGTATTTACTGTGGAGAAAGTTGTGGAGGCTAGGGAAATGAATAATGATACCTTGTAAACAGTCGACATTACAGAAGAGGAAGTGCTAGAAATCTTTAAAAAAAACATAAAAATGGATAAATCTCCAGGACCTGATCAAGTCTATTCCAGGATGTTGTGGGAACCTGGGAAGAAATTGCGGGGCCCTTAGCAGAGATATTTATGTCGTCTACGCCATAGGTGAGGTGCTGAAGGACTGGAGGGTGGCTAATATTGTGCCTTTATTTAAGAAAGGCTGTAGCGAAAAGCCTAAGAACTATAGTCCTGTGTGTCTTACATTAGTGGGGAGGGGGGTAAGTTGTTGGAGGGGTTTCTGAGAGATAGGATTTATATGCATTTGGAGAGGCAAGGACTGATTTTTATATTAATTTACTCACGGATGTGGGCATCTCTGGCTAGACCAGTATATATTGCCCATCCCTAATTGCCCAGAGAGCAGTTAGGAATCAACCACATTGCTGTGGCCTGGACTCACATATAGACCAGACCAGGTAATTATGGCAGTTTTCTTTTCCGAAAGGGTATTAATGATTCAAGATAGTCAACAATGGCTTTGTGCAAATTGTGTCTCACAAACTTGATTTGAGTTTTTAAAGGATGCAAGCAAGAAGATTGATGAGGGCAGAACAGAAGACATCGTCAAAATGAACTTTAGTTAAGCCTTTGACAAGGTTCCACATGGTCGACTGGTTAGTAAAATTAGATCACATGGGATCCAGGGACAGCTTGTCAACTGTACAGAATTGGTTTGACAGTAAGAGACAGAGCATGGTGGTGGAGGGTTGTTTTTTGGACTGGAGGCTTGTGACCAGCAGTGTTCTGCAGGGATCAGTGTTGGATCCACTGTCGTTTGTCATTTTTATAAACAATTTGGATGAGAATTCGGAAGGCCTGGTTAGTAATTTTATGGGATGACACCAAAATTGGTGGTATAGTGGACAGTGAAGAAGATTATCAAAGATTATAAAGGGATCTTGATCGATTGGGCCAATGAGTGGCAGATGGACTTTAATTTGGATAAATGCAAGGTGTTACATTTTGGTAAGACAAAAAAAGGGCAGGGCCCTGGGTAGTGTTGTTGAACAGAGAGACCTAGGGGTTCAGGTACATAGTACTTTGAAAGTTACATTACAAGTAGACCAGTTGGTGAAGTCTTTTGCATGCTTGAGTATGATCAGACCATTGAGTATAGGAATTGGGATGCCATGTTGCAGTTGTACAGGAGGCTGCGTTTGGAACACTGTGTACAGTTTTGGTTGCCCTATTGGCAAAAGGGCCCAGAAAGGATTTACAAGGATGTTCCTGGGGCTAGAGGGTTTGAGTTATAAGGAGAGGTTGGATAGGCTGGGATTTTTTTCACTGCGGCGTAGGAGGTTAAGGGATGACCTTATAGAGGTTTATTAAATCATGAGGGACATAAATAAGGTGAATAGCAAAGGTCTTTTGCTTAGGGTAAGGAAGTTCAAAACTAGAGGGCTTGTTTTTAAGATGAAAGGAGAAAAATTTAAAAAGGACCTGAGGGGCAACTTTTTCACACAAAGGATGGTTCATATGTAAAACAACCTGCCAGAGAAAGTGGTAGACGCAGGTACAGTTACAACATTTAAATACATTTGGACATGTACATGAATAGGAAAGGTTTAGAGGGGTATGGGCCAGTGGGTCCTGTTCAGTTAGGTAAACTGTTTTGTATGGATGAGTTGGACCAAAGGATCTGTTTCTTGCTGTATGAATCTATGACTCTAGACTTGTGAATGATGCCTAAACTCTAGAGATGCAACTATGCAATAAATTGAAACACGGTGGTCATTGGCACTATATTTGCTCGGATTGTTAATAGTAGCAAATAAACTATCTTGAAAGGACTTAACATTTCAAGAGTCTGATGTAAATATGCTAATAAACACACAGTTTTTTTAAAATTAATAATTCAGATCTTAATTCAGTACTTTACACAAAGTTGAATTCTATTCTGAACATATAAAATTATAATTTAAAAGTGATTTTTGGGAATAGTATTTCTTTTTGAAGAAACATTGGTTGTGAGGGGCACATCACCTCTTCATCCCTAGAACCTGGATTCTGCTCCAGCCCACTGTGAGAGGTTGAAAGGACTTCTGGCTGCTGGCTATGCATTTCAGTTAGAGATTGCATGGTATCAATCAAGTGCTTTGTGGTTGCAAAAATGCTTCTATTTCAACAATAGCTAGTCTGGTTGAGAAGAGCTACCAGATTGTGACAGGAATTACACTGGTATAGTAGTTACAATTGAGAATGAGTATAGGGCACTTCTGTGGGGCAAAAGCTGAGGTGACTTTATCTAACATTTGGTAGTTCACCAGCCCATGTGTGGTTAAAGCTTGGTGTTCTCGATTCAAGTCAAAAAATAAAAATAAATACCTTTGATTATGTAATATATCAAATATTTACAGTATTCTGAATAATTCCACTTATTAATTACTGAGTTTAAGTTAATTTATTAGTGAGTATAAAAGAACAGGAAATGACATCACCAGCCCAAGGAAACCTAAATAGGAAGCGGGTCACTAACAGCAGTGCTTCACTGAAGGTTCACTGATAATGTTACCTAGTATGGTGACAAAACATCTGAAAATGAACCTTCCAGCTCAGTGAGCAAACTTACATCCAAGTTAATTTATTTCCAATATTATCTGAAAAAAAGACTGAAGATTTCAGACGCTTTGATCGCTTGCTGGAAATGTGCAAAGTAGTTGCTGTCATGGGGTTTTGTGACTCAATATGGGTGAACTCAGTACTTCCATTACCCAGCCAAAAATACTTGCAATATTTACTGATAATAAGACATCCTTTTCTATCCCAAATGTTAGGAGAATCAACATTGTGGATATCTCACCAACTGAGCCATAAAAGATTAAAGCGCAGAAAAGGACCAATTCACTCATGAAACCTGTGCCAAGTCTTTGCTGGAACAATCCAAAAGTTAATCCCTTTCCTTCCCCTTGCATTCTCCTTTACTTCAACTATATATATATATATTCACACTTCCCTTTAAAAGATGCAATTATCTAAATTAACCCCAGTGGGAAAACATTACATGCTCCACTAATGCAGTGAGTAGTTTTTTTATTTCAAAGCTCTCTTCTCTCTTTGGGACAATTTTAAATTGATGAACCCTCATCATTGAGTTTTATCAGTGGAAATAAACTTTCCTTAGTCAGCTTATCAAATCTTCTGATAGTTTTAGTAACTCTTAAATCTCCTCTTGGCCTTGGGATCCCTCATTTGAGTAAATCATTGAACTTCAAATGCATTCTAAAAAATGTAAAGGTTTTCATGGTGAGAGCAGTGACGTTGAGAAAGGCAAAATTATGGTTATCCCTTGTAAAATGTTGCTCTGATAAAAGAACAGTGCAACCATAAATCTGCCTTGCTCAATGTTACATGTAGTCATTGGGACTTCTGGGATTAATCGGTGACAAAAGGGAGAATTTTATGTTGTAAACAGATCATAGAACTCATCCAGTAATGGGAATGTTCATCATTAATTATTTTCCACTTGTAATTGTAACTTACATTTTTTATGCTTTGAGATGTAATTGCTATCAGGGTTTTTTTGGACAGGACTGTAACTAAGACTAAAGCTGAGCAAATAGTTGTAATGGATCCCACGGGTGTACCTAATCGGAGCAGAACACAGTCTTTGCTTTTGCAGGTGTTCAGAGCTCTAAAGTGGATGAGCCAGTGAAGTAGCTGTTTAGAGATTAATGGTTCTTAATATGTCTTTGCAGATTGATAAAATCATGAGCTCTATAGGAGCTGGAATCAATACCGGCCTGAAAGGAAAACATGATGATGTTTCAGGTAAGGAACAAAACCTGAATGCACATGATTGCATTCCCATTAAATTCGTGAAAAACAAATATTTATCATTGATAAATAATAAGGATCCTCAATACAGTTGTCAAGTGTTGTTATTTATTGAGTCTTGCAAAATCCTTTAGTGAAAGCCTTTTTCTCCCTTGGCCTTGGGAATATACATAATTTGACAAAATATGGGCTAATAAATGAAATTTGTTCAAAACAAATTATGTTCAACTAACTTGATTAAGTTCTCTGATGAAAACAATGCAGTGGGTTGATGCGAGCAGTGCAGTGTATGTTGTATACATCGAATTTCCACAGGTTTTTGGCAACAAGTCACTTAATACACTGGGAACTATTATTAAAATCTCAGAATTATTAAAACAGTGGCAACATGGAAAAGGAATTGGATCAGGGACAGAAAGCAGAGAGTGGTGGGAAATGTCGAGAGTGTGGTGCTGGAAAAGCATCCGAGGAGCAGGAGAATCAACGTTTCGGGCAAAAGCCCTTCACTGAAGTGTCGATTCTCCAGCTCCTCAGTGCTGCCTGATCTGCTGTGCTTTTCTAGCACCACACTCTCAACTCTGATCTCCAGCATCTGCCATCCTCACTTTTGCCTCGTAGTGGTAAATGGTTGTCTTTCAGACCCCTGGTAGACGTTTATAGAGGTGTGCCCCAGATCTTGATTACAAGACCACTGCTTCATCTGAGATATATTAGTGACCTGAACTTGAGTATATGGGGAAGAATTTTAAAGAATCCAGGTGACATGAAACCTGACAATGTAAAATCTAAAGTGATTAGTAACACAGTTCAGGAATGCCAAAGACAGGATGGTGAAATAAACAGATACATAGCAGATGAAGTTTAATACACTGAAGTGCTATATTTAATCTGAAGAATGAAGAAATGTAAAGAGGGTGTAGAAACAGCTTTCTGTGAATATTCTGTGCACACAAATCTTTGAAGCTGACAGGATAAGTTCAGAAGGCTGTTAAAAAACCATGACCAAATCAACAGCTAATATCATCTAGAAGGACAAGGGCGGCAGATAAATGGGAACACCCACCACTTGCAAGTTTCCCTGTAACACTCACCATCCTGACTTTGCTACATATCGCTGTTCCTTTGGTGTCACTGGGTCAAATGCCTGGAATTCCCTCCACCAAAGTATTGTGAGTCCACATGGACTGCAGCGATTAAAGAAGGCAGCTTCCCAACACTTTCTCAAGGGCGACTGGGGATGAGCAATAAATGCTGGTCCAGCTAGCGACACCCATGTGCCATGAGAATTTATTAAAAATATGGAATTTGTGATTAACAAAAGGCTCAGAATACAGAAGCAATGTAGTCATGCCAAATATTTTTAAAAACACTTCTTTGTCCTCAGATTATTGTATTTACGAAAGATGTTAAGATCTTAGAGACAATGCAGTAAGAAATTTATGAGAATGGTCCTAAAACATGGGGACTTCATTTAATTGGAGAGACTGGTGAAGCTGGGATTGGTCTCTATACAAAAAAGGTTAAAAAGAGATTTAATAAAACTGTTCAAAAATCATGAAAGGCTTTGATAGAGTGAATGTGAAGAAACTGTTACTAGTGACAGAAGGATCAGCAACCAGAAGGCATGTATTTCCAGTGATTGGTAAAAGAACAAGGCAACATAAAGAAACATGTATGAATTATTGTAATCTGGGAAAGACTACCTGACAATTGTTAGAAGCAGCTTTGGCAGTAACTCTCCAAAGGGAACTGAATCAATGCATGAAGGGGACAAATTTACTGAGCTATGGGGTAAGAGTCTGAAGGTGCAACAAAATGGATAGTTCTACAAAAGAAGCAGGTGAACAAAATGGTTGAATTTCGCTTAGTTCTAGTTGTATGATTCAATGCTTCACATTAAAAGCTCACTTCTAACAACCTAACTGGCACTAAGTCTCGCTTGCCATCATGTTTTTAGTTTGTGCTCTTCTCAACGGCAAGCGAGGTTTGTCCAAAATAGCGCATCAGTGTATGACACTATGATCTTTTTGCAATAAATTCTGTGTCCTAGGATCCTACTCCACCAGCTATTTGACGGAGGAGCAGTGCTCCAAAAGCTTGTATTTCCAAATAAACCTGCTGGACTATCAACTGGTGTGGTGTGATTTTTAACTTTTCCCAAACAGTTGAAGTGTAAATTCTCCTTTGTGTTTTAAGTCCCTTCAAGGCACCACCCCTGTCGATCTCTGTAACCACCTCCAGCCTTGCAGGACCCTCCCTAAATTCCATTCTTTGGCTCCATTTTCATGTGCATTTCCCTCCCAGTTTTTTTGTCCCATCATTGATGGCTTTGCTTTAAGCCACTCTGCTCAATGTTCTATAATTTCCTTCTATCTCCTTGCCACAATTATCCTTAAAACCATCTGACTACTTTCGCAGTAATGTTACTGTCTTTGAGTAGGTAGCAATGTTTCTTTTGGTAACGCCTCCATCAGTTGCCTGGAGACATTTTTAGTGTGTTAAATAAAATGCAAGTTATTGTTATCAAATGAGAAACTGACTTTTCATTATACCATGATTTTTTTTGTCACTGTATCGAGGAAATGGTGTCGCCCATCATGTTTGTTACAGCTATTGCATTCACCTGCACTTCCCAAAATAACTGTGATCTGTCTTTAATGGTGAAGAATAAAATGAGAAGCTATTAAACGTTAATATGCTTATGGTTCAATTTGATATGTAGATTGTCCCTCTGTTATGGACATATGTAAACATAGTACCGATGCAGTGTAATGTACTTTATGTCAGTTAAAACAGAGGTCTGAACAAATGTTAAGGTGAATACTCTCAACTCTGGTCTGACAAGATTTCTTTGAGATCACATATATTAGTTTGAAGGAAAAGTTAAAAGGCATCCAACTGCAAGTATGTTTTGGCACTTCACCTATAAAACATTTGAAAAATGTTTATTGCTTTTAAAAGTTTTAGTAATTTTGATGAAAGTGCATTGAATTGTGATAGTGTTTGCACATTATTTCAAGACTGATGTTGTCAGTGTGCTCTGTTAGAGGAAGCAGTAGCACTTACAGAAAGCAGACTGAAGAATTTTGTACAGTGGTATTTCCTGCATTTGTTTTAACTGAACTCATCATTCAAGGTTGGCGTATGTGTGTGTGTGTGTGTGTAGGAGGGAACAGCATCAGCATCTGCATCAGCAACAGATTTACAGCTAGCAGACAAAGAAATCTGGTTTTCTGATGGCCTTTATAGAGACTGTGAGGTGTAGCCTGGGCTGGGCAATGAACAGGAGAAGGGGGGGAGCATGAAGCATGGTACAGCATACTGATGAGTGTGGGAGTACTTGATAAAAAGAATCCTAGCTACTGGCAGAACAGTGCTTACCGTGGAGAACTGCGACATTCACACGTTCAGGGACCAGCCTGCTTTTAATATTCTCTCTTTGATGTGTTCTTTAGACAGACTACTATATATATAGAGATAGACACCTTGGCATGCTGGATCCACATCTTGTTGCAATACCTGCTGGCTGTGAGAAGCGTTCCAGCATTTAGTCAAGCTACAGAGAATAATATTGTCAATAGACTTGTGCACCACAAAAGCTATCAAGCTGGCGGGCTCTTTCGACAGTCACATTCCGAGGAATACGATGTGGCAATGCCACCTCTCAACCTCGGAATGCCCCTATTACCGGATTGATGGTATGTCACTACTGAAGCGGCTTCCCCTTCAACCTCTTACAGGACCCAGAGTTGTATTTCAGACTGTGGGACGGTGGCTGGAGAGCATAGGACTTCCCCAGTATGAGAACCACCTGCTGGCAAATGGATTTGACAACATCCAATTCATGGTAAGCTACCTTCTGTTTTATTTTGCGCATGAACAGTTGATGTTTTCTCAAGACCATGCTCCTTCTTACCTTCCTCCCTCCCTTTCTCTCTCTCTATCTGTCTCTCTGCCCCCCTAGATCATGACCTGTATCCATTGTATTGTTGCCCCAGCAACTGTGGACCTGTGTGGTCCATTAAACTTAGCATTGGAGGCATCAGTTTATCTACCATTACCACAATGGATTAATTGATCTCTGTTGCTGTGTGTCTGTGTACCTTTGTATCCTGTGTGTGTGTGTGTGTGTCTCTTTCTGTGTGAAGTAAAACTATATATCATCATATCTTGCACATCCAATGGGCAAGAGAACATTAGTTGATTAGTTTTGTTTCTGGAAAGGAATTATTTTGTGAATGTACATACATGAATGTTATAATTAGGGTAGAGTTGAAATTTAACTCTGTACAAGTATACACAAACACAAGTTTTCTTATCTGTGAATTAAAAAGATACTTGAGTCATAGGATAATTAAAACACTAAGATATGAGAGATTTTCAATGGCCAAATATCTTGGCAACATTTTAAAATTGCTTATCCCATCTTCTTTGACAAAATAAAAGTTTATGTAAAAATGAGACTTTGACACAATTCAATTCTGATCATTAAGATTTTTGATTAAAACAGAGCTGAAATGATGTCTCTAAGCCATATAGACAGATACCTCATACCTATAGAGAAACAATAACTTCTATTCTACTTGTTTTTTTAGAAATCAGTTTTGTATTTCATTTTCACTGTATACAGCTCATAGAAATATGTGGTGACTTCAGCGAGAGAGAGAAAAGCAATTATTGTAGTTACTAGGAGACCAGCTATAATTAGCTGTTTCTTACAGGGAGTGTCAATCACTGACAGAATGCCTACATTATAATCTTCCCTACCCACACCAAGCTATAACCTGAACTCATTCTTTTTAAAAATTGATGTAGATGAATTGAATTAATATGGAATTGTGTGTTTTCATATATTTATCTTGTTTATAAGGTAGAGTTATAAATCTAAAGTTTATTCATGTCATACCAGTGGAAGGAAATGTGTTGCTGGTTCTCAAGTCGGTTTACTCCAGTCTGCAGTGAATTTAATATGATTTTGAGTGTTAAATCTAACTCTTGATCTTTCATCAATTCCTTTAAACCATAAATCTAACCAGAAAAAGCAACTTCCACTGCACAACAGCCTCTACTCGGGCTCTTTAAAGAATTCTGTGTTAGGTAGATTTAGGTGATGACCCAGTAATGTTCCAGTTTTTCTGTTGTTGGTAAAAATGCTGAAGGTTAAAATTTTTAAACAATAGCTTGTACATCATTTCAGCAAGGTCACCCATTCCTTTCAGAGTCTTTATAGCTGGTGAAATTAACAGTAATATGCAGTTTTTCCATTAAGGTGAGATGTGTCAATCTGCAAAGTGGTGTGTTCATTATGTTAGACCAATATTTTAACTTTGAAACTGAAAAGTGATTTCTTTTCTGAAGATTAGGGATAGCTGATGAAAATGATCAGATTTGATTTAGTAAACATACCCATAGAAAATTCTGTTTCCTACAGTCAAGTACTTGAAGCTCACTCAAGCTTTCCTTAACAACCATGACGACTTTGTCTTTTGTCAAAATGACTTCATTAGAAATACAGAAGCTAAAGTTTTGGTAATGTTTACCTCTAATAGGAGCAACTAAAAATATTTTTCATGAGCAATATATATTTCAGAAATGCTTCTTGTAATGTTCAATTAACCTCATATAATAATATATTTCTATACTTCATATACCCATTCAGGCTGTCAAACCCCTTTCACAATTCAATCAAATCCTAGTTGATCTATTCCTCAAAATCACCCTTGATCCATTCTCTCCTAATTTCTTTCCACTTGCTTCAAGGGAACTTGTTTATTTTTAGCTGACAGAAAACGTCAATGTTTGGGGGCAAGGATGCACAGAATATTTTCAAAAGACCTCCATGACCTGGAGGAAAATATATGTGGAAAATTTGAAAATAAGATCACTGATTCAAGTAGTGTGGAAATAAATCCCTCAGTTTAGTGTTTATTAAATGTTTATTAATATTTCAACACTTTAAAACCTACACCACCAAATATAAATGCTCGATTGGTTCCTAAGTAGTGATATTAAGTGACTACACTGCTATATAAAACATTTGGTTAGTTCCTAAATAGTGATTTTAACAATGTGTTTTTATTAAAGTTCCCTTCCCCCTTCCTGCGTGGGGGATCTTTGAGGCAAACCCTGTGGAGATGAGCGGGGTCTTGGCCACCAACTGCAGAGCTGGCAACATCCCCACGTTGTCTCTTTTTAAGGAACACTTGCCACTACTTGTGCAAGCCCGGCACTTACATGCCAGCCGTGAGACTTTCCCCAGGACTCTGAGGTCGGAAGTCCTCGCCCCACGTGGCCAACTAGAGGCAGATGACACTTCTGTACTTAGCAGCGCCACTGGGGAGGTAGTGGCTGCTGTTAATACTACACCTAAGGGAGGCCTTGGATTGAGGAGGTTCCCAGGCATGAGCACATGATAGCTGGAGGTGCATCTTGGGAAGGGTAGATGAGGGATTATGGCCGTAAAGCCATCCCCTTTCTCGATGTTGGGTCCCCTTGATCAGGCCTTAAGTGCTATTGAACAAGGAAAATCTTGGGGGTGCCCACATGCAAATGTGCCAAAGTTTGCTTGTCGTGTTTTCCAAATGCCAATCCCATTTCCCAGTGATGGAAGATGAGGTCATTAAGTGTGAATTAATTATCCATTTAACATCCTCTATTGGCAATGCGCAGAAAGGGTTTAACTAGTCCATGTCACCAAATTAGTCACCAAAAGGCACAAGATTCCATCCATTGTTTAGTTAGATTGCTTTACTTCTGGCCATTACATGGTCCATTTAGTTATAAAAAAACACATGAACTAGTTTCCTAGGAAGCACATTTAATATATTTTTTAAATGTCTTCAAGTCAACTTATTAAGAAGCATCATCAGAGACAGAATATTCTAAAAGTTGGGACACAGGACAGTATCCTTGCATTTGAGACAATGTTACAAAAGTAGCTTTCAGTGAAGGGTTACAATCAGAAGAGAAACAGAACTTTTCCAGCCCAACTGAACCAGATGTATGTTCCTAACATTTCAGCTTTTATTTCTAATTTCCGTCTTTTGTAATTATTGTCTTCACCTCTATAACCCTAATGAAGATCTTTCTATCCAATTGCATCATTGCGTTCACATTTTCTGCTGTAAATATTATATCCATTAGCAATTACTCTGTTTCCCTTTGACTATTTGGCACTTTAAATTAGGGAGTTGCCTTCATGCATTTATTAATCCATAGCTATTAAAGGTTTTTAAGCCATATGAGAGACATTTAATATTCCAGCCACTGTGCAACACAAATCATATCAAGGGAAGGCTATTTGGCACTGAATGTATTGGCTTAAATCAAATTTCCAAAAGGATCTGATATATAATTTATCCTGTGCTTTCTACATTAGAAGAAGACATTCATTCATGTTATAATTAAAGCTTGGAATTTTTAAAGCAAATGTTCATGTTGATATTGGTCTTAAAAAGACTTTTGTTTTATAGAACATTGATTGACAGTATTTTTTCCTCTGGAAGATGGTATGTCTGTATGTGAAAGGAGATTTTGCTAAGTCTTCCAGTTATCACTGATAATGTTGAATAAAGATCAGAAATGTTAACAGATGAAAATAATCATCAGTAATGAAGGTGCTCTGAGTTGAATTCAGAACATTCTTTTTGCATTTTTCCCATAAATTCATGGGTGAGAATTTTAATTTGCTGGGGAAGTAAGAGGGTTGGGAATATTTTGGATGAATAATGTAGTCTGTGTTTTAGGTGGTTTTTGCCTGTATTTATTTATTCTTCAAAACAATTGGAACATTTCCACTTCTCTTTTTGGTAAGCAATTCTTTTTGTTTGTGATCATCGCTAATTCCTTATCTTCTGATAGGATGTCTGTAAGCTTGCTTCAATGACTGAAAGATCTATGAAATCTCAATGCACATCCTTGTTAGTAAGTTATTAGCCTGCAGTTTTCCAACCTGTTCTCCTCCACACCAGTACTTCAAAATATTTTCTATCGGAATAAATACCTGTTTTCCCTCAACCTGATTTAAAACAAAAGTGAGACAGATCTCTTTTGTAAAAACACAAGCTGTACAAAACACCTATGGAGAACAACTGAGGAATACCTTCAGTTCAAAATGCAAAGCTGATTTTAGGAAATATATTTACACTTAAGGTTGCAAACTGTCTCAATAGATTATAGATGATAATGAACTACTGGTATCTCACTAGTAGACTTATGCATTCTGACACAAGTGTTCACCATTTTTCTTACCATATCTGTTGAATACTAAGAAGGATTAATGATGTAGTGGAATTCTGTCTTTAAATTGTTTGTCTTATACAGCCCTGTAGTCATTAACAGTACCAATGATGCTGTTAACAATCATATGACAAGTTAACAATCCCTGCAGATCCAGAAAGCAAACCTGTCAACCTGGCAAAAGTGTTGTTTTTTTTTGCATCCAACTGTTAATGGTACAGATTCGGTACATACTAACAAAATTAGTCTTTGTGTAATATTAAAATATTGCATTGCAAAAGTAAGAGTATGTGTTACTATCTATCACAAAGTTGGAGGTGGAACATTGATGGTCAAACTGGTGTAATTTTTAAACTGCTTTTATAAACATTGTATGCTCTCCTCTGATATGACTTCCAGTCCGTACTTTTCCATTCCTGTTTGCAAAGGCATTACAGAGGGAAGAAAGAGCCCTCTACAGTTTTGTTTTTCATTCCACATGCATTGCACCAGGAATAATAAAATGATTAGGGTCAGGTTTTAATAAGCCTTTTCTCTAGATGTGGCATTTCAATGATGCAGCACACTGCAGTCAATAATCATTCCATTGTGCCCAACGGGATAAAATTAATACATTTAAATTTTTAATGAGCAACCGCCATTTCTAAAGAAATGCCTATTGTCATTAATATTCCAAACAAACAAGAATATCCAACAACTTAAAGAATGCCAGCCTTGATATGTTTTACATTGTTGAATGTAAACTGATTGGATAAATTCCTGCCCATCTAAGCATCAGATATCTATCCTAGAGTTGATTCATTACCTCATACCCCTTCATGACCTCACTCCTCCCTATCTCTATCACTACTTTCCACCCTACAACCTGCCGAGAATTCTCTGTTCTTTCAACTCTGAAACTAAACACATCTTGTAGCTTTTCCAAGTACTTTGTTCATTCTTGAAGGATGCACCTTTGGCCATCAAAGCCCTACACCTGTGGAAATCTCTCCATAAACATTCTGTCTCGCCAATTCCTATCTTTCTTTAAAACTCATCTGTCCCCAAACATTTAGTCATGAATCTAAAAATCTTTTTTTTGTCTTGGTATTTGCCAAGTATCTAGGGGTGTGCTGTCTAGATGGATTAGCCACCGGAAGTACAGGGTTACAGAGATAGGTAGGGGATAGGTCTGGTAGGTGTGAACTCAATGGGCCAAATGACCTGCTTCCACACTGTAGTGATTCTATAAAATTTACTGTTTAACATGACAGGAGATTTGGACAGTAGAGGAGAAAGAACAAGGCAGTAACACAGGAGAATAACTCAAGTGAGCTGGAGGGTGACAGGGAGGGACAGAGCTAATAAGCAGACCAATAAGCAGTCCGCATAAAGAAAAACAAATGATTAAAGGACTGAATTAAAGGGGTTTTTTTTAATCAGAATGTATACAGCCACACATAACAAAATGGATGAATTGATAGCACAAATGTAAGTAAATGTTTATGACCTGATAGCCATTACAAAGACATGGTGCAAAATGACCTGAATATTCCAGTATATTGACCTGAATATTCCAGTATATTGACATTTCAGGAGAGAGAGAAGGGAAGTGAGGTAGGTCTGTTAATAATCAATGAGCTCAGTACAGTAGTGAGCAATGATTTTGTTTCAGTGGATTAAAATATGGAATCAGTGTTTATGGAGATAAAAAATAACAAAGACAAGAAGACAGAAGTAGGAATGATCTATAGTCTCTCTGACACTAGCTACATTGTAGGACAGAATATAAATCAAGAAATAATGAGTGCTTGAAAGAAAGGACTTGCAATATTTGTGGGTAATGTCAATCTTTATTATAGATTGGACAAATCACATTGTCAGAAGTAACCTTGAGGATGAGTTAATAAATTGTATTTGGAATATCTAGAACAGACTACTCCTAATCTAGTAATGAGTTCAGATGAATTTTAATTCGTAGTAGTGGGATGCTTGAGATAAGCATGATAATAATGTGAATTTCACATTCACTTGGAAGTTGAGGAAATTTGGGTTTGAAACTAGTGTCTTGAACTTAAATAATAGCAATTACAAGGGAATAGAGATAAAGTTGGCAAAATTGGAAAGGACATTAAGTTAAAAAAAAGTAAAGAAGCACTGGCAGATAGCTAAAGAAATATTGCCTAACTCTTGACAAGGGTATATTCCATTGAGAAAGAAATGTACTCTGGGAAGGATGCCTCATCCATGGATAAATAAAAAAAATTAAGAAAGGGAGCAGATTGAAAGAGAAAAAGAAATTCTGCAGTGATTAGTTGGGGTAGTACAAAAGGTTGGACAACTTTAGAAATCAATGGCACAGTGGCTCAGTGGTTAGCTCTGCTGCCTCACAGTGCCAGGGATCTGGGTTTGATTCCACCTTTAAACAACTGTCTGTGTGGAGTTTGCACATTCTCCCTGTGTCTGCGTGGGTTTCCATCAGGTGCTCCAGTTTCCTCACACAGTTCAAAGATGTACAGGTTAGATAGATTAGCCATACTAAATATCCCATAGTATCCAGGGATGTGCACGCTAGGTGGATTAACTGTGGGAAATGCAGGGTTACAAGGATAGGGTGGGATGCTCTTTAGTGGATCGGTGTGAACTCGATGGGCTGAAAGGCCAGTTTCTACACTGCAGGGATTCTATGAACAAAGGATAGCTGAATAAACTAAAAAGGAAAAATGGAGTAAGTAAAAAAACTAACAGCAATTATTGTGAAAGATAGTAAAAGCTTCCTTTGTGTATGCTTCTAGAAGAGAGTAGCTGAAATGAGCATTTGGTACCATAGAAGGCGAGACGGGGAGTGAATAATGGAACACGTAGAGCCTTTGGACCAGTGCTTTTCATAGTAGAAGACGCAGAAGCATCCTAAGAATAGTAGAAACACAATAGCAAAAGAGAGGGAGGCACTTAAAGTTATCATAGTCACAAGAAAGAAAGTACAAAAAAGTACTAGAGACTGAGAAGTCCCCTGGACTTGATGATCTGCATCCTATGATGTTAAACAAAGTGACGGCAGAGATTGTGGATGCATTAATTATAATGTTCCAAAGTTCCCTGGATTTTAGAATGGTCCCAACATACTGGAAAGCGAAGAATATAACACCAGTGTTCAAGAATAGAGTATGACCGAAAGCAGGAAATTATAGAACAGTTGGTCTGACACTGGAAATGTGGGAAAATGCTACAATCCAGTATTAAGCAGGTAATTGCAAGACACTTAATAAATCAGTACAATCAAGCAGATTCAATATGGCTTTCTGAAAGGGAAATTGTGTTTAACAAGTTTGTTGGGATTCTCTGAGGGTGAAATAAGCAGGGTAGATGCAAGAAAACCAGCAGATGTGGTGTTTCTGGATTTTCAAATGGTACTTGCCAAGGCACCATTTAAAAGGTTACAGCCCTAGTTAAGAGCTCATAATGTTGGGAGTGATTTAAAGGATGGGTTAAGGATTGGCTGACGAATAGGAAACACAGTGAGGATAGGTGGGTCATTTTCAACTTGCTAAACTGTAACTGTTGGAATGCTGCAAATGTCAATGTCAAGGCCTGAACTGTTTACAATCTGTATGAGTGACTTGGATAAAAGGACTGACTGCACTACAACTCAACTTTCTAATAGTAAAAAGATGTGGAGGAAAATGTGCTAGGCATTAGACATTGAGAATCTGGAAAGGTAGATTGATATGTTTAGTGAGTGTAAAAAATAATGTGAGAAAATGTGAAGTTGTCCACTTTGGCAGGGGTAATAGAAAATCAGAATATTATTTAAGTTGAGAGTAATTGCAGAATGTTATAAACAGAGCGACCTGGGTGTCGTTCACATGAATCAAAAAAGTTGGCATTTAGTTTCAGCAAATAATTAGGGGGGCAAATTGAATGTTGGCCTTTGTTGTAAAGGGATTGGAATTCTAAATATCTTGCTAAGCTGTGTGAGGGTACACCTGGAGAACTATGTACAGTTTGGTCTCATGAAGGAAGGATATGCTTGCAATGAATACAATTCAGAAAAGGGTCATTATGTTGGTTCTTGGGATAAAGAGGTTGTCCTCTGAGGAAAGGTTGGGCAGATTGGACTTATGCTTAATGGATTTTATAAAAGTAAGAATTAATCTTATTAAAGCACACAATCCTAAGGGAGGATATTTGCCTTTTTTGGGGGGAGCTTAAAACAAAGGAGCACTGTTTCAAAGTAGAGTTTCACATTTAAGCCTAAGATGAGGAGAAATATCTTTTCTCAGTGGGTGGTTATTCTTCAGAATTCTACCCACCAGAGAGCAGTGGAAATTGGATCATTTAATATATTCAAGGCAAAATTAGACTGATTTTTGATCTAGATGGGAGTCAAGGTGTGGGAGACAGGCAAGAAAGTGCAGATGAGGCTACATTCGGATCAGCTATGATCTTACCAAATGACAGTGTAGGCCTGATGGACCAAATGGACTCCAGTTTCATATAATCTTGCAATGCAATGGTTGTCATAAGGTTTCCGGCGTACACTAAGGATGCATGGTCAAATTTTATGGCACGTGGAATTCACTGAACAAATGGCTGCTACAAGCTGCCACAATTAGGTATTGAGTAGTGACAATTGTATGATTACAGTCAGTCTATTTCTACTGTGTGCCAGCTAATTGGGCTTTCATCCCAGATAATATATTAACAATAGTAAGGACTATTGCCTCCTAAATCTCAACATAAAATTAACATTCACTCATGCTCCTTAAGTAATATTATTCATAGTGAACTAAATAATGTTGACATTTAATGTTTAATGCAATAAATAATTAAATGGAATATACTTAAAGAATATGTAGTGTCTAAAATTCAAATATACCCACATCTGACATAACCCGTTTGGCACTTGATAAATAACTATGGTTGAGGTCAATGTGGCATAAATTCCATAAATCATTTGGAGTTAGCTAATGTTCAGAAATTGTCCAAGATACATTTTTAAGTTTTATATCATCATCAGGTCTGCTTGACTGAACTGTTGGCTTGTCACCTATTATCAACTATCCATACATATTCGTAATACTTTGTAAATATTGTTATATCAGTTATAAAACCTTTGACTACTGTATATTATCAACAGGCCTAATCTGTATGAATAAAATAAGGTTCCTATTCTCTGTTATTTGTATTTAGTGACCTCAGTTCGCCCAGTGTAACGAGTGTGGGACTATTTTAATCACTTCTTTCCAGTGTCCTCCCTCAAAATGTTAACCCAGTCAACAAAGACTTATTGCTACTACTACAATTACTCCTATCGGAATTCCAGCTACTCCACTTATCTAGCTCTTTTTTAAATCGTTCTACTTTTTTACCGTACTTTAATGTGCAGGAGAATTAATTGAAATCATGATAGTCATGTAGAAAATGCTTATTAATAATCTTCCACTCCTCTGCATCTCATGGTGCATTTAACAATCTGTTCCTTTCACTGCATTTATATCCACTAGCTCATGATCTCAGGTGTTTCCATAATAGCAGCCTCTTTTGTTCTGCAGCCAAGTCAGCCACTTGATTGGATGATGGAATTGTCACTTCCAACATATCAAACACCAATACCTTGGCAACTCACCATTAAGATTGTTTGATTTCCTGCTTTTCTGAACTTAGTTGATGTGGATTAAGAAACTGTCCTCCCATTGATCCATGGAAGCAAAACTTGATGCAGAATGTTAACTTTGGTTTCCACTTGCCTGTAAGTTTGTGTCTTGATAGAAGGTAGTCGATACCCGAGATGGTGAACATCAACATTCTTTATTAAGTAGATAGAATGTATAGAAGAGAGTATGTGAGGACATCTCTGGAACCCTCCACACTCAAGTCGCAAGTTCCATGTGATCTTATAGCTGCAAGCTTAGGTTCAAGAAGCAAGGTTTGGAGAAAAGGAGATTTGATGGAGGTGTTCAAGTTGTAATACTGGACAATACAGGTACTACTTTCACACAGACTGAAAGTTGGCTTGATAAATCTTAAGTTTTTTTTTCGCAATTTGATGACTTTGATCATTTCTGCACATTGACCAGATCCTTACTATGTCTCCCCTAACAGACACAGATTTAAGTCAACTCACTCATCTCTTAAAAACAAACAACTCAGGTCTTTTCCCAGCACTGTATACTTGCATTGCTGAAACAGCTGAAGATTTTTACAGCCTGATAGCGAGGAGAATACCAAAATGAGACTGTCCTCCTTTTTTCTGTGAACTAGACCTGCCTGTGGCCCTCTCCAGCAGTCTATCTCTGGGTCTTAAATCTTAAAAGTAGTTTAGCCATTATCTCACTAAGATGGCTTGACTAGTCATATAGCTCACACCACATGATTTCTTGTTGAGCCCCTGCTAAAAGAAATGAGTGTCTGTCTCTTTTTTCTTTAAATAAAGTCATGTTTACAGAACTGAAAACCAAAAACCCATTTATGTCCAATTTAGAACCTAGGTTCCCAATAATAATAACATTAGGAGCCTTCAAAGGTGATGACAGATTTAGGTAAGTTTTCTGTGGTGTCTACGAATCTGATCTTATTGCTTTTTCCTTGCTGTTTTGTATATATCACGACTGTTCATTAAATACTTTGATTATGGAACAATTAAAGCACCAGCATTGCGAAAGGGTTATGTCTTGATGAAGGGTTAAGGCCAAAATGTCAGCCTCTCTTGCTCCTCAGATGCTGCCTGACCAGTTGTGCTTTTTCTCAGCACCACACCTTTTCTACCCGGACTCTCCAGCACCTGCAGTTTTTACTGTCTCCTAAAAGGATTATTCTATAAAGATTTTACTTCCTTTGCAAGGACAATGTGTAGGTTATCAGAAAAACTTGCAGAACTTCTGGGAAATTATTCAATCTCCGCCACCTTCAAACCAAATCCAAAGTCACCCCAACCAGTGTCATTGAGTTGCAGTGTGCAGATGATGCTTGTATATGCGCAAACTCTGAGGAGGTACTCCAGACTGTCATCAGCATCTTTATGGAGGCATACAAGAGCATGGGTCTCACCCTAAATATCCGCAATATGAAGGTGCTTTATCAACATGGCCTGGCATTGCGGAGGAAACCCCTGATCATCAAGGTCCACAGGGAGGCTTTAGAGAATGTTGACCACTTCCAATACCTCAGAAGTGTCCTGTTGGCCAAAGCAGCTATTGATGAAGAGATCCAGCATTGCCTCCTGTGTGCTAGTGCAGCCCTCAGCCGCCTAAATTAAAGGGTGTTGGAGAACAGCAACATCGGATCCAACACCAAGACAATGGGATACAGACCTATGGTGGGTCCGGCCTTCTTATACAGCTCTGCGACATGGACTGTCTACAGCAGGCACTTCAAGGCACTGGAGCAGTACCATCAATGCTGCCTGTGCAAGATCCTGTGAATCCACTGAGAAGGAAGACACACCAACACCAGCATCCTCGAGCAGGCCAGCATCAAGGCACTGACCCACCCTTGATCAGCTACAATGGGCTGGCACCATCATCCAAATGACCAACACTGATCTCCCCAGGCAGGTGCTATACTCCCAGGTTCGAAACAGCAAATGAGCCCCAGGTGGACAGAGGGAGTGCTTCAGTGATACCCACAAGGCCTCACTGGCAAAGTGCGGCATTCCCACAGACACCTGGGAATCACTGGTTGAAGACCATCCAAAGTGGAGGAGGAGCATCCAGGAAGCCGCAAGCATCTCGAGAACCTGCCAATAGGGAAAAGCGGAAGCCAGGAGAAGCAGTGAAAGGAGTGCGCTGCCACATCAATGCCACACCCATCCCTTCCCATGACCACCAGCTGCCCCAGGTGTAACAGAGCCTGAGGTAGCCCCGTCGGTCTGTACAGCCACCTACTGACTCACCCTGTGAGTGGAAGCGAGTCATCCTTGTCTGCGAAGGACCACTGATGACAATGATCAGAAAGGAGTAGAAAAAGATAGGGTATGCATTTCTTTAGGATTATTCATGTTCACAGCACAGTTAACAAAGTACTTTTGAACTTTAGTCATTGTTTTAATGTGTGAAATGCATCAACCAATTTGCTGCTCAAGACAGCACTGTGATAATGACTGGATATCCTGTTTTTCTGATGTTGGCTGAGAGATAAATATTGGCCAAGATACCAGAAATAATACCCCTGCTAATCTTTGTAATAGTGCCATGGACTCTATTAATTTGAACGAGTAGACACATCCTGGAGGGTAGCTAATGCACCCTACTCTGTTTAAAATAAAGGGGGAGAGAAAATGGGGAACAATAGCTAGTTAGCCTGACATCAGTGGTGGGGAAAATGCTGAAGTCAATTATTAAGGATAGAATAACTGAGGATTTGAAAAGCAGTGACAGAATTGGTTCTAGCCAGCATGGATTCACAAAGGGAAATCGTTATTGACAAATCTCCCGAAATGTTTGAGGATGTGACCAGTAAAACGGACAAGGGTTAATCAATAGGTGCTGTGTATCTGGACTTTCAGAAGGCTTTTGACAAGGTTCCACACAAGAGATTAGTGAAGAAACTTAAAGCTCATGGTATCAGAGGTAATGTATTGGCATAGGTAGAGAACTGGTTGGCAGAGAGTTGGAATAAATGGGTCCATTTCAGAGTGGCAGGCAGTGACAAGTGGGGTGCTGCAGGGTTCAGCACTAGGACCTCAGCTGTTCACGATATACATTAACGATTTGGACAAAGGAATTGAATGTAATATCTGCAAATGTGCAGATGACATTAAGCTGGGTGGCAGTGTGTGCTGTGAAGAGGATGCGAAGAGACTGCAGAATGATGTGGACACACTGGCTGAGTGGGCAAATAATATTATGTAGATGAATGTGATATTATCCACTTTGGTCACAAAAATGGGAAGGCAGATTATGATCTGAATGATGGTAGTTTAGGAAATGGTGAGGTGCAACAAGACCTGGGTGTCATGATGGAATAGTTGCTGAAGGTTGGCAAGCAGGTACAGCAGGCAGTGAGAAACGCTAATGGCATGCTGGCCTTCATAGTGAGAGAATTCGAGTATCCGAGTAAGGATGTCTTGCTGCAACTATACAGGATCTTGGTAAGGCCACACCTTGAGTATTGTGTGCAGTTTTGGTCTCCTAGTTTGAGAAAGGACGTTCTTGCCACTGAGGGAGTCCAATGAAGGTTTACCAGACTGATTCCCGGGACGGCAGGACTGATATGTGAGGAAAGACTGGATCAACTGGGCTTGTACTCACTGGAATTTAGAACAAAAGGGGATCTCATAAAAACATGTAAAATCCTGATGGTTCTGGACAGGCGAGATTTGGGAAGAGTGTTCCCAACATTGGGGAAGTCCAGAATGTAGGGGTCACAGTCTAAGAATAGGAGGTAGGCCACTCAGGACTGAGATGAGGAAGAATTCCTTCACTCAGAATTGTAAACCTGTGGAATTCTCTAGCACAGGAAGCTATTGGAGCCAGTTAATTATTTATATTCAAGAGGGAGTCGGAGATGGCCACTGTGGCTAAAGGGATAAAGGGGTATGAGGAGAAATTGGAAATGGGATACTAAAATTGCATGATCAGCCATGATCATATTGAATGGTGATGCAGGCTTGAAGGGCCAAACGGCCTACTCCTGCACCTATTTTCTATGTTTGTGTTAACGTCTCATTTAACAGGTGGTACCGGTGACAAGTGCAGCACTCCCATGTAGATGCACTAGCTTACAGTTCCAGAAGCCACTGCCGTGGAGGTACCTCTGAAGTCCACACAGCTACACAACATTAGTGGGAAGGTAGCTCCAATGATACTGTGGAGTGCAACAATGGAGTATCGCCCTCAACTTTTGTGCACTGGTCTTGCAATGGGACTTATGTTCGGTATCTTGTTGATTCAGAGGTATGAGTGTTACCACCATGACAGCCACTTCATTAATGTACCATTCAAAGAGTGTGCTAGACTTGTAGTGACATTTACAACATGTAGAATGAGAACAAACACGTGCAGTAGTATTCAACTATGCTGCATTAATGCAGAGATTCTTCTCACCCACTCAACCACTTAACTACTAAGTTACCTAATTTCAGTTCCAAATACAAAACTGGTTGGTTCCAGTTAGACTTTGTTATTTTTCTCCTCCTTTTGATTGATACCTTTGTTTTGCTATAGTTTTGGAATTACATTGTAATTTTGTCGTTTTTAATATTATTTCAATTTTTGGTGTATACTTCTATATTCCAAGTATTTCAATGTTGGTTAGCTATAAAAGGGAATTGTAAATTACAGCAAGTCTAATTTTCTGAGTTACAGAACAGTAATCCACAATAATGTGAGTTGCTGCTGCTTTTCTTTTGAATTATGGAATTCCCAGTGCTTAAAAAGCACAAGCATTTGAAATTCCAAATTCTGTCGGATTTTTTTCTGAGAACAAACTATCAACTCAACTTTTACTACATAGTTGTGTGGCTATTTTGCAATCATAAACGTGCAGAAGTAGAAAACATGATACAAAATTGGCCAGCCTAGAGAATTGAAAAATGCTTCCTGAAGAGAGGAGCTGGTAGTGTACTACCAATATCGCTGGACTAATAATTCAGAGACTCTGACTAACACTCTAGAGACAGTCTACAATTCTCATGTTGGCAGCTAGTGGTATTTAAATTCAATTGATAAATCTGGATTGTGAAGCGAGTCACCATTACTCTCACTGACATCATTAAACCATCTGATTCACTACATCCTGTAGGGAGGGAAACCTACCATTTTATGACGGTGTATTCTAAAAAAAAGAGTACATCTACTAAAAATAATATGTTGATTTAATTCATCATCTCAGGATAGAATTGATAAGGAGGTGCCTGTGTTGGACTGGGGAGACAAAGTCAGATGTCACAAAGCACCATTTTATAGTCCAGCAGGTTTATTTGAAATCACAATCACTACCCTGAAAGCTTTCTGATTTCAAATAAACCTGTTGTACAATAATCTGGTGTTGCGTGACCTCTGACTCAGGATACGGTGGTGTTGGATCCATTGACACAGGAAACTTCAGGTTCTGTTTCATTTGCAGGAAGCAACTATTAAGCAGTCAAGTTGTTAACGTAACATTTGAATAATATTAGGGAGTCCAACTGGATAAACATTCAATGGTTAAGAGTAACCGTTCATAAAGCAGTGTCATTTGGACCTTTTCCAAGTGAATAGCTTTTTCCTATCTCACCATGGTGATTTGTGCAGCGTCTGCATTAGTGAAAATTTAAATGAATCTTTAAATTTTTCTTTATGGAGCCAAAAGATCCATTCTCACCTTGGTCTCTTCCATTTGAACATAGCGCAGCCATCATTCTTTCTGAGGTTAGTTCAGTTTTTTCCCCTCTGCGCTGCTAACACCTCAGTACTGAAAGCTTCACAATTTGAAATAAATAAAACAAAATACAAAACAATTCTCAAATGCTCTCAAGAAAAATTACTGCAGGATGATCTTATCTTGTGAGAAAGCAGATTAGCTTTTATGCCAGTTGAAAAGAATAAAATCTTTATCACCTCTAAAGAAAAATATGTAAATGTAACATTATAAAGTAACTCTTGCTACAAAGTGCATAGCACAAGCACTACGTCAGAAATTATCGTGGTGAGCATATTACAAATAGATTAGATGATTAGATTAGATTAGATTACTTACAGTGTGGAAACAGGCCCTTCGGCCCAACAAGTCCACACCGCACCCGCTGAAGCGCAACCCACCCATACCCCTACATCTACCCCTTACCTAACACTATGGGCAATTTAGCATGGCCAATTCATGGGAGGAAACCGGAGCACCCGGAGGAAACCCACGCAGACACGGGGAGAACGTGCAAACTCCACACAGAGAGTCGCCTGAGGCGGGAATTGAACCCGGATCTCTGGCGCTGTGAGGCAGCAGTGCTAACCACTGTGCCACCGTGCCGCCCACAATAGCTTTTCATAAAATACTTTTTTTCTGTTTGTGGCAAGACAAAGTGAGTCACAGTGAAAAAAAACATTGCTAGCTCATTTTATGTTCACTCTCTGTTTTTGTTCATTGTTTACTGTTAACTACTGTCCTGTATAGATTTGAGGATGGTTAGCAAGTCATTTTTTAATCAGGAAATGGAGTTGAAATTCTAATTAATCCTACATTCTTTCTGAGAATTCATTTAATATCATGGAATAGTGAGAGAGTTCACTACGTGAAAAACCCACAACCTACATGAGGGAATAACCTATTTGATGTAGTCTGCACAAATGTGCCCTTCATAGATGCATCTATCCATGACAGCATTGAGAGGAGAGATCACACAAAATTCCACCTTTACACATTATCATTCACAGCTGGATGTCTTGGAACTTGATTGTATTGCTTTAATGCCTTCATGTGGGATCATTTGACCTTGTTAATAACATACTGTTTCTGCTGTCTAGGATGTGTGTAAAGTCCTCTGTTTTATGTCCTCTTTTCAGTGAGGATATCTTCCAATGTTTGATGTGACAACCATGCTAAGTGAGATAGATTAAGAACAGATTTAATAGCCCAATGCTTAGCATCAGGGAAGTCGTCTGGGTGGGCTAAATTGTATTCCAGAAAAGTTTTCAACTGTATCAGTGACCATAACCTTCAGTCTGCCGTCACCATCAAGACAAATATCAGAACTTGGCTCAGTGAGGAATATAGGCATACCTAAATGAAATGCCAACTTGATGAAGCTACAACAGAGGACTATGAATGCATCCTGGACAGTAGAAACAGTGTGCTATCAACAAGGTGAAATGATCCCACGTGAAGGCATTAAAGCAATGCTCTGAAGTCCTGTGACATCCAGCTGTGAATGATAATTGACATTTAAGCAACAAGTAGTTGGAGCTGAAAGGCCAATGTAAATTTTTTTTATTCAAAAGCTCTTGTTGAGATTTTTTTCCAGGACGACTTTTAGATTTCTAGAGGCTCAATTTTTGGTTTTTGTTCTCGGCAACTCCTTTACCAGGTGATCGAGTGATGATGGTGACGCTATCATCCATGTTTGTGCTGATGGTCAGGGAATTTGGATTAACACAGAAGCAGAATCAAAAGAATTCATCAATAACCTCAATAATCATGACTGCTCCATTCAACCTAAAGCAAACCACAACATGTGTGGATAACATTCATTTCCGAGAAGGCACAGTATTTAAGTTGCCACAAGACAACAGGCATAAGTTAGGGAGAGTTATTTTAAAAGAAAAATAGCTGGCACAAATATTATACCCAAAAAGCCATCGTCCTGTGCACACATTTCATAGACAGGTGACGTTACAGCTCAAACAATTACATTTGTCTCAAACCACAGCCAGTGCACCTCAGGCAATTGTGAAAGCATTTGAATCATGTTAACACTAAAAATTTTTTAAAAAGCAAGGCTGAAGTATTCATGACCATCTCCAGCCAGAAAGGTTGAGTAATATTATCCTTCACAGCCTCCTGGTTCAGGTCCCACCCTGGATCCCAGTGCTCCATGTAACACTAAGAAATGACCAAATGCACTGGGAATGGAAAGGCTGCAGTTTCTGACAACACTTTGTTAGACTTGTTCTCTCAGACTAGCTGTGCCATGTGACAAGCTGTTCTAGTATTGCTACAGCATGAGGCTTTAACCAACAATGTGGAAAATAGCCCAGATGTGCCCTGCTGCAAAGCATAATCAATTCAACTAATTACCATCCACTCAGTCTATTTTCAATCATCAAAGTGATGGAAACTGACATTGACAGTCTTAATTGGTGCTTAAACTTGCTCAGTTTGCATGATGCAGGACTAACTAGCTGTAGACCTAGTTAGAGCCTGGGTTCAAATACCAGTAAAAGCACTGAATTCCAGACAGGTCAGGGTAGCATTCAATCGTTTAACACCAATGATTCCCAGTCAGACTGAAATTAATGATGTTAAGAGGAACTCCAGCATAATTGTAACTGGTTATAATTGTTGGACCATTCTTTTCCATCCAATTGTGTTGCAGCAGTGTTAATTGTATATTAACTGCACTTGGGTATTGAGCATTAACTGATTCAAGTATACTCCTATATTTAAAGGTTTGGTGATGTATGTTTTTGATGTGTATTTCTGTGAGTAAAACTATTTTAAGAGAGTATAGGTAAGGCTGCAGGTTCTTCTGCACATGACATCTGGAATAGAATCAGGGGAGTTCCTCAAGTGAGACCCTAAACCCAACTAGAATAGAATAGAATCTCTACAGCCTGGAAACAGGCCCTACGGCCCAACAAGTGCACACCAACCCTCTAAGAGTAACTACTCTACATTTACCCCAGACTAATGCACCTCGCCTACACATCCCTGAACACTATGGGCAATTTAGCACAGCCAATTCACTTAACCTGAACATCTTTGGATTGTGGGAGGAAATCGGAGCACCCAGAGGAAACTCGTGCAGACACAGGGAGAATGTGCAACTCCACATCGACAATCACCTGAGGCGGGGATTGAAACCGGGTCCCTGGCGCTGTGAGGCAACAGTGCTAACCACTGAACCACCGTTTGGGATATTCTACCCACCTTAGTCAAGAATGGGGCCCTTCACTGACAACTGTGCAGAGTTTCCATGTACAAATCTTCAAATAATGATGCAGCACATTCTTGAGAACAGGTCCTGGACAACATTCAGTCTTGGGCTGATAGTGCTGTTAGTATCTTCAATGAGAGCAGATGCATTTTGTACAGGACATTAGCATAACCATTTTCACTCTAAAGATACCACTGACCAGAAACTCAGCTGCATGAGGCATGTCAATGCCACAGTTACAAGAGCAGGTCAGAGGTTGGGTGTGCTAGGGTGAATGGTTCACTCCTTAACTCCACACTGCCTCTTAACCAGCTGCAAGAATTGTGATTAAACATGGTCTACTTGCCTTTAATTGATGCAACTGCAACAGCACAGGTGCTCAACACCATCCAGGACAGAGCAAAAAACTGGGTAGGTGGCTCATGTAGCAGTTTTGGCATCCACTCCCTCCACCTCTAATGCACTGTGGCTACAATATGTACTATCCTTTGAATGCCCTAACAATGCTTCTTTGCCAGCATCTTCCAAGCCCACATTGTTGAGGCTACACAAGTAGCAAATGCCTGAAGTATCATCACCTCAGAGTCCCACACCATTTTATATTGTCATTCCTTCAATATCAGTTCATCGAACATTAGACCTGTGGGAATATTCCCACCGCACTAACTGAACAATGCAAGAATCAATTTCACCACCACCCTTTCAAGGTGACGAAGGTGGACATTAAGTATTAACTTTGACAGTACCGCACTTACTCTAAAATTGATTTTGTTTTAAAAATCAATGTTACTTGATGTTAAATCATGTTGAGTGTGAATGTTTCATCAGAGAGGCACTGGCTTTGAAGAATCATAGAGATTTCAATGCAAGGATGTTCTCTCCAAGAAATCATGCAAACAAAAAATGTATTTGTTCATCTTTTAAGACATCATTAACTGTAGTGGTACTTGTAATTTTGACATGATTACAAACATAGGGAAGTGTTCTGTAATCATGGGGAAATTAATGGAAATCTGTTTAGCAATTTGTCAGAGTGCCAATAATTATCCATTAGACATTTGCTTTTGGCTGTCATAATCAGTGGATTAGGCAAAATTTTGTTTTGCCCATTGCATCTCCAATCCCCCCCCCCCCCAAATAAAAAACAATTTGCGACTTGGTACAGGAGTATCCTTATGACAGAAGGGGAGGGGTGAATTACTACACATCACCATCTGGTGAATGTACCAGGAAGGATTAAAGATTGTACTCGGAACATGCCAATTCAATGGGCACTAGAAATATTTCAGACTGAAACTCTTCCGCTGTCTTAACAGTAATAACATCCTGCAGCACTGTCCATTTTAAGAAATTCAGAAATGAAGAATTAAAGAAGATAAAATGTTATTTTTGTTTTCTGTTTGGAATGACCAGGAAGTCTAACACATGTGAAAATTGTTTCCCAGCTGAGGCCAGTGTGGCATAGTTGCCTGGAAATTTCTGTTCAAGTGATAAGTTAATTATTGCCTTATCTGTTTTGCCCAATAAATCAGATTATTCCATCTCCCTTCCTCCTGTGTCCTGGATGAATCATGCTATTTTCTCTCCTTTCCTTCAACCTGAGTGAATAAAACGGTTATTTAATCTCTTTATCCCTGCCATGCTAAGTGAATGAAAGAGGCTGCTCCATCCATCTATCCGCAAACTATACCATCCTTCCTCATCTCCCCGGACTAATGTAGGAACCCGACTTGGAGCTGCATGCAAAGAAAATCCATAGTGTGATGAGAAACGTATTTTTAAGGTTGAGGCTAATTCAGATGCATCTACCAAGATGCATTTTTACTATCAGGAAAGGTTTGGACTGGAAATGATCTGTCTGCAACTTTTAGTGTGTTTTTGAATGACCTAAGCTGTGTTGTGATAGAAGTTTCAAACATTTAATAGATCTTCATTAAACTCCAAATGGTTATTGCCACATCAGCCTTTTGATTAAAAAGAAAAACTGAGCTTGCAGAGAATCATCAGCATGTTCATCCATGCATCTGTAAAATAGCCCCCTTGGAAGAGACACTGTCAACTCAATTACAGTTTTAATCACAGCATTGGGTGAGCAAACTACTTTGAGTTTGTATGTAGGGCACAGCATGAGCATTACAAACATTTTATTGAGTTCTGAACAAACTTGGTGAGTAACTTACTGTTAACAAACTCTTGATTTGTTTCACATTTCAATCCTCGGATCCTGGGAACTGTCTCAAAATTTGTTATTTCAGTTTTCACAATTGAGTAGAACAACTTTCTTAATTTAATGCAACAGGCTTAAACAAAGTTCCCCAAAGAAATGTCCTTGTGATAAATTTAAATCTAACAATGTTGAATCGTACTTATAAAGCTGGTCATCATGTGTGTCACCATTCAACGGAATAAAATCTTGAATTTACTATTTTCTTTTGCCACCTTTATTTCAAAAACTGTGATGCATATTTCTGGCTACAACACGAAAAAAAGTATCTGAATCTGTTTTCTCTAAGTCGAAAAATGTGGCGCTGGAAAAGCACAGCAGATCAGGCAGCATCTGAGGAGCAGAAGAACCAATGTTTGGGCATAAGCCCTCTTCATCAGGAATGTATCAGCCCCTCAATATTAATTGCATCCATAAAATCATCCTTCAGCCTTACGGGGGGAAAATCTCTTCTGATAGCTCTATATCTCAGTTCAGGAACTAATCTAATTTGCTTCATTTTGACAATAACCTAATAAACTTTATAAAATAGGGCATCAACAATACCATAAAGTACTCCAGAATTGCTCTCATATGGCCACAATGCAATTATAGAATTTACTCAGTTCCAAAGAAGAGTCACATTGGACTTGGTGTGTTAACTTTGTTTCTATTTCCACGGATGCTGACAGACCTACAAAGTTTCTCTAGGGCCCTGTGTTTTTCTTACAGAATCTGCTCAGTTTGCCTATAGAATATACCCTGTGTTATATAGTATAACATTTGATTTGCTCATATTTAATTATAAAATCAATGGTTTCTGAGTTCTCATCATTAAAACCCCAGAATCTTTTGACCTGCTGCAATATATTTGTATTTGGAACATAGTCTGCACTATCCTTTCTTCTGTCCCATCTAATTTTTTAATCTATATTATTTTGCATCTTTGTTTCAATTCGGCTATCAATGGGAATATAGTAGTAGGTTTAGGCCATTTTCAGCCCTCAAGCTTGTTGTACTATTCCACATCATGGCTGGTCAACACCCTCAGTGCTATGTTCCCACACTATCCCCACATCCATGTTGTCATTAGATACTAGAAATCTATCAGTCTGTGTCTTGAACTTACATACTGACTGAAGTCCTCTGGACTACAGCATTCCAAAGACTCATTACCCTCTGAGTGAAGAATTTACTTCTTATCTCAGTCCCAAAAATGGGTTGTGTTTTATTCTGAGACTCTGTCCCCTGATTTAGATCACACAGCCAGGGGAAACATCCTTTCTGTATTTGCTATATCTATTTCTTTAACAATGTTTATGAGATCGTATCTCATTCTTCTAAATTCCAAGGAATGCAGGCTGTGTCTCCTCAAACTCTGCGACTTCTTGACTTCAAGATGGCAGCAGAGTAGCAGTACAGCATGACTTTTTCTTTCTTCTTTTCATTGTTTTCTTACTTTAATCTACTTACCTTCTGTGGAAAGTGAGTTTATGCAATGCGCAGGACATCAGCACGGAGGAGAGTGAGTCATTATGGGGAGAGTGATCCCAATGTGACAGCAATGTACCCTGGCATCAACAGCAGCGTCTACCACACGGGAGATTGAACTTACCTTTTGGAGAAAGTTTGGTTGTGAGGCAGCTTCATTTGGCCCGCAGCGGGGACTTTGATAGTTGGCAGCATTGCAGTTTGTTGCAGTCCAGAGCATGGCAGCGGCTGTTGGCCTAGATTGAAACATTGACAGTCAGAGGTTGAGCCCAGTGTGGGAAGAATGAACCCAACGTAGCAGTGAAGGAGTTCCCTGGCATCTGCAGTGGAGCGAGAGCAGCTTGTCTTCAAAGGAGTAGTGTTGGTTGATGGAAACCACTTTCAGGAAAGGCTTGTGAACTAAAGAGTGAATCATTGCTGTAATTAATGGCTGTAACAAATAAATACATCTTTAGTTGAAGGTGAAATGTAGAACTGTTGTAAGAGTAACGAAAGTGATTAACGTCAAAGTACTTTGTCAGTTAATGCCAAAATAGGCCTGATTTATCAACAATATATCTAACATGTCTAAACAACCACGACATATGTTTATATAGCACCTTTAACCTAATTAAATGATCCAAGGCACTCCCTCGGATCACTACCAAACAAAAGTATGACACTGAAGCACATAAGGAGATACTGGGCAGATAACCAAAAGCTAAGAATGTTTTAAAGGGGTAAAGTGATATACAGAAGTAAAAATGCAGCAAATTCCAGAACGTGGGCTCAAGTTGACTGAAGGCATGACCACCAATACTGGAGCAATTATAATATGGAGTGCTAATATTAAACAAGTGTAGATATCAGCATGGGTTTGGATAGGTCAAATCAGGCATTTGGTAGTTTCTTGGATGTAAAACTGATTTCCAAAATCGATAGTGATTGAATAGCTGTCCATCAATTGTCAGTTTTAATCATGTGCAACGTGTGTCGTTCTCATCTGTCTGCTTTTGCTTGGTTGATCACACTGTAGCGTTTAGTCTCTAATTTCATCTATTATACTTAAATATTTTCTTGTGGAAATGTTGTTTCATCAAATCCTTAGTGTAATAGATTTATTCAATCATGTCCAGATTTGGAAAAATCCAACTCGTAACAACTTAGCACCTGACTGTTTTAAAAGATAACTATTAGCAAAGGTATTAGGCAGAGCAAAGCATTTCCAAAATAAATTGTACGCAGATTGAAATATCACGAAGCATAGCAAAATAATAATCTGAATTTCAGTGCTGCATTGCTCCAAAGATTTCAATAATGTTTGCACCTAATGATATCTGACTTATTGCACCTGATAGTTCAATAGGAGATGAAATTATAATGGAATCAAACACAGAAATAGAACAGTGAAAGATATAGCAAGTGGCAATCACATCACATGCTATGTCGATGTATACCTTCCAAGAGGGTAACAACAGAAAAAAAAAGAAATTCAATTTGTACTGTGACTTTCACCAGTACATTTCAGGATCAGTTAGTTATTATGTTATGTACTCACTAGTGTTTCACAGGGATGTACAATTTGTGCACATGCAGATCCCACAAATTGTTGTTGACATTAAAAGGCCAGTCACTATTTGTTAAAGGACAATGTTGGCCGCAAACCAAGAAATCTCCCCCAGTATTATACTATTATGCTGGGGATCCTGTGTACTCACCTGAACAAATACACTTTTTTCATTTAATATCTCAGTGCAAAACAGCAAGATAGTTCAGAACAAAGTTTCAGTATGCTTCTCAGTGAATTTGGGACTGCTGAGTGATGTTACTTGCTCTGCGCATTCCATACATGTAACCTCTACCACCTTAGAAGGTCAAGGGCAGTAGATGTGTGGAAACATCATCAAGTCCCATTCCATCCATGTGCTATGTATGTTATTTAAACTGTGAGAGATTTCACATTGATTGTATAAAGGAATCAGGTTGTCCTGGTATATAAATAAAAATGTTCAGCTTGCAGGTATAGCAGTTGACTGTAAAGGCAAGTGGAGTGTTATTGATAATTGACAGGGGAGTGGAGTTTGAAACAGAAGTAAAAGTAGTTGGTGAAACTATATATAGTATACTGTGTAAATTTTTCATCTATTTACTTAAGGCTATAATAACATTAGACACAGTTCTAAAAAAAGTTCACTCAGGTGATTCCTGGGATAAGTGGTTCAAGATTTTGCGAATACATTAAGGACAAAAAAGCAACTAGGGAGAAAATAGGGCCCCTTAAAGATCTGCAAGGCAGCCTACATGTGGAACCACAGGAGATGGGGAGCATATTAAACACTTATTTTGTGTCAGTGTTTAGTGTGGAGAAGGACATGAAAGATATAGAACATGAGGAGATAAATAGTGACATCTTGAAAAATGAGGGTGGAGAGGAGAGGGTGCTGGATGTCTTAAAATACATAAAGGTGGATAAATCCCTGGGACTTTCTGAGGTATATCCAATAACACTGTGAGAAGTGAGGTAAGTTATTGCTGGGCCTCTTGCTGAGATATTTGGACCATCGATGGCCATAAGTGAGATTCTGGAAGACTGGAGGTTGGCTAACATGGTGTCACTGTTTATGAAAGGTGGTAAGGAAAATCCAAAGAAGTATAGACTGGTGAGTCTGATGTCGGTGGTGGGCATGTTGTTGGAGGGAATTCTAAAGGACAGGATTTACATGTATTTAGAAAGGCAGGGACTGATCAGGGATAGTCAACATGGCTTTGTGAGTGGGAATCATGTCTCATGAATTTGATGGAGTTTTTTGATGAAGTAACAAAGAGGATTGATGAGGGCAGTGCAGTGGACATGATCTGTGTGGACTTCAGTAAGGCATTTAACAAGGTTCCTCATGGTAGACTGGTTGGCAAAGTTAGATCACATGGAAGACAGGGAGAACTAGCCATTTAAATACAAAACTGGCTCGAAGGTGAAGGACAGAGGGTGGTGGTGGAGAGTTGATTTTCAGACTGGAGGCCTGTGACCAGTGGTGTGCCACAAGGATCGCTGCTGGGTCCACTACTTTTTATCATCTATATAAATGATTTGATGTGAACATAGGAGGTCTGAGTCAGTAAGTTTAAGGATGACACCAAAATTGGAGGTGTAGTGGACAGTGAAGAAGGTTACCTCAGATCACAATGAGATATTGATCAGATGGGTAAAAACAATGACTGCAGATGCTGGAAACCAGATTCTGGATTAGTGGTGATGGAAAAGCACAGCAGTTCAGGCAGCATCTGAGGAGCAGTAAAATCGACGTTTCGGGCAAAAGCCCTTCATCAGGAATACCATTGATCAGAAGGGCCAGTGGGCCAAGGAGTGTCAGATGGAGTTTAATTTAGATAAATGTGAGATTCTACATTTTGGAAAAGGCAAATCAGGACAGGACTTATACTCTTAATGATAAGGTCCTGGGGAGTTTTGCTGAACAAACAGACCTTGGAGTGCAGGTTCATAATTCTTTGAAAGTGGAGTGGCAGATAGATAGGATAGTGAAGAAGGTGTTTTGTATGCTTGCCTTAATTGGTTAGTGCATTGACTATAGGAGCTGGGAGGTCATGTTGCAGCTGTACAGGACATTGGTTAGAAGTTTGGAGTACTGTGTGGGGTTTTGGTCTCCCTCCTATAAGAAGGACGTTGTGAAACTTGAAAGGGTTCAGAAAAGAATTACAAAGGTGTTGCCAGACTTGAAGGGTATGACCTATAGGGAGAGGCTGAATAGGCTGGGGCTATTTTCCCTGGAGCGTTGGAGGCTGAGGGGTGACCTTATAGAGGTTTATAAAGTGATGAGAGGCATGGATTGGGTAAATAGGCAAGATCTTTTCCCTAGATAGGGTGAGAGGGGAAAAATTTAAAAGGGACCTAAGGGGCAACTTTTTCACGCAGAGGGTGGTGCATGTAAGAAATGAGCTGCCAGAAAGAGGCTGGTACAAATACAGCATTTAAAAGGTATTTAGATGCGTATATAAATGGGAAGGGTTTCGAGGGATATGGGCCGAATGCAGGCAAATGGGACTACATTTATATCAAATATCTGGTCAGCATGGACATGTTGGACCGAAGCATCAGTGTCTGTGCTGTGACTGCTATGATTCCATGACTCTTATCTTCGGAGGAAAGGTTGGACAGATTCAGTTTGTATCTGATCTTACCAAAATGTATAAGATTCTGAGGGGCTTTGGCAAGTTTGATATTGTCCTTTTGGAAAGATTAGAACAAGGGGATGCAGTTTTAAAATAAAATAAACCAATACTACAAGATCTGGTTAATTCCAGGAAATCAGGACTTCAAGTGAATCATAGTTTCCTAATGAAATCCAGGTCAAAAGTTTGACATTTCTCACCTAGCAAAGACAATGTACAAGTTGGAATGCAGTAGCATCCATGTGCAGTACTATCTATTCTTTGCTGAAATTCTGAACAAAATACAATACCATACAATACTGTCCCTTTAGCTTAACCAGGCCCCATCTAGTGGCAGATGATGTTTGGTGCAAGTGTCAGCAGAAATTTCAGGCCTACCAGCACTAACCAATAAAAACCAACAGAACTGTGGATGCTGTGTTTCAGAAACAAAAACAGAAATTGCTGGAAAAGGCCTGGTATTTGGGTTTTTGGGGGAGGGGGTAGTGCAGAGCAGCCAAGCATCATAGGTGAGCAAGGTTCTGGAGAGAAGAAACGTGAGGGAGCAAAACCGCTGAGGCCTCGGGCAGAGGCAAGGTTGGACAGTGGTAGCTTTGGGAGCCGGGGCAGTAGTCGGGGTTGGGAAATGGGTTTGTATGAGATGGAGTGAGGGCTTGAGCATGAGAGGTGATACCATAATCCAGTCCACAGAAGAGGACATCTGACAGTGACAAGAAAAGTGAGATAATGAGAGTTCAGAGGCAATAAGATCCTGTTAGAATGAGAGGTAAGGGTGGTAGGCGTAGGAATCAATAGATGAATAAAACATTTGAGGCTCTGATCAAGAAGAGAATGAGGCATGTGTTAGGTATAGGCAACTGGGGTCAAGGTGTGTAAGGGCATTCTTGAGATGGAAATCAGGAGGGCAAATTGGAGTGTAGGAGGTTTAGAAGCGACCTGATAGAAGTTTATAAAATAATGAGAGGTATAGATAGAGTTGATGGCAGTTATCTTTTCCCTAAGATGAGGAGTTTCAAGACTGGGGACAGATCTTTAAAGTGAAAGGAGAGAGACTTAAAAAAGACATAAGACGCAATTGTTTTACACAGAGGGTGGTTCGCATGTGGAATGTATTTCCTCAGGATTTATTGGATGTAGGTACAATTATAATATTTAAAAGACATTTGAATAGATACATGAATAGGACAGGTTTGGAGGGATCTGGGTCAGGAATGGGCAGGTGGGACTAGTTTAGTTTGGGTTTACATTTGGCATGGACTGGTTGCACTGTAAGGTCTGTTCCCATGGTGTATGACTCTATTTGAAGTGGGTGATATGTAGCTGTTATATTCATGAAGTTAAAGTATTCAGCAAGGCAACATTGAGTGACAACATACTGTAAAGGGACCTCCCATGTAAGGAGATGAGCAGAATTTTGTTTTGTTCTGAGAGTTGCTAGCCAGTGGAAATCCTTTCCCTAGAGTGCAGTGGACACACGACCATTGAATATTTTTACTGCAGAGTTACACAGATTCTTCACTGATGAGGGACTCAAAGGTGTAAACAAGAAAGTAGAGCTAAGGACACAGTCAGATCAGCTATGTTCCTATTAAATAGCACAGCAAGCCCTCGAGGACTGAAATGTTTACTCCTAACCCACATGTTCACATGTGATTATTGTAACCAAGAATCTATTTTTGCTTTAATTGCCACACTTTGTCCAATGTTCAACAGTGAGTGAATAGGGAGTGATGATGGTAGTGCATTGGTAATGCCAGTGGATTAGTTATCGAGAACTTCTAAGTACATGGATTCATATCCCATTGTACCAACCGGTGGAATTTAAATTCAATAAATAAACCTGAAATATAAAGCTAGTCTCAGTTGTCTTGGTCACCATTACTGTCATCAATTGTTGTAAAATTGACTAACTTCCTTGAGAGAAGGAAATCTGCATCCTTACTTCGTCTGCAGCACTTCCTCAATTTTGACCTACGTGTAACTCCAGACCCTCAGCAATGTGCTTGGCTCCTAAATGTCTCTAAAATGCCCTAGCAAACCAATTGGTTGAGGGGCAACAAATGCTGCTGTTCACAAATGCCCAAATCCCAAGATGTTTTTTAAGGAAGGGCCATTTTGGCAGTGTCTCAATTGGTAGCACTCCTGAGTTCAGTTTCCGTTCCTGGACTTGAGTACAAAGACCTAACCTCGTGCTCCAGTGCTTTGCTGAGAAAGTGATGCATTGTCAGAACTGCCAATGTTCAGATGAGATATTAAATTAAAGAACTTGCACATTCTCCCCGTGTCTGTATGGGTTTCCTCCGGGTGATCTGTCTTCCTCCCATGATCCAAAGATGTGCAGGTTAGGTGAATTGGCCATGCTAAATTGCCCATAGTGGTCAGGGATGTGTCAGCTAGGTGCATTAGTCAGGGGGCAATGGGGTAATGGGGGTAATAGTGTACAGGAATGGGTCTGGGTGGGATACTCTTCGTAGGTCAGTGTGGACTTGTTGGGCCAAATGGCCTGTTTCCACATGGTAGAGATTCTATGATTCTATGACTGTCTGGTCTCACATGTGGATGCAAAACTTCCCATGGTTCTATTTCAAAGAAGGTCAGGGCATCATCTCTGTCCTGGTTCATATCAGTGCCTCGATCAACATCATTTAAAAAAAATCCATATTCTCTAGCCTTTATCCCATTGTTGATTGCAGGAGTTTTGATAAGTGAGTTTTGAGTGCCACTAATTTTACAACAATGAACACAATTCACAAGTCTTTTATCCTGAAATCGTGCAAGTTGTTTTCTCAATGCAAATTTGTCTTTTTTTATTTGACCTTTAAAGCACCAATCACACTTGTCTTCCTGATGTTCTTCTCTTAATATTCTGAAGGTTTTAAAATTCAATATTGTTGCAGAAAGTCAGCATTCTTGGATTACTCAGGACTGTTTTGTAAATGCTTGGTGAAAAATGGAAATTGTTGCAATCCAAGCTGTGACTATCTGTAGAAATGACAACGTGGAATGAAACGACGTGCCTGTAGCATGATCTTTCTTTTCAACAATTAGGCAAATGTTAGCATTTAATTTGTGCAAACAAAATATGGTTCAAGACCCTTCAGGGCAGAGAGTGCATCTTAATAAAAGAAACACATGTAAACAGAATGGCACAACAGCTAAACTACTTAGATGCTTGCGTCATGCTGGGTACTATTGACCACAGTTGTAAACCTGGAGGAGCTGACTTTCAGGGTAAGGATAGTGTCTTCTTTCCTGTGCGTGGAATCAATACAGTCTGTGGAAAGCTGGCTTGCTACTTCTGCTCTCTTTATTTGTTTACAATAGCATTTTTTTATATCCCAAATTCTATTGATGTCTAAGCAAGTCAACATCAAAGAAATTTCAGCAAGCACAGAGAAATTTTATGGCACGGGGTAACCATTTGATAGTCACTGTTCACCTGCTGCTTCCTGTAAATTGCTGCTGCTGGGCATACAATGAAAAAGTTTATCAGATCATTATAATCACATTTTGACTGTGGGAATGACATAATCTTTCTCTCTTTACTTGTCTCCCTTTCAAGGGAAGCAATGTTGTGGAAGACCAGGATTTGTTGGAGATTGGCATCCTTAATTCTTCACACAGACAGCGAATTTTACAAGCAGTTCGTGGCCTTCCTCGGGTGAGTTGCAATATGATGCCAGTAAAAAGAACACCTCCTGTAGTTATATGTAATCATGTGGTGGACTAATTCGTATTGGATGGCGTTGAGTTTGATGCCCTCTAATTTATTACACAGCTTGTGTGAAAGCTTCTATCTCTATGATCTTGTCCAGGCAAAACTTATTAGTTGTCAATAAAATTTGTTCAACAGGGAATTTGCTGTACTTCACTTCCTGGAAAATTAGAGTATTCATTGTACCAATTCCATAACAAGCATATGAAGAAATTAATCAAGCGCAGTGCTAAATTATCCAGTGTCTATTTTGTGGAATTTGAATTAGACATGACTCATTTAGACACCCAGCACCACTCTAATCTGAACTCCAATTTCCAGCATCTGCAGTCCTCACTTTTGCCTAGTTGATTTTAACCTTACTGCGAATCCTCGTGCAAGGATGTCTACCTTGAAGATGTTCTCCTCCTCTCTCCACAAGAATTTCAGTGAGTCTCTCTCTCACTGCAACCCCCAGGTCATCTCTGCTCTGAAGCTCTTCAACCATGTACTGAAACAGACCCGCTCCAATCTTCCTTCCCACCTGTCCACACCACCCTCCTCTCTAACCTATCATGTTCATCCACACCCCCATCCACCCATTGTACTCTTTGCTACCCTCCCCCACCCTCCTCTCTGACCTATCACCTTCATCTCCACCCCCATCCACCTATTGTACTCTTTGCTACCTTCTCCCCAGCCCCACTCTTGTCCCATTTATCTCTCCACCCTGGAGGCTCCCTGCCTTCAGTCCTGATGAAGGGCTTTTGCCCGAAATGTCGATTCTCCTGCTCCTCGGATGCTGCCTGACCTGCTGTGCTTTTCCAGTACAACTCTAATCTAGACTCTGATTTCCAGCATTTGCAGTCCTCACTTTTGCCTAATTCATCATTATATGCCTTTTTAGTTTCATCTCAGTACACTTGACAATTTGTTAGTCTAAATGAGCTGTCTATAAAATATATTAACTTATATAAATATCAGTTTGATTTGAGTTAGCCATTTACAAAGATTCAGTTCAATTTGAAATGCCAATCTATCTAAATGCATTTGTGCAGTATAATGAGGACACACTGTCATTTAATATCCTCTGTCAAGATGTATATATTTCTAATTTAATGGTAGGAACTTCTTTACCGTTCCTAAGCTAGTTCCTGGCAGCAATATTTATAGGGCATCACTGGTCAGAATTTGTTCTTCAGCAATCTAGAAGTGACAACAACCTGTGATCAGTTTACATAACGAGACTGAAGGTAAACTAATTACAATTGTATTGTGATGAGTTAAATTAAATAGGTTGACTGGAGATAAGTTTTAAACTTGATGATTTTTTAATGGTGAAGTATAATACATTATGACAAGAAAATGAAGTTTGAAAAGAAATTTAGGATTGACTCCCAAGTTAATATTCCAATAATTCCTATTCCACCTCAAAAGAATGATGTGTCCACACCTCCTACTGTCTTCCTGATGACAGTATAAAGGCTAACCCTTTTAGACAATCATGGAATTACAGAATAGTTAGTGTGCTGAAGGAGACTATTAAACCTTTCTTGTCTGTGCTGGCTCTCAGTAAGAGAGAGTGACTCATGCCATCTCACCCTGTTCTCTTTCTTCATAGTTTTAGTTTGTTTCAATTATACTGTCAACTCCTATTTAATAAATGCTGGTCAGACCATGCTCAAAAATGCACATTTCCGTAATAGAAATGGTCAGTTTCTGGTTACATTTAGTGTTGAATTAGATTAAAAATTAATCTTTACAGTCAGTTATCAGACAGTCCAAAACAATTTTTTTCTGATTGTTCCAACTTCAGAAGAGAAGATGACACATTTGGAAAAGTCCATGCTGTAGAAGTATTTTTGTTTTTAAGAGTAATAATGTACATAGGAGAGGAAAATGCCCCCAGAATGAAGCCAAATATCTACTAGTAGAAGCGGGAGAAAGAAAAGGCAAAATTTGATGATAATTGAATAAACTACAGCTCTGTTTCATTATTCGAAACATGATGAGATTGATAATCTCATATTAAAGTACATTTGTATAGATATGTTCTATAATGTTGGTTTTTGAGTCCTGGCCATGGTTAATAGGAGCAGGTGTAGCTGTCTTGCCCATTGAGGCTCCTCCATAGGTAGAATAGGCTCATCTTCAATGCCACACCATTTTCCTACACTATCTCCACATCCCTTGATGCCTTTAATATCATATAACAACCTGAGCCTCTCAGTGACTGAGGCTCCATCGTACTCTGGGGCAGAGAAACCTAAAGCATTCCCCACTCTGAGTGAAGAAATTCCTTCTCATCCTAAGCCTTATGATCCACTCCTTATTCTATGATGTTGTCCCTTGGGAGCTCTGCCCCAACTAGAGGAAACTTTCTCCATGAATCTGACACGTTGAGTCCTGTAAGAATTTTGTATGTTTGTATATTTATATTTTACCACATTTATAAAGTTAAAAATAGCTTGGAATTTGCAGACCTGTGTAATTCATAATTTTCAGTACTACTCTGGCAATCTTCCTCAAAATGAAAACAACATGGGCAATCAGTTCACTTGTTATAATAATATTTCTACAAAGGATAATTAGCAGATGATTCTCAAGCTTAGATTAGATGTATTGTTAAATAAAACAGTATTGACAGTTAATTCTGAATATAATGTGAATATAGCACCAGTTCTTACTTTTCATATCGGTCTGTATGGCCAAATGCCCAAAAGTATATTTAAGCAACTCACAAGTTCAAACAAACAACATATTTTTCTTTCTGGTTATCATATTGTACAATTTAAAGTTAAAGAAAACAATTAATTTCAAAACTGGCTTCCACCTGTTTTTACTTCTCAAGAACTTACTAAACTCTTTCTTTAAGGCATAGTTAAGTTGACTTCTAACCAACAGTTTGGCAAATTGGGTGATGGCAAAACTAGGTGGATTTTTGTTGGAGATAGTTTAATGATTTTAACTCAACTTGGAATATTGTGATATTCTTTCTTCATTTGAATGTTCAAATAGAAAGTTCTATTTGACATTTGCAGTTTATATATTATAGGGCTCTCTTCAACAGAGGCTAGCAATTGGGGCAAATTTAATAACCTGGATGCTAGAAATGCTAATAAATAGAAGCAAGAGTAGGCCACACAGACCCTGAAACCTGCTCTGCCATTCAATTAGATCATGTCTGAACTTCTACATGAACTCAACTTTCCACCTATCCCCACTGCTCTTGAATTTATCAGCCTCCAAAATAGCCTAGTCTGAAGTTTAAATAGACTTCTCAAATGACACTTGTAGCCTTTCTGGGTGTGACACATACTGAAGAATCATAGTTTGTCTCCACATCCCTGTTCTAAATGGCTGAATTCTAACTCTAGACCCTCTAACCATTGTAAAATGGTCTCTCACTGTCTGACAAAGCCTATGAGAATTTTATACATTTCAACTCCTCAAAACTCTAGTGATTATAGGCCCTCTCATCCTGAGAATGAATCGAATAAACTGTTGGTTGACATTATGATTTATTAAGGTTTGTGCATGTTTACTCACAATCTTGAAGATTCTAATTCTGATGATAGTCATTTCCTCAGGTGAATGTTGGATGAATTGTGCCCAACAGTATCATCTGATTGTAGACGAAAGTGCTCTAAACTCATCCCTACTGGCATGTAGAACACCAGCAAAATTTTAAATCTGTCAACTCCATTCCTTTCAAAATATTTGTGCATAATAATGAATTCTTTCCCAGTGTTTAATGGGAATTATGATATGTTCAGTGATGCAATAATGGCTGCATTTTTAGATGCCATGTCTGGCTATAGAAAATGTTACTTAGTGGAAAATGACAAGCTTTCTTAAATCCCATAATTAGGATATAGCAATTATAATCTTCAAATGTTGCTTTCTGATCTTTTGAAATCTATCAAATATGGCAACTGATACTCAGGACAGGATCTCATCATGAAGATGTTACGTAAAATAACAAAATCTCCTTACATAATTTTATGCATCTTACACGTGTATTTTTCTTCTTTGTTGCAGGTTAAAGTTATTGGTTATGATACGAACAGTCCAACATCTGTCGCTGACTGGTTAGATTCTTTGGAGCTGAATGACTACATCAAGACCTTCCTGGCAAATGGTTATACCTCAATGGACCTCGTGAAAAAGCTGTGGGAAATCGAACTCATTAATGTAAGTTCATGATTCGTGTGATGCCTTTAAAACAAACTGTTAGTGCTGAAATGGTTTACATTCTGAATGACTGCTATAATGTAACCTGTGACTTAGTGAAGAAGGAGAAATGAGACAGCAAAGTAAGTTTTTATAAAGCTCTTATTTTGAATATACCTTAACTCAATGCAGTGTCAGTCTTGGTTGCTTTTAGGCTTGAATTAGATGAATTCATCAAATTCTAGAGTACACATTTGATTTCATCCATTGGCCAAAATTGTCATATTATTTAGGACAGTTTATTTTCTGGAACTGGCTGAGGTTTCTACGGAGAAGTTACGAATTGGATCTTATCACTGTGACTTATGTTCAGATGTTGGGACATAATATTGTTAGCATATATAGGAAAGAGGCTTTTTTGTATTTTCATCACATTTAAACCACTGGAATTTTACTTCCTTTTCATTTATGATGTATAGTGTATTTTATAAAAAGAATTATTTGTTTTTGAGATCATCCTGTACCAATCAAAACCTTTACTACAGTATTGCTTCCACAAATCTCGACACTAATTTGAATTGCTTAGTTCCTCTTCATTTATTATTTATAATTTTACAACAACATGAAAACCCTTTAGAACCAGTTCTGTGTTTGGTGTTTCACATTCCTTCTTTTCAAAATTAAACCCAGGTGCTGAGTTGCCTGTACAACTAAATCATAAAACAGGGGAAATTTGTAATTTAAGTAATAATATTATTACTACTGTCCTTAATATTTTCAACCCTGAGATGCTAATCTGTCTCAGAGTGCTTTAGATAGACTTGTGGATATTTGGGCTGCTTTTCTATGGCAGCCGGAGATGGCGACAGAGATGCAGAGATAGCAACTGCAGCCAGGGGTCACAGTTAGCACCTTGAAATGGCCATGTCAGCAAACCCAACAGGAGACCCAAGAACAAGTCCTTACAATTACTCTTGTCCCCTTCCCCGAGTCTTCTACACCAGAGATGGGAAGAATTGATATTGAGGTTTGAGACTGAAGTGACACCAGAAGTTGAGGAGAAGCTCCTTATGGTTACCACGTAAGAGCTGCAGCCTCCCACACAGTCTAAATGTGGGATGCATTCATTGGGACCTCAAAACCTACAAACAACCAGAGGATCCATGATATGGCTTAAAACCTTCCTTTTTTTAGACCCAGGTAATGCACTGGTTCAAATCCCACCAAGAAAGATGATGAACTTTGAATTGTAAAACAAAATCCGCAATTAAAAATCTAATGATAATCTTGTAATTTCATCAAATCATTTCAAAACAGCATCTGGTTCACTGAAGTAATAGAGAAGAAAATCTACCTTCCTTACCTAAAGTGGCTTTGAAAGTCGTTCTGTTATCTTAAACTGCTTAAAAGTCTTTAAAACAAAATGGAATGAAACTGGATGGACCAGGCATCAGCCTAGGCACTGGAAATGACAACAACAAACTCAGCCCTGTTGACCCTGTAACTTCCTCCTTTCTGATATCTAGAGCTAGTACCAAAATTGTAAGACTTACAAACTAGTCAAGAAACAGCCTGAGAGTATGGTACTCACAGAATCATGCCCTTACAATGTCCCAGTCACCATCATCACCATCCCTAGATATGTCCTGTCCCACTGGCAGGACAGACCCAACGGAGGTGATGGCACATTGGTATACAGTTGGGAAGGAGTTGCCCTGGGACTCCTCAACATTGACTCTGGATCATGTGAAGTTTCATGGCTTCAGATTAAACATGGGCAGGAAAACTTCCTGCTGATTACACGCAGACTTCCCTCGGCTGACAAATCAACGCTCGTCCATGTCGAACACCACTCAGAGGAGGGATTGACGTGGCAAGAACACAATATAGTCTGAGTTCCTGTACTCCCTCATAATGGTATTGTGGGTCTACTCCTGAAATAAGGGGTGTCAAAGACAGAGTCATTTTAGTCAGACACCGCACAGCAATTTACAGTGATCTGATTAATGAAACAAAACGTGTTCCAAACACAAATGCCCACAGACTACTGAGTAAGTAGTTGGGCTCCACCCTGTCAAATGGCTATCTTGATCCAGGGGAATGGTGGTGCCTAACACACCAGCTCTCTCTGAATGGTGGATCAATTCCGGGATCAAGCAGATGTTATTGAGGTTAGATCAGCCTGGAACCATGAAGACTGGTCAGGGTGGATCAATATCATCCTGTGTGATATCAAGGCAACTGCAAAATGTTTATGCAATAGTATCTGAAGTAAATGTTTGATATTCTAAAATATGCATTCCGTATGTATGTACCGGATGTTTTGCTTTGTCATGATAATTAAACAGTGGTGATAATAAATCCAGAAGGATCTGCTGAGAGGAGAAACATTCAATCCCTGGAGGTGACACAAAGAGAATGAAGCCACACCACTGATTCCTGGAACCTTTTGTGTTCATCACTTCTCTGGTGTGGATTGAGTTATGAGAAAGGTGAGGAAACTATAAAGGAGACAAATGACACAGGACATTAGTGAGGTGGTGAGGTATTCAGATAAGTGACCTGGAAAAGGCAAGTGCAAGCACGACTTCAAGAAGTGCCATGGAAATAAGGCAAGTTATATGATGAAAGGCAGATTTTGGTACAGATGCTAGGATACTCCTTCATAAGACACTAATTAACAATCTTGGACTGATTTTCAGATAAGGCAGGCAAAATGGACATCTTGGAGGCAATTTGAAGATGACTGAATGCCGTGATGTTGAAGCTAGGTTTGCTTTTGGATGGAAGACTTAATTTAGGCTAAAGATTTACATTTGCTCTGTGATCTAATGAAAACAAGCAAGTTATTGGTTAATCCACAATGGACAGAACCTTATGCCCTCTCCTGTGGAGTATTTGGTGGCTCAGGATTGTTTCATTGGCCTAGAGTGAGAATACCACTACCTTCACAGAAGGAAATGAAACTTGGAAATGACACAAACCAGTCTGACTCTTTGTGTATACCTGAACTTCGAACTCCCGTTCCTCCGGGATGTTCACTTTCAAATTTTCATGTTTTAACTCCCTGTCTCCACACAATTAAGTCCACGGACAGCCTTCTGCCCCATTAGCAGCCCTCAAGCAAACAATAAGAGACTCACTTCAAGACTTCATCCAATCGCCATGGGTATTAACCAAGCAAGTGGGTGGAGAGTGGGGCGCTTGCCATTCCGAGGGTATGACTTGTTTATCCTGCGAACTCCATGGGGGAGGGGTGGATTTCTTGTTCAAAGGTGCTCAGTTCTTGATTCAGGAATCTGACTTTAAGAAAGGGGGATTTTTGACTGAAAGCCAATTCTTGCCCTTGACACCGAGGATCTTTCACACCCACTCCCTCAACCCTTCCTTTCCACAACTGTTCGCCATGTCATTGTGTTCCCAACTGCATGTAGTACCAGCAGTAGCCACCATCTTCCCAGTGACACCATCAGTCTCTGATTTGTTGGCAATTCTCAGGAAGCTGGTCTTCCCAACCCTGGGACCCTTGTTTTGGGTAAAGGCCTATCACTCACTTGTAAGGTGACTGGCCCAAGAGGCGTTTCAGGGACTTTGTCAGCTCTCCAGCCAGTAGCTAAGACCATTTTGCACAAATTTCCAACTAATGTCTTGATTAAAAATTTAGATTTGTGATTTGGTGCTTTTTGTATTGCTCAATAATAAGAAGCAAAACTGTTCAGTTCTAGAAATGTTGGCTCTATGCCTTCACTGTCATTTCAGTTCATGCAGTGTTCAATCTTCTTACATCCATTATTCAACATCATTTATTTAATTTATGCATTATTGAATAGAGTTCTTTGAAATCAAAGTGTGCTTGCCTCAAAGTAAGTGGTAAGTAAAGTAGAACTGATCAACCTAGGGGGTAATTTTCATCTTCAATGCTTGGGTAATACATTACAGAAGACACTGCCTGTTGACCTCATTCTGAGTTATTTTGTTATTTTGTTGCAGGGAATAGTATGTCTTGTATGCATGATATAAAAGATGTTCATTCTTTAAAGTAATAACATATCTGTAAACAATGTTGAAAAGAAATGTGTTTGCTCAGAGATTTGTTGATTCCACGTGGGTAGGTAGTATTGCAGGCTGTTAACTGTATGGCCAACACAGCACCCTTCTTTGATACCATCGAAGACGATTATGTGATTTGCTACTTGTCCCCAGTGTGTCAAAATCTGCAGAATGCCAATTGAAGTGAATAAATGTTTCCCCTTCTCCCACTTTCAAGGCATATTGGACAAATTGCTCTTCAAAGGAGACTTCTGTTTCGTGGTCTGTCAAAACCAACCAAATATTATACATCAAAACAAATATAATCTTTTCCAAATTATTTTGACTTTTTATTTAAGCTGTTTTTCCTCATATGAACATCTTGTTCATAATTTGGTTTCATAATTTAAGTATTACACTTCCTTGACAACAAATTAATTTATGTTGTTTATGAAATGTGCAGCTGAATATGCAGCATATTCATTTTAGATAAGAACAATATCTCGCATTAACATGCTATTAACTGATTTGAGCACTTGGTGGTGCAGTTGCCCAAATAACTGAGCAACTAATAGTAAGTACAATTGATTGGCTCAGTGATGTGAAATAATGGAGTCATTTTGGCTGTGAAAGGATGGTATTTGTGATCAGTGCTTGGAGGAAAGAAATGAAATCACGATGAGGTTTTACACTCACCTTTCACTGGAGATTGCATTTAGCTTATATCCAGACAATTCAAGCTGAATTTACACGTTTCATTCTTACATGCTGTTTTTATCTGTCATCATGTAAAATTATTAGTCAAGTATATAGGCTGTTCTACTTTCTCAAAATAAAAACTGGTATTGGCCTTGGGCCATTGGAAGAGGCTTTGTGTTTTGTCCATTTTGCTTCTTAATGTATGTGATACTCATGCATGTGCTGAATGTATATTGGCATGAATAAAAAGGTGGTGAATAATAAAATCATACATTTGTTCTACAATGTAAAGCCAGAATTTTAAAAATGTATTAGGATGATTCTTAAAGAAATTGGAAATTGCAAGGAATATCTGGATTTATGTATAAACGTCTTTTAATTTATTTTAAAGGGGTCTCTATATTGTAGATTTTTCTCACCCACCTGTTCAGATGTTATTACACACCTCTACAGCAGGTGGAAGTTGAATCATTGACAAATTCAAGGAATCTTGTATATTAAATCCTGTGTCATATGTAAATAACAGTTTTAAAAAAGAAAAACTGAATACTTTGCAGTTAGATATACAAGGAGAAATCCACTAAATGTGAAATACTTAATGAAAGTAAGAGAACAAGTGAATTATTCCAGCTCCTATGAAGCAAGGATCATGTTGTAACTTTGTTAGAATTGGTCTCTCATTTCATTAAAGATTACAGGAGTAAGATTGGACTTGTGTGTGTATGGGTAGCAGATGTATGCAAAATGAATCAATTTAAGGCATAACCCCTTGTCTGAGCAACATGAGAATCAAATGTTGACTTGGTTTGGGTGATGTAGATATGAGGGCAGTGTCTGGACAGCTAGTTCACTTGCAATTAATGACCTTTTCAGTATTTACATAGTAGATGGGGAGGGCTCAAAGGTAACTTTCAAATTATAGATGAAGAAAATGAACAGTTTGATGCATGTTAGTGTATTAATGTTGGGAGACACTATGAGCATGTCTCTGTTGGAATGAAAGTTACTCACTTGGGTTGGTGTAGTAATTTTTCATTGGCTGTTTGGTCACTTGCTTGCACCATGAGCTGCTGACCTCCTACCTGCTCTAATCAGTTAGACAAGCCAGGTTGTGGTTTGTCTTTGTGTGTTGTACTCTGCAATCAGTTCCTCGAACAGCTCACAGTGTCACTAAGCTCAACCTCTAGCCCAGTTAGGAAATCAGTACTTTCAAAGTGTGTTGCATCATCAAGAAAGGGGTGGGGTAGATTTGCAACCTGGGTTAAGTTGAGTGAGAGGTTCCTGATCCTGATTAGAAATCAAGGCCCTACCTATGAGTATGATTTTTTAAGTTGGCTGAATTAGATTGATATTTCACTGTACTATGATTTGTTGTTTGCTTCCTTGCAGTTTTCACCTTAAAAATCACAATTGTTATAGTACGGGAGGCCATTTGGCCCTGCACTACCTCTCCAAATGAGGAATTCACAGAGTGCCACATCACAGCCACATCAACCATTTCTCTTCAAAATGTTCTTGCCAGTTATCTAAGTAGACAGCGCCCTCCAGTAATCCATGCTCAGTTTTGTTGACTAACCTGTATTTGCCCATGTGACTGTTAATTTTGTCCCAAACTATTGTTTCTAGAAATTCCCATACCACCAAAGTTAAACTGACTGACCTGTAGTTGCTGGGCTTAAAACACCTTTTTTTTTCTGAATAGAAGTATAATGTTTGCAACCTTTAATCCTTTTAAAGGCATAGAAATATTAAAAGGATGGTAAATGAAAAATAGGAACAATCAAAATAATGTCCCTTTTATTCCAGAAAGCCCTAAAGCGTTTGGAAAGATTCAGAGCTGCTGTTAATAAATTTTGCACTGCTCAGGTGCCCAGTACAACTTGTAACAAACCTGTTCCTTCAGTTCTGGAGAAGTTACAAGGTAGTTAAATCTTAAAAATTACTACTGATAGTTAATCATTCCACCGCAGGCAAGGTGCCACATCACGACGTTGTCAGACAAGAACACCTTTTTATAGAATCAAAGAATCCCTACAGTGTGGAAGCAGGCTATTTGGCCCAGAAAGTCCTTACCAAGCCTCCAAAGAGCATCCCACCCAGACTGACACCCACCCCCACCTCATCACCCCCCACACACCCATCATGCCCCACCCCCCATCACCCTCCCCCATCACCCCCATCACCCTCCCCCACCATCCCCCCCCACCATCCCCATCCCCCACCCTCTTCACCATCCCCATCCCCCACCCTCTTCACCATCCCACACCACCTTCACCATCCCCCACCACCCCCAACATCCTCCCCCACCGCCCCATCATCCTCCCCCACCGCCCCATCATCCTTCCATCCCCCCTCACCCCCCCATCACCCCCTCACCCCCCATCACCTCCCCCATTACCCCCATCCCCCCATCACTCGCCCCCAATCACCCCCCATCTCTGCAACCCTGCATTTCCCAAGGTTAATCCATCTAACCTATACATCTTTTCATGTGAAATTTTTCAATAACCTTCTAATTTTGGAAAATTGGATACAAATAACAATACAGAATAAGTGAACTGTCACGATACTGCTGAAAATATTATAATTTAACAAGTCTGCCTTATTTTTAATTATTAACAGCCATTACAATTTCTCTCCATTTCCAGAAATGAATTGTAATCTGGTGATCCTGTCAAAAATACCTTTAATTTCTGTCACAGCTAACTCATTTCCTATGTTTGTATGTGGTGTTGGATTGGCATCAAGAACACAACATAATATTTCTATTTGATGCATTATAAGTGTATAGTTAACAAAAGATGCAGTTCACTATCACGTGTTTTTACAAAAGACCAATTATCTAGTTAAAATCAAATGTACTTAGCATTGACAGCAATTATTAGGTGTCATTTTTCTAGACATTTTAAAATGGAGAATCTGTAAATGGTTGCTATGACAGCTGGAAGTTGCTATGGTAATTGTAGCTCAGCAAAGAACAGACTTTCATTAGCAAATTCCTACCAGATTTACAGCATTCTTTCAGAATTGTTCTCTGCATAGAATAAAAAGGTTCAGATCCGAGTTTAATGAAAATAGCAGCGTTGCAACCGCTGTGTCTTATTTTAAACAAAAAAAGTGCATTTTTGTTCTTTGGCCTACTGCTTCTCCCTCTCCTATGTTATCTAATGAAAGGGTCATTGGGAATCGTCAGCCTTTTGTGTATGCCTCTGATAAACTAATGCAGTCACTCCAAGAGTCTTAATTAGCTGTAGGACGCGAACTATTTGCAACCGTGTAGCAGTCGGTGTTGTTAAGTCCTCTCTATACGTTGGTTGTGGAAGTATTTGATTTGTCCACCATTTAAGACGTGCTTGTGGGAAGTTGGGTCTTGGATTGACGGTTCTCGTTCTTGGCTATTCGTAATACATCTCTCAGTTGCTGAGAGGTTTTCATTTTGTTGAAAACTGGGGATGGGCAAGTGACATACTTGCTCGATTCAACCGATCAAGCCTTTGAGGCACTAAATGTAATTGTGGCTGGAAACCAGAAAAATAAAGGCTACAAATGAATACATTGTCTCTCTTCACAATCGCTGCAAGCAAAGGTTTCCACTTGCGTGAATCAGAGGCTTGTCTCGCTGTATGGCAAGACAGCCATAATAAAGGCAAGTGATGCAGTCGGACAAGTCAGTACTGATGGAGAATTGATAGACTTGTTACAGCAGTAAAAACCATTGCAGGGCTGGCTCACTGTTGACCCATAGTCAGAACAGCAGTACTTATGTCATGAACTTTTTTGTCAGAATAAAAGAAAATGCAAATCTGATGCTCCTCATCCTTTGGCGTGGTGTGACGCATTAGAGGGGGTAAGGTACTCAGAAAGCTAGGATCTGACTGCAGATCTCTGCTGTCTGGGAGAGGACTGAGAAATCCTGCAGCTTTCCGCCAGTGCTTTGGGGGTCCGGTGAGTCCGATTAACCGTTCATTTCAGAAACGGAGAGGTGCTAAACTAGAACGGCGGAGTAAAAAGACAGATTTACAGCTTTGCAATAGTCAGAGCAGGGAAAATGCTTCAGCTGACGGTAGTAGATGAGAGATGTGGATCATGCAGCTTGTTTCTCCCATTCTTTCCTTATTTGTTTTATTATTGTTTCTTTGTATATTTCCTGTTTAAGCGAAGCTATGCAAATATCCCAGCTGTGTTTATCTGTAGTGTGTACGTAAATAACGCATCATTGTGTACCTTCGAGCAGAAAGCGTAATAACAATGTGAGTGCTGTTTATATACATCTTTCACAACTTCACCTTCTGTCATACATAGTAAGATCATTTAGCGTTATCTCCTGAATAGTTAAATAGTTCAGTCTTCAGATAACACTGGAAATAAAATAATTTGAGCAGCTTTGCCTACAATAAGTAAAATACGTTTGCTGTAAAATCATCGCAATAAATAATGATATATTGACTAGACCTTTGGCATAAATAGATTTTAGCCGAGTTCAGAGAGCTATCACTATAATTCTGTCTTAATGCATCTCTCTTTCAATAAAGCAAAAAAAAGTTGAGGAGGAATGTATTGTCTAAACAACTAAAGATTGGAACACAGCGGCATTAGTGCATAATTAAAGAATTCTTAATTTAAAGTAAACATTAAATATTGTATCTGCCAGTGAATAATGTATTGAATGAGTGAGTGCAAATCAATTTAAGTATAAATGTAGGAAATCAGTTAGCAGTTAATGTTCAAATTGTTGATGTTACATTTTGGTAGTTGATTCACTGGCTTGGGAATCTGTAATTGATTAAAGTTCATGTCAATATGAATTGGGTACAAGGGATTTTTTTAAAGGAAGATTGTATTTTCTGAGCTTATTTAACCAATGTTCGTTTGGCAAAGACTTTTTTATTTAAGTCCAAGCTTTTCTTATAACTATTCCAATCATCTTCACTTTGGATGTTTTCAGTGAGTATTTTGCTAATTTCAAGATTGGTAAGGTATTCCTTATTTAATAAGTGATGATTTAAAGCTCAGTACTTTGTACAGACCTGATGAGTCGTAATCAGGACTACAGCTCAAGGTTAGTTATCTGGATACATTTGCTGTCACTAGATCAATAATGTTGAGGGAGATCAAAAGTGTGAAGAAAATGGAATGATGCAAGGAAATATATTGTCAAAAGAAGAAAAAAGGATTCTGATATCATTGAAAGAAAATGTTTTATTATGAAACACCTGCAATTCCTTTATCATTGTATGATTGTAGTCCTAATTGTGCTGTCAAATAACTTATGGAAATTATATGTCTAATCTATAAAAACTGTATGCCAACGTTGAAGAAAAATTGCACCCTATTTTAGTGAACTATTTCAAAATTTGACACCAAGACATTAAAAAATTTTATCAGGTGACTAAAAGCAGAATCAAAAAATGTTGCTTCTTGTGTCACCTTAAAGGCCAGAGAGGGATACAGAGAAAATGAAGTTTAAGGAGGGAATTCCAGATCTTGGGGTACAGCTAGCTGAAGGTACAGCAGCCTGTGAAGTAGAGGCTGCAGAGATTGGGGGGAGGGAGGGTTGGTGGGAAAGGGGGGGGGGGGAAGGGAGGGTTGGGGGTGGACAGAGGGTTCAGAGGGGAGGGAGGGATGGCGGGAAGCGGCAAGACCACAGAGGAACTCTAAACTGTCACTCAACCGGGCCTCCTGCATTCAGTGATTTATGCATGTGTACATCCAAGTCCTCAGGTCTGTGGAACAGTGGTATTGCCCTTACTTCTATTAGGAGCCCTGTGTTCAAGTCAGACCTTCTGCAACCTCTTGACAGATTGGTGAGAAAACACTACTGTTCCTGCATCCCCTTTGGACTCTTTGTTTTGTGATTTTCTGACCAAAATGAATGACTTTGCACTTTCTATTTGAATTTGAAATGACTTTGAATTTCATCTATCAAATTGCACATTTCACCAATCTATCCCTTTTGACATTCTACACTATCTCCTATGGTTCACAATGCTACAAGACTCCCAGGTTTTGTATCACCCACAACTTTTGAAATTGTGTCCTATACAGGACAGTCTATGTCATTGAGCATCTATTTCTGGAGAACATGGATCCTAATACTAAGCACTGGGGAGCCCCACTGTAAGGTGTACTCCAGTCTGAAAAGCTACCATTTACCACAGCATTTCCTGTCACACAGCCAGGTTTATATACGTGTTGGTACAGTTCCTTTTTATTCTTTTGAGCTGTAATGTTGTTCAGTATAGTCTTTTGTGCAACAGCTTATCAAATGCCTTTGGAAGTCTATGTGCATCACATCAACACTCTATATTACATTTGTTACCTCTGTTTGCCAAAGTGGCCATTAATATTATCCCAGATTGCTTCTACAAGCTCTCCTTCCCTCACTCATCCACAAATCAACACATGCACAGGTTAGCGCACACAACCTACTCTGTCATTGCTGAGTTATCTTTACATTCTATTTGAGTAAGTTTGTGACATTTAAACTCTCCAATTTTGTGGAACACTCAACCTTCCTCCCATTAGCTGAAAATCAATTGGAAGATTATTGCCATTGTTTATGCAATTTCATCACTTCACACTTCTTTAGCATCTTTGGATACATCTTGTCTGGTCCTGGTGTCTTATCAACTTTTTAAGTTCAGGCAGCCTAACCTTATCTATTGGACCCGTCCAGTGTCTGAAGTAGCTCTTCTTCCACCATGGGCAATAACTTCTTCCTTGGTAAACACAGATGCAGTTTATTCATACAGTACTGCAGCCATGCTGCCTGTTTTAGCTCATCAATTCCTACTGGTTGTCCCTGATTTACAAATATAAGGGGTATAATTTGAAAGATCTGACATAGGAATATGTTACGTACTTATAAAAGGCTATTTCATATTGTCCTGCATTGCGATTTGACTTGTGTATAAATCGATTTGTGAACCAACCTGAGAATGGAACCTGTTTGCAACCTGGGGACGGCATGTATTTTGGTACAGAGTCAACCCACCCTCCTCCTATGATCCTTTTATAATTCATATAGTTGGAGATCATCCGATTCCCTTTATATTAGCTGTCAGTCTGTTTGATTCTCCAATTTGCTTTATGCATTCCAGTCTGAACCTTCTGTGTTCCCCCTGGTTCTCATTTGTATTAGCTATCTGATACCTAGCAATTGTGCACTTTTCCTGCTTCACCTTGATCTCTATCTTTCTTGTCATCCAGGGACTCTGGAATTGATTGCTTTTTTCCTTTCATGGGAATATACCTTGATGTGGTTGAACTATCTCTTAAGGCAGCCCATCACTCAGATACAGTTTTTTGGTTGCTCACCTTTGGATCTGACCCAGATAAACTGGAATCATTCTTGTCCCATTGAAGTTGGAGTTCTTCAGATAATTATTCCTACTCTGGATTTACCTTGTAGTTTTCTACAGCTAACGAAAACCTTATCAGACAATATTCTTTATTCCCTAAATGTTCCTATAATGGCCTACCTCATTCCCAAGAACCAAGTCTATCAATGCCTGTTTTCTTACTGGCAAAAATTCTCCTGAACCTACTCTTGAAATTTTTGCCATCCTCCCTTCTTTAAACAGCTATAACCCAGACTATCCCAGTCCCTCCTTCTAGACTTACTAGATGTATTGTACCTCTCTGCTATTTCCTTAACATTTAGTGTTCTGCATCTTTTCCATTTGTTGATGGCCTATAAAGCAATGTAATTGCACCTTCTATGATTTTCAGCTGTAGCCCAACAGATTCATTGACTCCTCTGTGATATTCTATATCTCCAGCATTGCACTGTGTTCCTTTGTCACTACTATTATCTCTCCTTTACTTTTTTATCTTCCCCAAACATCCTTATATCCAGAAATATTTAACAACCAAACCTGACCTTTTATGAACTATGTTTCTGTCATCAACATATGATGATATTTCCACATAGTTATCTACACTTGCATCTCACCAATCTGGCTGCAGGTAGGCAAACTACACTGTTGGAATCACAGCTGCAGAAATGCTTGGCTGCTCCCTGAACTGTCACATGTCCTGCCATATTGCCCTTAAAGTTTTCCTTGTGCCTCCTGTGCAACTGTGCTACACATGGTGCTATGATTTGGCTCTGAATGCACTCTGATGATGAGCCATCGCTCTCATCAGCATTCAGAACTGAATAACATTGCCCACCTCTCTCAGTTCATCTGCATCTGCAACCCTTATCCTTTACTCATGCCTGCCTTACATCAGACTATTCTAGTGGCCAGCCTCCTCATATACCTTATAATCTTAAGTCTCGATGTTTGTGTACTATCTTTTTCCTGGTCCTGTACACCCATCACCATTTTACTGGTTGCTTTACTTTGATTCCTGATGAAGCAATGTCTCTACTTTAAAATTCTCATCTTTGTTTTTAAATCCCATCAGGTTTGGCACATTCCTAGCTCTCTGATCTCCTTCAGTTCTAGATATCTGAAATATCAGCACTTCTGCAGTTCTGATCCTTTGAAAATTTAATTGCCCCCTCCCACTAATAGTGCCCCACCATGTCTTCAGTTTCCAAGGCTCTAAGCTCTGGAATTCCATCAATCTCTTTCCCTCTTTTTTTTCCCACCCTCAGGCCTCTCTTAAAGCTGACCTCTTTGACTGAACTTGAGGCCTGTGCTGACATCGTTTTATGTGACTTAGAATCATAATTTGTTCTTGAAAAGCACCTTTTGACATCTTATTAAGCTAAAGGTGTTATATCAATACAAATTGCTGTTGTTAACATGAGACTTGAAGGGTAACAAATCCTGAGCAGTGGTGGACCGAGAGAGGTGATGACATGGTATAACAGAGACTCACCAGTGTCCTTTTAAGGTTAAATCAGAACTTTTAAAAAAGAAAATGGTTTCACTGTAAGATTGTTCACAATTGACTCATCACTGAATTTGGAAGCTATTTTTCCAGGCTCTGCTACAGAGGTTTAAACAAAGATTGCCTGCTGTTGCACTGAGACAAACCGCTCTTAAAGATCCTAACTTCCTAGTCGGTGTTGATTTGATTGCTGAAGAAGATACAACAGGTTTCCATGTCATGATAACTAGCCAGTCTACACTTGCCCTGCTGCATTTTCTTGGATGCCATGTGCTGACATAATGAGGGCATCATTGCAATGGCTCCAACAGTAAAATAGTTTAGCAACATGTACTATACGTGACAGATGACAAGACAGTTTGGGGATAGTGCATGTAATATTCTAACATCTGGATCTACATCTCTGCAAAATGAATAAAACTGAAATTATGCACGAGGAATTTTTTTTTAAATCCCTTGTTAAAATCACTTTGGATTCATTATAGCCTCTAATTCATGGGTAGGGGTGAGCTATATGTTAGACATCTAGTGTTCACTTTTCTAACATTTGTCTCTTTTGTAGTCCGCTCGTGGGAGCAAGTGGGCATTTCTGGGGCTATCCTGTATCCAGCTGTAAATCTGACAATTTGCATTTGGCATCCTTTTTAGTTTCAGTAGTTGCAGCAACATACTTGTGCAGAAAATGATTCTAAATATGTGTGGGGTTGAGGTTGGGAGCAGTGGTAAAGTCAAGGTGATAAAATTATAAAAGAAAGTCTGTAAGATCCTTAGTTTTATCAATATCCATGCACAAACCACTCTCTCCGTTTTTAAAAAAAAGTTGACACTCATGTCCTTTTTAAATCTTTCTCATCTTAAAAATATACCCCCATTCTTGAAAATTGCCCACCTCGGGGAAAGGCAGTTCATTTTATCTATACACCTTATGATTGTATAAGCTTCTCTAAAGTCTCCCCTCAGCCTCGTACACTCCAGTGAAAAAAAGTCCCAGTTTATCCAGCCTGTCCTTATCATTCTGCCCCTCCATTCCTGGTGAATCTCTTCTGAACCATCTCCAGTTTAATTATATCTTTCTATAACAGTGCAACCAGACCTGGACATGGTACTCCAGAAGAGGTCACACCTGCATCATCAAAAAAAAAGATTTACTAGGATGCGTGTCAGGGATAAAAAGCTTAATTTATGGATCTGGGTTGTTAATATATATCCAGTGATAGCCTGGAGACAGTCTGATATGTTGCCCAAAGTTAGGACAGGTATTGATAAAATAATTAGTTAAAATCATTTTCATCACTTAAAGCATTGTTTCTGAGAATGAATGGATTTAAAATGAAGAATGAAGGAAGAGAATAAATGATTTAGACTGTGAAAGGTGGCATTAGAAATAGTAACGGTAGTAGGATCTGTAACAGCTTATAAGTGGAATCTGAATAAATATTGAAAAAGAAAAATTAAACGGACTAAGCCTAATTGAAGAGCCAGCCCAGGTGAAATGGACCAACTGCTACTTGTACTGTTAAGATCTATGACACTTTGTTCTCACAGGATGCAGTGGGCATACAGAATTATCATAACCATTATACTGAAAGGAGTCCCATTTATACACATTATTCTTTTGAACTCTCCAAATTACAGTTTCACTTTTCGTCAGCACTGGGAGTGATGCATTGTTTCATCTGGTTATGATTGGACATCAAGGATGCTACACTCCGGGATTAACTCTTCAAGTAATCAGAAATATCTGACTACATGTGAGACTGTTGCAAGCAAAGCTTTTAAAAGTTTTGATCAAGCATTTATCACATGGACTATGACAAAAAAAATTGGTGGAAAGATCAAAGTAGATCCTTGTGCTGTGCAATATTCCGTACTTACTGCTTACTGCATCTGTGGATATTCAGTTGTCCCTCCAGTGCCTAGTAGAGTGACGATACTCCTTATAAACATTATCATGTCCTAACAGTAGGATTAGTATCTAGAAAAGATTTTCTGTTGCAGCTAGTTTCAGGACAGCGTCACTATGCAATTATCCAGATGCTGTTTTCCATTGTTTTTATACTAACAATGTTGATTTGCAAAAGACACAGAGCAGAAGCGAGGCCAATGAGTGTGGTGGTAGTTCACAGTGGGTGCCTGTCATCAGTACAAGGTAAATCAGGCAATTTAAATTTCCAAGTGCAGTTGAAGGTGGAAGAACCATGTATTTTTCATCTGCCTGCAGTTTCACAGCATAAAAGAACCTTACAGTACTGTAAAGACAAGATATTTCTGAAGTGATAATTCTACCATTGATACCAATTAGATGAGACATTTAAATCAAGCTTTGTTGAGATCATTTAAAAGCAAAAGTTTGATTATGCCTGAGTTAAAATGAATTCTTTAAACAGGTACTTTATCATCGATATATTGTTGGCTTTAGAATATTCGTGAACACTAATACCTTTAATATAGAAAATTATTTATACTCGTAAGGAAAGACATTAGTCTCAGCCACCGTATTTAATGACCTAATTAAAATTTAAGCCATTAGCAGATTCTTGTGTTTTGTTTAGTGCCTTTAGGAATGATCATTCTTTTGCTGTGAGCTGTACATGGAAATTGTTAGCTGGCAAAATTTGCAATTCATTTAAGAGTAAATTAAGACTGATTTAGTATCAGGCAGTTTATCTGCAAACAAATGATGCAATTTCAGTCTTTGTCTCCTTCGAGAATGTCATTGAAGTCAGTGGCATCTAGCTCATAAGAAATTGTATTAAAATCTGAAGATTTAGCTCTTCAGTCTCATTATTTTTGTGGAATGTACATAGTACATTGTACCTTTGAGCCATTGATTTCCCTGACAGGAAATCTAAAACCTTCTTCTCAGGACTGATAGCTACCATTTGAGTAACATTTATTCTGTACACTGTAGGCTTCAGACCTTAGATAAAGATTGAAATACACTCTGTATCTATCCATTTGGTGACGCTATTTGGGCAATTCTTACAGCCCTAAGCTGTAAAGTTTCTGAGAGAGAGAAAGGAACTAAATTGAACTAACTGATGAAATAGAAAAATGACAATTTCTGGTTCACACAAAGCTGCTTAAGTGGTCAAAGAAATGTTAAGACACATTAAATGCATGACTATAGTATTGACATAAGTTAATGTTTCACAATTTGAAATTATGAACAAAACACTTGCATTTATACATTTTCTTTCAAGTCCTCAGGGCATCTCAAGTTACCTTTACTATACCATACCCTGAATGACCCCTTTTGTTGGCGAACAGCCGTTTATTGAAGGAAATGCACAAAATGTGAAGGGAAGCAGATAATATTCAAGAAGCTCCTTGATGATTATTTGGGAGAGAGCATTTCCATTGTAGGGGGATGGTGAGGTCAGATCCCAGCCGGGGCTGTCAGTTAAGCTTGCTTGCACTCACAGGGTGAGATTTGCCAGTTCTGGTCCAGGGAGAACTGCACACATGCACAGCACAGTGTCTCCAGAGGACAAAGCATTCCCAACTGTCAGCCGATCAAAAAGCAGCATTCACAGCTACCAGAGAGAGAGAGAGGGACGTACTGTCCTCGCAGCTTGAGGAAAAAGGCCATGCAGGATACCATTGACGATACCAAAAAAGAACATTGAGAGGGAGGACGTTCAAGATCAAACAATGTAAAGAGTATAAATTTGTAAGCTTTCCTTTTAGGGAGGCAAAGAACAGAAGCTCAGCTCAAAGGCACAATGATTAATCTCATCGATTGCTGGTACGTATTGATGTGTGATTACTTGATTCCACCCAAATGTAATTGTAATATCTATAAGGCATTAAGTGTGCATGTGAAGTGCTCATCAAAAAATCAACCTGTATCTAACCCTGTCTGACAGTTCTTTGGTAGTGTCTTCCTGCATGATGTGGCAGCTCTTGTTGGTGTGGGGGACAGCAGCAAATGAAACCAACCTAAAAGGCAACTTGATAGGTAATTAGAAGCTGGAACAAAATCTTCAATACTTCAGTCACATCTTTAAAAAATATATAAAGCAGCAGTTTGTATGTGGTGTTATCAGAAACCTTTGATTTTTATTACTTAAGAAAGGATATATGGAGCCAGAAATTGGTTAAGGTCTTTTTCCTATCAAACATAATCTTGCTGCAACTTAATAGCAAGTTTCAGCTCAATTTGTTCTTGTTGTTAATTGAAAATTTATCATTCATTGAAAGTTATGTATTACAGTGTAAGAACAAATAATTATATGTGTGTTCATACAAATATAAGTTGATCACTTTGGAATGAGCAATACTGAAGCTTTCAAGCAGCATGAGACCAGCCAGGAACATATAATCTAAATTGCTGCAATATTAGTCATAGGATTTTAAAAAATCCTAGTCTCTGCTACAGCTTTTGTTCTACAGAACTATCATCATTCATAACGTAGCATGTTTTGGATATAAAAGCAAATTAACTTATTACTGAAATGAAATTAGCCTTTTAAACATTAAATCTTAATTCTTGCTTCTTGTGCTGGTTATTTCCTTTTACTGATTGTTAAATGAGATGAGGTAATAATCTCTGCATTTGAAGGTATTTTGATGTAATTGTGCTAAATGATTTTTTTTAAAACAAAAATTGACTGTATACTTTAATTATAACTTACTGATGATAGTCTGGTTTCCAAATGATTTGCCTACATTAACTTCACACGTGTCATGTTATTCCATGAGCAAATTGCCTATAAACTAGATTATTGTGCAATATAGATGAGGTTAGTCTAGATTTAACTCTACCTCTGCGTTCAGTTAGTTGTTCATGGCTGTGGTGGCATTAAAAGAGACACAGTAATTAGATTCAAGTCCCTGGTAGAGTAAAAAGGAACAAAACAGCCGAGATTTTCTCTCCTATGTTCAGTAGCTTTCAGTCAAAAGTTACATATGTGGACACAGTTTGAGAACAGGATAAGACACAGTTGGACTGATCTGTTTGATGAACCTAACTCTCTGTTCAGAATTCAGCTGCTTGTGTAGGGTGATGGAGAGCAACCAGTATCTCTCAACCTGTGGAAGGGTCACCAACTCAAAACGGTATCTTTGACCACAGATGCTGCCAGATCTGCTGAGCTTTTTCAGCAATTTCTAATATTTCTCAAACTGTGCCTTAATACCAATCACTGTTTTTAGAACCATCACCTTCACGAAAGAAGGAAACTGATTGATTGTATGACTTTGTGCCTTTCTTTATAGTGTCTGTGTCATCGCAGACTCAGGTGTATCGGTTATTTATTCTGGGACATGGTATAGTCAATTAACATTAATTTTATCAGCTTTACTTCTTCAATTTAAGGAAAGCTTGAACTATGTCTACAAGCCCTTGCATATATGGCTGTACTAAATATTAACAATTAGAATTGCAGTGTTGTACAGCACAGAAATAGGTTGTTCAGTCCAATTCGTGCATGCCAGCCAGATATCCGAAATTAATCTAGTCCCATTTACCAGCATTTGACCTCCATCTCTCTTAAACCCTTCCTCGCACATACCAACCCAGATGCCTTATAAATGTCATAATTGTACCAGCCTCTACCCCTTCCTCTGGCAGTTCATTCCATACATGCACCACCCTCTGCATGAAAAATTTGCCCCTTAGGTCCCTTTTCAATCTTTTCCTTCTCAATTGCATGAGGAACGGTGGTGGACTTAAAAAATCATAACAGAATGCGACAATTTTTTTTGTGTGCATCTTTGTTTACACCACTTTGTCCTGCTTTATTGGCAAGAAACTTAAAATGAAGCAATTATGACTTAACCCTTCGATATCCTTACCCCTTTCTCTCTCATTAACCTCTATAGTGTACAATTCTTTGAGGTTCTTAGCACTCTTTGTGTACATCCCTGATAATAATTGTGCCATTGCCGATTATGCTGTCAGCAGTTTAGATCCTAAGCTCTGGAATTCCTTTGCTTTATCTCCATTTCTTTACTTCTCCCTCTTCCTGCATGGCACTCTTTAAATCCCACTGCTTTGCCCTAGCTTTTGCTCACCTCTTCTAATATAATCTTATGTGGCTATGTGTCATGTTTTGCAAAGCACCCTGGTCATTTTACTGTGAAAGGTGCTCCATAAATGTGGATTGTTGCTGCAAAAAGCAGTACCATAATTTTATTAACATTGTTGAAAAGTTGATATTGTTATCCACAATATTCAAAAACAAATGTTCCTATTCTGTGACTGAGAGTTTTAGTTGCAACTGACAGGAAATCGGCTGATCCTTTCTTGATCTGCGTTATTTCATTGACTGTTGGCTTATCTTCAATCCAGTGTTGTAGCAACTCAAAATGTTATTGGCCCAGATACTCCAATGGCCACACAGTGTTTGCAGCAGTGAGGACTGTAGTTGTACATTGGGACTTTGTGGAATTCCTGGTGCAGTTGATTCCGAGGGAACTACTGGATAATTGAAAATTCCAATGGAAGATCCCCTTGTGGCTAGACTTGTCTGTACAAGCCCCTTAAAGCAAAATTTTGAAGGTTCTGACTCACTTAAACTTTATACTTACTCTGGAAATGTTGGAAGACTAGACATCTGCTCTAATTCTTGGGTAACTATTAAACTGAACCCATATCTCAGCATCCCAACTATGTTCCTTCCCTATCCCACTGGAGTCAACCCACTTTCCAACCAGTGTGAAACCCCCTTCAACCTGCCACTACCCCTCCTTAAACCAAACACATTCACATCCCTTCACACACACACACGCGCTGACAATCCCAATCTCTCTCACTCAATCTTTCCCACTTTCTCGCCTAGTTTTTCTCTCTCTCTCTCTCTCTCTCTCTCTCACATATTCACTGTCTCCACTCGCACTCTTCCTCTCCCCCCGATTTGTGCTCGCTCTCTTCCCCCCCACCCCTACCCCCACCTCCCTGACTTCACTCTGCCAGGCTAATGTGCCCCAACCCCTGGCCCCACACACTCCTTGCCAACCTCACTGGTTCCACAATCAGCGTTTCGGGCAAAAGCCCTTCATCAGGAATAAAGATGTGCAAAGTACTGCAATCGATGAGAACAAATGGCATAAAGCTATAAGACAAAAGTGTGAGGATCAGAGGAGAGGCACATGATATGGGGGAGATACGGCCCAGCTCGCAGCCATTAAAGGGCTGATGAAGGGCTTTTGCCCGAAACGTCGATTTCGAAGCTACTTGGATGCTGCCTGAACTCCTGAATCCAGAATCTGGTTTCCAGCATCTGCAGTCATTGTTTTTACCTGGTTCCACAATCAACCTACCCAATCACCAACCAAGCCATGTACCTATTGCGCTGGCATCATACTCTGTATGTATCCTTTCACAGTGTCTGGCTGTGTTGCTGAGCATTTATGTGACAATATAATACCCTCACTGCTTACGGTTTTGACGATGACCCTTTAATGGCTGCGAGGAGTCATGGACAGATCTCCTTTTGTAACAGGAGGGACCCATTCAGGAATGGCCTGAATAGAAATCATCTAAATATAATTGTTTTTCTTCTTATGATCAGGGTCAGAAATGAGGTGTCCGATCCTGAACAGAATTTCTGGACAATTCTTGTCTGCTTAGCATTAAATCCAATGATTGGTTTCATCTCATTAGTAAAATATGATCCTTCAATGTTTGGATTCGGAGTCATGTGAACTCTGCAAATGCCATCAAAGCTAAATAGACTAGTCTGCATTATTAGTAACAAATACAGTATATTGACCTGGGCCATATCTCCCCCATATCATGTGCCTCTCCTCTGATCCTCACACCTTTGTCTTATAGCTTTATGCCATTTGTTCTCATCGATTGCAGTACTTTGCACATCTGCAAGATCTTCTTTCATTATTTCTATTGTCTACTATATCCAAATGTCAATGTCACCATGAACGAAATATTCCCCCTGTTCCATAATCTTTAACTCATTCATTGATTTTATTTCCTACCAGTTCCCAATGGTGTTATCACCTAACTGAGAACTCTACAACCCTCTAGTTTGGATTCATATGGACAGTCTTGGACCTAACTGTGTATTCCATTTGGATTGTCCTATGCATACGTTTCTTCCCTCTTTTATTGACCCTCGCCTTCACTGAGTACGTTTAGAAACCAGTTTACCATCTATTAAGTTGATTAACAGCTTTTTATTAAAATGAAGCCAACACACCAGGCTCTCATATATTTACTTCCCATCTATGCTTATTTTAATTAAATTGGTAAGGGTGATCTGCAGTTCTGATGAAAGGTGCCTCCCTAAAACAATGTACTTTTCCCCTTCCTAGATCCTGAGACACTTGATTTGTACTGACAGCATATTCTGATTTTAGTTTAATTATTTGGACTTTGTTCTGATGTGCCTGTATCCGTCTAAATTAATTTCTACCTATAAGTAAAAATGCTGAACTAGTTCATATTTTGACTTGATTTAAATTGTGATTGACATTGTTTCTTCTGGTCTGATCATCTCTCCTGAACGTTAAGAGTGAACATAGTTTATAAGCTTCATCTTCTTAGTTAAACTTGAGTTAATTAGCCTTTGAATAAACTAAAGCCCCAAAATATTTTGAGATAGAATTACTTTCAACATTGAAGAACAAGATGAAATAAGTAAACCCTATTTAAGGGTGACAACATTAAACCAGCTCTTGGAGTCATTGTACATCTTCAGCAACATTTCAAACAAATTAATGTGTTTGTGACAGTGGGTTAACACACTATCGTCTTTTCGTCAGGGTCTTGGGTTTGAAATTAGCTGAGACTGATGAAATAGAAGCCCATTGCTCTACTGCTTTATAGATATTTCACATAATAAGTCTCAAAGTGATACTTGGAGTGCACAGGATAAAATTGCTTACCTGTCAATGCTAATTGGTGCTATTTTGGTATAGAATGGATGAATGTAAGAAATGGAAGAATCACACTGGTGCAGAATGAGGTGTTTTTCTGAGGTTTGGATTAGGGTCTGTTATTGCTAGAGAGAGTAACTAGAATTATAACTGCAATTGCTTTGTCATGTACTTATCTTTGACAGGATAGTACTGTCAGTGAAGAATACTGACAAAGCACTGTCTGTTCAGACTCCAGCAATATCTCTGCCTGAGGACAGTATAATAATCAGGTTCTATGATTATAAAAAATAGCGAAACATTTTTGTCCTAAGATCCATTAATGAAAGAACTTTCTTGCTAAAGGCTGTATTCTGTTTTAAGACGCAGTCAGCTCTAATTCTATATAAAATCCAAATATTGCAGATGACCCCTTCAATGGGGAAGTTAATGACAGAAAGGCGTCCAGCAGTAAAACCACCCACCAAATCACAAAAATGAAGATGGCACCAGGGTGCTAAAGCAGCATTGAGATGATCCCATGTGAGGTTGGAAAATGCCTGGTGGAGTGATTGCACAATGGAAACATAATCTCAAGATGGTTGCTTCTCATGGACTCAGGAACAACTCTGTTCATGTTAGTTTCTTCTATTCTTAACAAAACTTAGTGAGATTTTGGTGGCAGAAGGCACTGCAAGTGATCTCTTTGAATATTCATACACTTGGATCCCAAACCAAATCCTTAAAATGTAATAGTGATTTCAACAAATACTAATTTCTGTTCAGTTTAGAGGCTGTTGACTCTGGAAATAATGAATTGGTCTTGGTTATCTGTACCAGGATAAGGGGCAGTCCATTGAGACAATCCACTGTGAGTGCAACACTCCACCCTGAAGCTGAAACTCCAAATGATTCCAATACCTAGGTTTCAGCTTGTAATGTGGTGCCTTCGCTCTTGCACCTCAGTGCTGCAGAGCTGCTGCTGTAGGTATGTACTGAAGAAATCAAGAGAGAATAATCAGAGAACCACTTTGAAAGGGACAATAAACAAAATACAAACAATTTGTCTCCTCATTCTTTGGGGAAGCACCTGACCTCTACTCAATGCCTTTTTGTAATATGGAGTGTATCTGTATTTATATGGTGCAGAAGCAGAATCGTAGGATGTCAGAGAACTAAGAAATGCACTGTTAGCATGCCCTTTGCAGTACTTTCTGTCACCAAAATCTCACTATGTTTTGTTAAGAATAGAAGAAACTAACATGAACAGAGTTGTTCCTGCATCCATGAGGAGCAACCATCTTGAGATTAAGTTTCCATTGTGCAATCATCCAGTTTCTTAAATCGGCTGTGTTGGTGTATCTGACCCTGCAAGGTCAAAGAGGTACTTGGGACTGGTCATTGGAATGGCCTTTTTGATAATGGTTCCTTTTTGTTTTAGAACAAACAGATATGATTTAAATTAAAAGGAACATTTGAAAGGTCTATGGTTAGAATTTATATTATTTGATTTAAAATTAAATAATGCCAGGTGTCAAATTTTTTGTGCAGAATGCAATCCAAATGCTACACCCAAAATTGTCCTTGTTCATCTCCCAATGTCTACTTCCAGCCAGTTTTCTTCCAAACTTTTTCTAGCATACACTAGAATATAAAAATAGACATAAATAAGTAGAAATCAATGCAAACAAATGGAGGCCAATGATAGTATCTATTCCTCTTTTTTTTATGTGATAATTAAATTTTCAAGCTGTCAGCTATCATTCACGTTAGGCAAAGCATGCTTTCATGTGAAGTCATAAAGATTTACTGGTTTTCAATATGATGTATGTCATAAAAATGCATTTGGAGAAACAAGATGCAGTGCAGGTTTCAGATAGAAATTTTAAAATGCTCAAAAATAATGATATAGAAAATTTGATGTTTCCTACCAAATTGCCCAAATTGACTAAGTTAAGACATTTTGAAATGACTCTTTAGCTTGAGGCAGGCCAATTATAATGATCCAAGTTGCACTCAATGACAGGAATTGACAGGCTGGTTTAAGTGAGCAAGGAAATTTGGCATTGCATAATTATCTATTAGAACATATTTGGAGACCCCACTATACACCCTTTTCTCCTTGTTTCTGCTCATCATAGATATCCCCATTTATTTTTCATGCATAATGATAATTAGGTCTCAGTGTTAATTTATTTTTTGGAGTGAATAGCACAAATATATACACAATGGAGAAACAGAAGAAACAGACACATTTAGCTTTAGAAAAGTGAATTTGTTAGTTTTAGCTTAATGCACTTTGGACCTAGCAAGTCCATTTGGTTCTAATAATGTGCCCTTGAAGGTGTGTAGTGCTCTTTATTTCAAAAATATTTAATGAAAATAAAAATGCCATTGAGTAAGTAGGGAGTAAAAAAGTCCAAACCTTTGTTGCAGTCAGTCTGGGAATGGAAGAAGTAACATTGTATTAATCCCTTGGCAAAATGTTTCAAAAGTGCACTTCAGAAAAGGTTGACTCCTCCTAGTTTGTTTTCCAAACATTATAGATGTTAACAGAATGTAGGATGTTCTTTTTTAATTCAAGAAGACTGTTCATATAAGGTGACCTCATAGAATAATTGCATCATAGGGGGCCATTCACATCATTGTGTTCATGCTGACACTGTTTAAAGTACCTTTCCCCTCAATATGCAATGCTTTCTTCTCTTCAAATATGTTTTCAATTCCCTTTTGAAAACTCAGAATCTGCCTCCTCCACACTTTCAGGCAGAGCATTCTAATTGATCACTGTGTAAAAATGTTTTTCCAAGTGTCACTCTTGATTCTTTGGATAATTAACTTACATTGGTGTTCTTTGAGGTACAGCATTTCCATCAAATGCAACAGTTTCTCCTTATCTTTCTGTTTGGCCTACTCTGGCTTCAAACACCTCTCTCAGATCTCCTCTTAGCTAAGCCTCTAAGGAGACCAACACCTTGACCAATTTATTCGCAAAACGTCCCTCATGCCTGGAATGTTTTGAATTAATCTTTTCTGAATCCCCTGTGAAGTTTGACATCCTTCCTGATATGCAGACGCCAGAATTGTACCGTAAGCTTTAAATATCAATCCATGTTAGGGAAGGACCAAAACAAACTTGGAGCATATGTCCAAAGAATCTTAAAGCTCAACAGTGTACTTATGAAGGCAAATTGAATTGAGGCATAAAGTAGAAGAGAGAGGTGTTGCCAGAATTGTGTACAACACTTGAGTACAGTTCAGATCACCATATCGCAACAAAGATGCACTGGAGAGGGGACAAAGGAGATCCAATGAGAATCTTGTCAAGACTGGAAAATTCCATTTTTGGGAAAGATTGGATGGGCTGGGTTGCTGTTCTTGAAACAAAGCAGGCTGAGGGGAGTCTTAATTGAGGTGTATAAACTTATGGGTGGCCTCAATAGAGTTAAAAACTGGGGAGCATAGATTTAAAGTATTTGTTAAAGGCTTAGAGGGGAAATTAGAATAATTTTACTGCCAGAGTATGATAGCAATTTGTTACTTACTGCCTGAATAGGTGACAGAGACAGGAACTCGCTATTTTTATGGTGTAGTTGGATGTTTGCTTAAAGAGCTATGATCTGTAGAGCTATGCGTTAGTATCAAAAGGTGAGTTCAGGCTGGATTGCTTGACGAAAGTGAAGACTGCAGATGCTGGAGATCAGAGTCGAAGAATGTGGCGCTGGAAAAGCACAGACAGTCAGGCAGCATTCGTGGAGCAGGAAAGTCGATGTTTCGGCCATAAGCCCTTCATCAGGATTGCTCATTGTTGATCAGCACAGGCATAATGGGCTGATTGCTCTCCTTCTGTGTTGTCTATACTTGCAAGAAGCAAGGATTGCACCATTTCTTTATCGCATGTGCTTTTTCATTTGACGATCTGATTGTATGGTGACGTCTCACCAGTTGATCAAGGCGTTTCCACCAGGAAGCAAGAATCAGAATTATTATCAGAAAAATTATAATGAATCACTTTCTGTGAACCTGCATATCAATATGACTGCCTCTGTTAGTTAACAGATGGAATGAATGTATCTTGCTGGTACTTTGGCATTGTGTGGCTGTACTGTTTCTGAATCATGCTGGATTATACACATTTTGCTTGGAAGAATGAATAACTCCTGTGTACATAAGTTGAGGAGTAAAATTGTCATCGGCTCTGTTTTGTAAAACAAGAGTATTAAAACATGCTCAATTGAAATCTTTGTATGGGAAGCGCATGAGCATTTACATTTACATTGGTTGACCTTTAGTTTTATTCTATTTCATTATGAATCAATTCTTCAATAATTAATTAATTATCTTTTATGTTTTGAGAATGATTAAAATATAGATTTTGAACCTGTATAGGTTATGTAACTATCCTCTCATTAGGTTAGATGCTCTATGCTCATTAAGATACGAAATGCTTCAACATCTGGAAAGTTCTGCTGATCAACAAAAAGGTGACAAGTGGTTGGATGCTGAGCTGTGTCCTATGGATAACAGGAGAGAGCTGTGTTGTTGAGAACATAATTGAGTTCAACTGATGCTTGAATGTAATTGTCAATTCTTCCTGAATCAAGTAAAAGCCTGCAGTGCTCAGTTTAGTTAATTTGTATTAAATGCATTGATGGAGTGTGCTGTGACTGGCAAGTGTTTTAAGTTTAAGATTTTCATTATAGATAACAGTACTTCTCAAAGCATGTCCGTGAAGCTTCAATCTGAACAAAATAATAGGCTAAACTTCATTTACCATTTATATAGTCTCTTTTTGTAACATGCAAATACATTGTACACCACACAGAAATTCTGGAGTTAATTTGAAGATGTAGTGTGTTAACTGGAATAATATTCTAAAATGTAATTATCATGAAAATTCATCTTGCAAGTGCAGAGTTGAGTTTTGAATCTTCTTTCAGTTGACAATTTGGATGTGATTTTCTAAGTAGATAAAGTATTTAACTCAATATTAGTTATCCAGTATATCCATGTCAGGCCCATCTAATTTGAGTTAAAATACCCTGATCTGATTACTGGCTACCATAACCAAAGCAAAGGCAATGATCATCCTTGACTGAACACAAATAAAATTCTGAGGGAAATGCAAAGAAATGTTCTCCAAAGAGCTAAGTAAGTTGCAAGTTCTGCAGCCTTTCTTGTACCCTGAGTGAAGCAGTTCTAGATTTACTCGATAAACCTGGTAAGATCCTTTCTGCATATTTGTGTTCGGTAAGGGTGTTTTTGTTGAAGCTGAAGAGTAATGGCAGTCTAAAAATGCATTACAGTAACATTTGAGAATATAATGTGGTTAACAGTATGACGATTACGGTGTTTTAACAACCAGCTTGAGGCAGGTTGCTGCTGATTTGCTTTGGGTGGATTATTCTTGTGTGTGCATTTGTTGTTTGTTCAGCTAAACTCATTGCTCCATTTAAGTGGTGTCAGAATAAGGATACATTGTCCTGGGTTTTACTTTTTAATAGATATGCACAGCAGTGTCTTGCTTTCCTCTTATTATGTAATTAGTTGAGTGTTGTCAACTGTATAATTAAAAATATGGATGACTACTGACATTGCAATCCATTTTGCAGCATCCTTCAGACACAGTCCTTCTGTGATTATATGTAAAAAGATACCTAGCTTCTTTGCCAGTATTGCACAGCCACAGAAGTAGTGTGAGGATCTGAAGCTAAGGAATTAAAACGCCATTTATCAGGAGGTTCTCTGTTTTATCTGGAAATACTGCAGTGAACTGTCAGAGGAAGGCTCAGAATATATTGTTTGCAAGAATAGTCATTTAAGTCCAAAGGAGAGGTTTGCATTTTCTGCCCAGAACTATTATGTTTCAGCATTGTGTCTTGTCGAGTTACGATGACACATTAGGATGGGGCATAATTATTCTGGCAGTTAATTCTGTAACCACGGTGCAGTACATCATCCGTCCTGGATTACCTCCCACTTCAAGGTCGTTTACTGGTTTTGGAAGGTATTCCATTCTTTCTTTTCTCTTCAGCCATCTGTAAGGAGTCTTACTTACATCACTGAATCTTTCAGGTGTTGAAAATTAACCTTCTGGGTCACAGAAAACGAATCTTAGCATCACTTGGAGACAGACTTCACGACGAGCCTCCTCAGAAGCCTCCGCGTACAATTACTTTGAGGGTAAGCCATGTTTGTACAGTGTTCAATTACTACAGCTATTCGCATGGAATGTAGCACAGTATAATTTTAATTAGCACATCTCAGGCCGATCTTCAGCACTAGCATGTATCATTATTAGCTGCTTGCCTCAGTATCTTTCCTGTTCCATGATCACCACCAATACTCTTTGTTCTGTATGTGAGAATATTCCCTGAAGATCTTCCAAGCAATATTTTGAAATTAAAATATGGGAGAAAACTCATTTCAGGTTTTTTATTATTGTGACCTTTTGTTCTAATGTAGGCTGAAAAATATCTGTCAAATCTTTCTGCGAGTGTCAGAGAAATGAAAATCAATATCTATTCTCATTAAAAAGTAAACTCCGTTAAGCACATATGTCAGAACCCTTCAGCTCTTTTGCTGGGATTCAGGTAGTTACTGAGTCAATCGTAGCATTAAGCTGCACCACATTAACCCTTCCTCAACAGATTTACAGCATTTCAAATCTGTTCCACATCGATTAACTGGCTTCTCTTTGTAGACTTTTCAGGAAAGGATTTTTAAAAATTATTTGAAACATTTATCTACAAGAAATTTTATAATGATTTGTTGTTCATCTTGTTCTTTACTCTCATGCTATTAAATCTTTTTTTTAACCTGATAATGTAGGACAGAATTACCTCAAAGATTTAGTGAGTGGTTCAATTTTCCACACAGGAAGCAAACCCTTTAATCCAGGGAAGGATTTTTGCAGATGGTAATGAATTGCTGTAGTTCGTGGGATCTGACAGGTTAAGATCTGTGCCAGGATCATCATCATGTTTTCAATAGCTGTATGAAAGTAGCGATTTAATCTCAGTTTTGGGAATTGTGCAAAGCCAAGTTCACATTTCAGCTTATCAAATGTTTTTTTTTAAATCACATTCAACCTAAAATGTCACTGAAGGATTCGTGGAAATGTGTTTCTTGGTTCTGCTATCATGGAAAAAAAGGAACGCTCTTGGGGAACTGTATATATTTCAGCATTCAGTTAAGAAAGGTGACATACAATTGTCAGTTTCATAAATGCATACAACACATTCAAAATGACGCTGGAGTAGTACTGTCATTTAACAGTTGCCAGAAGGTTTTTTTATTTTGAGTCAAGTAATTTTAATATATATATTTCCGTGTATATTTTTCCAATAATTTATCTTCAGCACTTGAACAAAAATATCAAATCTTAAAGCTTTTAAAGCCCTCTTATGCCACACATGCATAGTTTTCAACTGGAATTATTTAACTGCGCTGTTTGGAATGCTAAATCGGGAAAGCTGAAAGAAAAATTGGGAATGGTCAAAATGGTTATCTTCCAGTTTCCAATTTGCCAAAGGCTTTCCTTTGGAAATGTTTGTTCATCTTTTCTTTTTCTCAGGTACTACAATGTGACTGCACCTTTTTACATTGTTGTAAAGAGCATTCTTGATAAAGCATCTGCGGGAAAACAAAAAGTGTTTCCAGGCCGATTTTTAGGAACTCAACAGAAACATGCCCACCGATCCGTGCAATTCAAATAGAACTGTTTGTACATTTGGAATCTGCTTCCCTCCCACTGCTGGGAGTGAATATTGTTGATTCTCATGCAGACCTCTAGGTGAAGCACTATGATATGATGGGACCCTCCATCTTAGAAGGAGGGAACAACTGACGAGTGGTGGAAGAAAGAAAACCACTCATTTTAGGTGCTATTCAGATTGGATCTCTTTTTATATCAATAGGTCAGTTGTCCTGAATCCCGCAATGCCATCTTGCAAGATGATGTATATATCGTATCTTGGATGGTAAGTCACCTCACTCTGAAATAAGCTGGGCAACATGGACTTGAGGCCTTCTCCCCCCAATAGAGTGCAAGTAAGCTGCTTAATTTCTGATGCCTGCCTCCGCTGCAGGATGTAATAATTTTTTACACCATACTTTTCCCAAGCAACAGTTAACTCAGAACTCTAGTGAAGGGCAGATGGTCTGTCCTTCGTTCCTGCTGAGCTTGCAATAAAATGGGCTGTCCAAGTACTGTCACTCTTTTGTATGTTGTCCTGAAAAAGAAATCATCATTTCATGTACATTTTGTAGGAAACATTATGGAAACGCTTGTTTTAGCAATCATTTTTAAATCCCTGGGATCATTATTTATGATTTAAAGCAATTTTACTGCCATCTGTCTTTCTTTGCAATGTATTTCACCTGTTCCTTTCTCTGCTGTGCAATGACCACCAACCAACAGAATTTTAACAGAAGCAACATCTTTAAGTTTCTAATCCAAAGACTTATTTCAAGGGAACAGTTTATGTCTTAGTCAGCAAATTTCTAAATCGTCATCCTCTTGCAATATGCAAATGACTATGGAAATAACCCAATCATGAAGGTTTAAGAGATACCATCACTTCATTTAGGACGGCTCTGGTCTCCCTCCTCACCAGTCCCGTAATTAGCACATGTCACAATTTCATAGCCCTTAGATTTGTAGTTTTCTTTGCATAATATCTGTCAATGAATTCATCTTAGATGTCCTCAGGGTGCAAAGGGAAACAAAAATCCCAAAAATAGATTTTTAGAAAATATTCAATGCCAATTGTTTCTTGAATCTGACCTAGGAAACAGTTAATCAGTCAGAGTTTTTAATTGACAATTTCAGTCAAATGATACCAGTTCCACAACTTCTGTCATGGACTATTTCTTTGATGCTATGCTTAATGTAAAGGCTTCCATTTGTAAGGAAGGAGGTTTTAAGCAGGTACTTTGATAATTTACTTTGGTTCTTACGGTCTCCCATCAGTGACATTAACTGACCATCTGTGAAGAAAAGCATGCCATGTGTTTCATTTTTATCTCTCAATGAAATTGAGTGGATGACTGGAAGAACAGGTTTACTTCCACAAATATATTGCTTTTGGTACTTTTGCTCGTTGGGACAGTGTGAAACTCTCACTGATTGGAAAAAGATTTGCCAAGGTCTTTGAAAGTTTTAAGTAAGGATTGGCTTGCAGGACTGCAGGTAATTCATATCCATGGTAACTGCAGCATCCACCGAGAGACCTCTGCACAAGTAGCCAGCAGAATTGGCAAAATGAACAGTCTTATTTTCTTAGAATGGTTGAATAAATGCTGATCCTAATGTCTTTCCATGACATTATTGGAAAATGCAGGAACAGCTAATTAGTCTAACCCTCCCTCTTCATTTCTACCTACAACTTCAAGTATGTCAGTAAATATGTTATGGGTAAGCCATAACTTCCAAAAGCTCAGCAGTGACAAGAATAAAACCAGTCTGTTTGTCCACCATTGCTGCTGGCACTCATTCAGTCCATCTCTCAGTTATTTATTCAGATGCAATCTCATGGCAAACAACTTCAGTGTCCTGTAACTCTGAACCTGGCTGGAAGTTTTCCACGTCTGTAGTTGAAAGGTACTCGCTCCAAATGTCTCAAATTGGAGACCACAGCCCCCTTCGTTTACCCCCAAAATCCCCCCAATACAACTGAATCCGTCACCCAAGCCTGTTTCTTAACATAATTTGTCTAATTGAAGTACGATTCAGCACAGCTCTCTCAGTCATAAGCGATTCCATACTCCAATTATCCATCTGTTCAATGAACTTCATTCAATCTTGATCCCAACCTGTATTGATTTCAAAGTCCATATTCCCTTTTTTTTTGTTTTGCAGCTCCCACTTTTTGAAATTTCCAGCTGCCAGTTTCCCTGCCCAATATTTCCAGGATTACTAGCTCTCTCCCACCTTCAAAAACCTCACCAACATCTAGAACTTGTGACTGTGCTCTTTGCTCCATCCCCAAATATTCTATCGCACCCTCTTCCTTCATACTTGGGCTCCTCAAGGCCTCTATTAATACTGTTAGGGCATCTTGTCACATAATAGGTGGGATAAAATTGTAAGCTGTTTGCTTGCATTTATCTAACCCCTGATCATGTCCTCTAATACTCCAAGCATTTGACAATGAGTGAATTAATTATCCTTTATTGAATGCTGTGTTTTTGATATCAACATAATAATGTAAAAGTCAATATTTTACATTTATAAATATACAAGGGAAGTCTTTGCACTTCAGTCAGGAACTTTTACTGATTGCCCAAGACTGGAAGGTTCCACAACAGCCATCAGAAGCTGATTCTTTCCTGGACCTTTGCACAATTTTAGTTAATGTTGAAGAGGGACAGAGCAAATGTAACAACAGCTTTTCTCTGGGATGCCTATCACTAAATAAAGAGTTGCTTTCCATCACCATGAAAAACCAAAAATATTCATAAAAATACTTCACTAAAAATAATGATAGATTAGATATTTGCCTCCCTCAGTTTTTTTCTGACTTTTTCAACTCAGAATCTTGAAAAAGTGCCCGTTTATAATTTAGCCATAGCTTCTTGTAAAATGAAATGGTCACTTATGGCACAGTTGGTCAGGGAATAATTAATACATAGCTGTAGAGGTGAAAGGAAGGTTTGATCTGCTCCACTTTTGTCCCTTCTACCTAATAACACTCCTCCTCAACTTTCCCCATCCCTTAGCCAAAGCACTTACACTGGTGGCTCTCTTGATATCCCCTCTTCCCATTTAATGATGCAAGGGGACGCAAGAAGGCGAATCAATGACAGCTACTTTGAGGATATGCCTAGGTCAAAACTGGAAAGACAACAGCTGTACTGTTGTGGGGAGGCATAGTGCTGAGGCCAGACACTACCTTTTCGAGGGGTCAGGAAGTCAGAGAGGGGGAGTCATGCTTGACCAATGTCACATGTCTCTTAGTTAAAATATGTAATTAGAGCCAGTAAGCAGGTTGGCAAGAGCATACTTATTATCTGTGCAGACTGGGAGAGAAGAAAAATCATCTTAGTTGGATTATCTAATAGGATTCATGAGTATCAGTTTAAATATTTAACCTGAAGAAGCGAAGAGAGGCCAGTTTGTCTGTCTCATTAAGGAGCATGTTACATAACGTTGTTCCACATACATTTGATTTTTATACCATTTTTGTGTTAATGCTGAAATAAATTTCCTAAAGCAGTGCTTTAATATTAAATCTATATCAACTAGCACTTGTTAGATTATTGGTGTTATGCCGAGATTAAAACTACCTGAGATATCCATTGATTTGTGATAGATTATTTAGGTGCGAGGGCTGTAAACATGTTTTCTGAATGTTTCATCAATTTGAAATGCTTAGCTTTCACACTCATGAATGACACTGAGAAACTAAACCATTAGGGCTGGGAGAGATTCAGTAACATAAATCATAACATTAATTAATACGTTGCTATTTGCTTCTGGAACAGGACCCTGGGAACAACACTCCTCCTCAACTTTCCCCATCCCTTAGCCAAAGCACTTACACTGGTGGCTCTCTTGATATCCCCTCTTCCCATTTAATGATGCAAGGGGACGCAAGAAGGCGAATCAATGACAGCTACTTTGAGGATATGCCTAGGTCAAAACTGGAAAGACAAATGGCTCAGGTAAATTGCATTGAATAACATGCAATAGGCTGTTAACCTTGGGTTCCCTTTGCACTAGCTTGGCTTACTTTCCTCATAATTGATTATTTTCTTTGTGAGTTTGTTTGTCATACTGTACACCAGTACTATCTACTCATCTATCAATTCTGTCTCTTCTGTAACTTGGTAAAAAAATAAATTAATACATCATTTATACCAAAGCAATTTCATTCAGATTCTCAAAGGAGTTTTATTTTTGATTTTGGTGAAATGTAGCAGTCCTCAGCTGTATGGTTTGTAAGATCTTCGAGTATTTATGTAATTGAGAGCTTGGGCTTATTTAGGATTCCAAGGCTAAACAAAATGGAAAACATGTCTTTGTCTGCATAAAATTCACTGTTTTACATTGTAATTATGTGGATAGTTTGACACTTTGACAATTTGATCTTAGACAGTGCTGTATGTATTTATTTGATCAGGACATATGACAGACACATGGTCATCAATAGCATTGTTTTAAGAGTATTGGGGCCAAGTTATTGTAGAAATTATACCAATTCTAAATATAATTTCAGATGAATATAAGGACTTTCCCTGTACCCCACTTACTAAAATGTTAAGCACAGGTCTTGCATTTAAAATCAGTACCTTACAGAGCAATGGTTGCAGCTTGTTCACAAGGAACTTGCTAATCATTAAGGATTTATTTGCAGAGATAATGAAAGTTTTAATGCCGGGATTTCAACATTTAATAATATAAATAGAACTGCAGATGCTGAAAGTCTGAAACAAAAACCAGAAATTGCTGGAAAAGCTTAGCAGGTCTGGCAGTACCTGTGGAGAGAAAGCAGAGTCGATGTTTCGGGTCCAGTGAGCCTCTTTCAGAGCTGGTCACTGGGCCTAAACATTGACTCTACTTTCTCCCCGCAGATGCTGCTAGACCTGCTGAGTTTCTCCAGCAATTCTTGGTTTTGCTTCAACTCTCAATGACTGATCTTCTTCTCTAGGCTCTTTTAATGAGCATATTTGTAGGTAAATCAGTGGCCTGGAGTCTTGCAGATCTGTGTGTTTTGTTATCAGGTTACTAAATCTTCCACACAGGTTTGATTTTGACTCCTAACCTCTGTAGTCAAACCTTCAAGCCAAACTGTACTTTCTTCTCCCTTTCTCTCTCTCCCCCACTGTTCATCATTAGAGGATGTTTGATAGTTAGTGCCAAATCAATGCAGATATTGTGTCAAGAAGTAGAATTCAAAATGAATGAATGTAATATGATTACATTGGAACCTCTTTTAGATCAAATCTTACTAGGAAAATGTATAATCTCTGACAAGTCAAATTTATGTGTGAAGGTTCACCATGCGCTCTTGTAATAAGAAAAGAGTTGGTGTGGAATCTTCTTTTGCTCCCTCTTGTATTTATAATAATCTGTAGTTTGGTAGAGATCCAGAACTGACCCTTTTCATATCCACATCAATAAGATGTTTACAACTTAAGCCTTACCATACAGACGGATGTTGAAGACATGCATAACTATAATGTGAGAAGCATACTCCTAGCCAATATAAAAATAAATGGAATGCATACTTACCATTCCCCCATTTAGATTCAAAAAAGAAAATTTAAAACAAATAATCTTTTCTAATGTTCATTCAATTGACTGAGCCTACTGTAGGTTATATTTTGAATGCCCTGTAAAATGCGTGTCTCATTTACCATGCCTGCTTGTCTGTTCAATGGAGTATATAGCCATGGCATATTCTGTGGAGGTACAAACATTATGTTGAGAATGTCTACCTCAGCATTTTGTAATAATTTGATTTATCTTTCAAATTGCTTCCATATTTTGTCTTGACATTGAAAATGGCACAACTACTGTAACTTCCAGACCTCTTTCTAAGTCTCCACTTCAAAGTTCTCGTACCCTTATTGTATAGCTATGGCACTCTCTTTTGTTCATTAAACAGTGTTTTGTTGCTATAAAAGGTAATGTTTGTCATTTGATATCCTACTTGCATAACCAATCCAAATCTGTGGTAGACTGTTGCCTGCATCATCTATCCCACTTTATCATAGTGTTTCTTCAAACTTAATAAATTTACATTTAGTCACTATGTCCAAATCTTATGCAGTAAGGAAGCAATGGATATTTTTGAGTGGATAGCTGCTGGTAATAATCTTGTCCAGCTTCCTTTCTTGTTCTGCACTTGTCATTAGCGGACACATTCACACTTCTTTTTAATCCAGTCTGCACTGTACTATGGATTCCCATGGCTGTTGCTCATGGTTTTCCTTGAGATCTTGCTGAAGGCATTCTGAAAATACAAATGAACAATGTGAAAAGAATGATCAGTATCTGGTACCTTGCTTCTCTTAAAATAAAAAATACTGCGTTTATTTCCTATGAAAGGTTCCCACACGCAATGTTTCTTTCATAACTGTAATCAACATTCCACAATACATGATATCCATCTAATCTACTGTAATTTTTCTGAATATTTGTCTCTTTTCCTCATGGATTTTATATAAGTTTTGTTCATTTCATTCCTTCCATTTTAGTTGACCTCATCATCCATTTTGTAACTGCATTTTCAGCACAGAAAATTTTCTTTGATACCTATTTGTCTGCTATATTTATTCACACATTTTAAGAAGTTTTCCAATTTCCTCAACTGATTTGTTTTTGAACAATATCAATTAATCCAATAAATGTACTTTGGTTAATCTTCCTAGCAGCTGAAGTTTGCATTCCTAAAATTCCTCAACGAAAATGCCCAGATGTCTAATGTCAATAGTTCCTATGTTGAATGCTGTGCAACTTTAAAGTTTAGGATTTGATATTTTTATTCTTCAGTGGTGTCACTGCTGTGGGAAAACAACGCAATAAAATGAGTCTTTTAATTATCTTTTGCACCATTGGGATAACGTGTTGAAAGTGGAGTAGACAAAAAGACGACAATCAGCCTACCAAATTTAACTCTGTACCCTTATTATTGTTTCTGAATGCATCGGTTCAACTCATCACCTCTTGTGCTGGATGTAGTCTGATCACACTTGGACTTGAGGTGCCTCCCTTGGAAGGAGCTCCAGTGAAAATGAATATCAGTAATAAATCAATTGACAAGTCACTTCTGACTTTTATAAGTGTCGTTACCAAAGCTGTAAGGGACTCTGTATTTCTCTGGTTTAATTTTCCTTTTTTATTTAGCAGGCAGAATGGAGTGAGCCTTCAATCACTCTGCGGCCTCCAAATGAAGCCACGTCATCTACGCCTGTACAGTATTGGCAACATCATCCTGAAAAACTGATCTTTCAGTCCTGTGACTATGAAGCATATGTAAGTACTTCTTAGATAATAGGAATGGGAGGAGAGTAAACTGGGGTTAGCACACTACACAGTACTTTGTACATGTGTATTCTAATGCTTCCTTAGCAACTCTGTCACCTACTTTAATTTGTCTTAGCTTTTTGTTTGAACTTTATTCCACATTATTTGCCCTCCATCCATTTTGTAGACTGCTTGTTCAGCAGATTTTTTTTCTCTCCCTGGTAAATACTGAGATAATTAATTGTCAAAATATTAATTTTGATAGCAGAAAGCTATTTTGGACCATTATATTTGAAAGTATTTATCAAGGAGAATTTTCAGAATTCTCGTTCACATACTAAGGATTAAATGTAACTTTCTTTTCTCATGTTTAGTATTTAGGATCTATGCTGGTGAAGGAATTGCGAGGAACAGAGTCAACACAGGATGCCTGCTCTAAGATGCGGGTACGTTGTCTGTTGCAGTTTTCACAGTGACATTTGTGCAGTACAACATTATGTTAATGGAACTGCACTGCCTGTTGAATATTCATATCAGTGTGCACATTAGACAAAGATTGTTTTGTTTTTTAAAAATGTAAAAACTTTAATTTAAAAAAATGAAATTAAAAAAGATGAAATGTTTGTAATATTGCATTGTTGCACATTGATGTTCATGTTCAAGAGTTGGTGTGAAACTTATCAACGATCATAATAACATCATAATCTGGGAGACACAAACACCTTAACCTTAAACTTCCTGTTCATTTAGGCTGAGGTCAGGAACATCTCCAGATTGGGACATCCCATTAGCACTGCTCTTTTCCATTACACAATATGTTTTGCTCCATACTCGACACTGCAACTGACATGAATTATTGATATTTATTATCCTTCAGTTATTAGAATCCTTCAGCTATTCCAATTGGTTTTATAATAGAGATGTGTTTTAGAACATTCGGGAATACTTGGGAGCAATGGTGAGAATGAGTAATCACGTTCTGAAGTGATTTAAAAATGTGTATAGAGGACTCTGTCTTCTTTGCAGTACATTGGGGAGACGCATCTGTCCTCCTGGTATTGGTGGTAGAATGTGCAGAAATGTTATAACAACCTGCAGAATATAAATTAATTGATTGCTGCTCCCGGCCAAAATAAGATTGAAGCTGTGAATACATTTAAAGGGACGGCCATGCTGCCCTGAGTTATGTTACCATCCTTAATGTTCACAGGAGTGGGAAGGATAAGTTGCCGTCCGATGAGAATAAGCTATTCTTAGAACTGAAGAAAACTGAGGTGAATTAGAACACACAATGCACAACCAGAAACAATCTTGTACATACAATCCCAAATAGCTTTTCAAAAGGAATTGGCTGACTATTTGAGCATGAACATTTTGAAGGTTTAGAGAAAAGAGCCGGTGTGGTTGCTAACGTTTCGAGAAAGACAACGTAGATATTAAAGGCTGAATAAATCCTTTCTGTGCTGAAAGTCTCTAAGAATGTAACACGTTTTGTTGTATGCCTAATTTGCAGATCTTCTTTGATACTCCTCATCCTTCCTATATGAGCATTCAAATTAGAAGCAGGAGTAGGCCATATGAGCCTAATCTCCCATTTTTACAAGATCATGATTATGGTTTCAATTCGATTTGTCTAGCTAACCGAATGCCCTTTGAATCCCTCTTTCCAGAAACTCTTCTGATGTGATACCCTGTCAGTGAATACATGATGTTGTCCATTTATTAGGCGACTTGGGGTCAATTTTTAACGACCTTGAGGCAATGGGCGAGGAAATGGAGTGTCAGGAAACTGTCTCAGTAGGATTCAATCCTATCTGCAGGATATTTTTTCAGTGACAAAACTCACCGTGGATTGTAGCTCAGCTGCCTCAAGAAATGGGGCGGAGTGTCGATTTGAATAATCAAGTGCCCAAATAAAGACTACTTTCCCGGGCCACAGGGATTATACCAATCCCAGAGCAGTCCCACATCAATTGAATGGAGTGGTCACATGGAAGAAGCTTCCCAAGAGCATCCTGGTTTTCCAACCTTTCGATTACAGAAAAAGAAAAGGAATTGATGCTCACTCTTAGGGTGCGTTTGTTTGGAGGCATGTTCAGACTGTCCCCATTCCCTTAGCAGTGACCACTCCTCTCAGTGATGCTGCTTAGGGTGCAGAACTGAGGGTCCTTAGATTTGACTGTCCGCAAGGAAGGACTGCCTGCAGACCTTAATTAGCCACCTCTGCTGCTTGGCAGCTCTTCATTACATTCTCTTAATAATAGTGCAGGAGAAATCTCACCTCATATTCAACCTAGGAACTACCTCTTATCCAACCATGGGACCTCATCTATTTGGAACAATCGCACTCTTGTATCTGATCTTTTCTCTTTTGCAAATTTTCTGACTAACAGAGGGTGGGACCGTGGCTCAGTGGTTAGCATGGCTGTATCACAGCACCAGGGGCCTGGGTTCTGGCGATTGTGTGTGTGGAGTTTGCACATTCTCCCTGTGCCTGTGTGAGTTTCCTCCCACAATCCAAAGATGTGCAGGTTAGGTGAAATGGCCATGCTAAATTACCCATAGTGTCAGGGATGTGTAGGTTAGGTGCATTAGTCAGGGGTAAATCTGGGGTAATACAGTAGGGGAATGGGTCTAGGTGGATTACTCTTTGGAGGGTCAGTGTGGACTTGTTGGGCCAAATGGCCTGTTTCCACACTGTAGAGGTTCTATAAACATTATGCTTCTTTACTATGCTGAATTAAATAACTAGCATTAACTTTGCAAACATCGAAATTGTTCAACCATCAATGGAGTAAGGTCATTTTGTTTAAAGAATCAAGTTTCAAATACTTTCTGAACATGGGCCATTGGACTTGAAGCATTAACTCTTTTCTCTCCACAGATGCTGCCTGCCCTGCTGAGTTTCTCCAGCAATTTCCATTTTTGTTTGTTTGTTTGTTCATTTTCAAATATACTTTTCAGGATTGAGCTGCGGTAATGCTCTTCCAATCTGTTTAAAACTGTTTTGTGTTTCTAAAATCATTACTTACCCAGAAAGTAACTCACCTGTCTTGTTTCCCTAAAGGCTTCGGAGCAAATGAAGAAGATTCCTACAATTATACTTTCAATCTCATATAAAGGTGTAAAGTTCATCGATGCTGCAAACAAGGCAAGTGATTAATTTTTCTTGGTATATTTGAGAACCCAAGTTCATATATACTTGAGGCTGGTACAGTAATATGAAACTCTTCCGTCAGCTGTAATGTTTCAAAGTGTGAATGAATCTAGGATCAGCCCAATTTCTGTTGGGTACCGACCACATTACAAAGCTGTCTGCTCACTAACCAAATCAGTATTGAGAGAAATTATGAAGCTGCAGTGCCCCATTGACATGGCCAAATAGAGTTGAGGCACATAATGGGTAAGTTTTCTGTCTGCAACATATGGCAAATGTATTCAAAATATGTCTAAATTCATTTATTTCTTTAACATGTGTACAGTTTATTGATTGACTTGATTTATTGTCATGTGTACCTAAGTACAGTGAAAAGCTTTGTTTGTGAGCAGTACAGAGAGATAGTAGTAAGCAAGGAAATGCAGGTCATAGGGTGATTGCACAGGACATGTACGAGGCCAGATCAACATTAACAACATAAATATTATTTGAAGTTATTTGAATGTATTCCTGATGAAGGGCTTTTGCCCAAAATGTTGATTTTCCTGCTCCTTGGATGCTGCCTGACATGCTGTGCTTTTCCAGCACCACTCTATAATTTGAAGTTAGTCAGTCCATTCATCAGTCCAATAACCGCAGGGAAAAAGCTGTTATTGAACCTGCTGGTACATGTGTTCAAGTTTCTGTATCTTTTCCCTGATGGAAGAGGTTGTAGGAGATGATCCAGTGTCATAAAGCAGTATTTTTACAGGAAAGTATACTACAACAAAGAAGGGGGTGGGTTTTTAAATGTCAGTTGTAAAAACATAAAGCATGGGGAAAAATACTCAGCTTTTCATGACTGTTCTGTCCAGAGACCAGTTACCATCTACTATATCATGGATGTCACCCTACTCATTCAATCTTCTAAGGACAGGTTCTTTAAAGATTCTCACTATGAGCTTACAAAAACCCGGCTGGAGAATATCCATCTATAACCTTACATGCTGTATTGTTCACCATTCACTGGTTTTTGTCTCTGATCAGAGTAATGCGCACGCCTGCTACTCTGGATTAAAGGTGTGTTTGGGGGGCGGGGGGAGGGTGTAATTGCTTGTGATCTTATGCCTTCCTTGAATATTGTTAATTATATTTTCTCATCTGCTACTCTTCATTCACAGTTTATTTAGTTAGCCCTCTTTAACCAACATTATCATTTCTGCCAACATTTTAGGAAAAGTAGCAGCCAATGTATATGTATTTCTGCTTCTGAATTTCTATTGAGCTTTGTGTCAGTAGTGCAGAGTCAATAATAGAATCCCTTATAACCTAGGTATGCCATTATTAATAGAGTATGTTAAGTTAAAAGCAGAAGTACTTTTTGTTATCTTCAGCTGGTTCCAGACTGAATGTTTAGTCTTAATAATAGCTATGCGCTAACCAAATATTTCCATGCTATTTCCTTTCCCACTTCTATGTGGTCAGAGTGTTGTTTTACCCTTTAATTATTGGATTTTGGTGAATTTCACCATTTGACTTAGCCTACCTTAGAATAGCATCCATATATCCTGTACACATTCGCACTGAATCTTGCATTCACATCTACAACTAGTTTGGCTAATAGGTATCGTGGAACATTTTCAGTTAGATGCCAGGGAATGGTCATCTGTAATAAGAGAGATTCCAACTATTGATCTTTGACACTCAGAGACATGGCCATTTCTGAATTCCCCTACTATGAAAATACTGGTAAACCTGCTCAGAAACATACCTGGACCAGACACATAAATAAGATGGCTACCACAAGAGCAGATCAGAGCCTGGGAACTCTGCAGTGTGCAACCCATTTTCTGACTCTTCAATACTTACCATATACAAGGTACAAGTCAGGAATGTGATGGAATACTCCCCATCACGTGGATGGGTTCAACAACATCTCAAGAAGTTCATTAACATGTAAGCCAAGGCTTGATTTGATTGGTGTCTATTTCACTACCTTCCCATTTCTTCCCTTCAGCACTAGCATGTAGGAAGAGTAGTGCATCATCTGTTAGATGCAGTGCAACAATTCATCATGACTCCTTCAATAGCACCTTCTGCATACCTGCAACTTCAACCCAAGAAATGCACAAGGGAAGCAGATGCATGAAAACTGAAAATTCCCCTCCAAGCCACTTATCATTTGGACTTGATATAATATCAGTGGTCCTTGGTTGTTACTGAGTCAAAGATCCTCTCTCCAGGATAGCGGTTTAGGTATATCAGAAGGGCTGCAGTGTTCAAGAATAGCGGCTCACCACCATCTTTCCAAGTGCATTTGGAGATGGACAGCAAATGTTGCCCTTGCCAATGTTGTTCAGCTTTCAATTTAAAAAAACCTTAGCCACTTTACTCACTGCATCAAGATCTCTGTGCATATCAGCAATCTCTGTTGTGACTCTAATCTTGTCACAGGAATCAATGCATTTAAGGTATTTGAAAAGACATATGTATCTGTACAGATATTAGTGTCAAGTGCATTAACAGTGGCAGAGCACTAAACGAGAAATTGGAAAGGCAGTGTGGGGAATCCAGTCATTAAATAAGCGTTATGATGAGAAATTATATTATCATTTAATGATTTGCTGCTTTAGAGTGTGTAAAGAAAAACAGATTGGTCTCCATATTTTGGGAACTGAAATGGTCTAATTTCCTGGACCAGAGTTTTCTCATACTGAAATTCATACAATGTGTAGGAGACCTGATCAGAATTTATTAATCACTGGAGTTGTGGTTTTGAAAAGATGTGCTCTAAACAGCATAAAGTATTAAATTCAACACTGAAAGCATAAGCTCCGATGATCCTGCAAGTATAGTTGTCAACGTTTCCCAGGCTGGAGATCAAGCTGAAGTTAGCCTGACACATTAACTTTTCTTGGTTAAAAATCACACAACACCAGGTTATAGTCCAACAGGTTTAATTGGAAGCACACTAGCTTTTGGAGCGACGCTCCTTCATCAGGTGATTGTCCTTCAGCAGACAATCACCTGATGAAGGAGCGTCGCTCATAAGGCTAGTGTGCTTCCAGTGAAACCTGTTGGACTATAACCTGGTGTTGTGTGATTTTTAACTTTGTACACCCCAGTCCAACACCGGCATCTCCAAATAACTTTTCTTGCACTGTTTGAACTTTGGGATGGTGGAGTTTCATCAAAATAAGTTTCAAAGATAACCAAATTACACTGATTTGAAATGCTGTTTGAAAATAGATGCAACCTACTTAATTCTTAATAATTATAATAGCCAGATGTCACTTCCGGGCTCATTTGAAAACCAAAGAGAATTGCCTTATGGCAGCTGCGATTCAGATGTAAGTTATCACTACAGAAAATCTCTTCTCCCTCTATTTATAACTGAACATCTTTCTTAAACATGCCTTTACAGTTCAGCTAAAGGCATTTAGTATTTCCATTCACTTGGCAAGAAACTTAAGCTTTTCAATAAAGTGAATGATTCCAGTTAGCTGACCTAAACTTTTGCCACCCAACATTTTGAAGTTGACAGGAGCCAGTTGAAAATTTGCAGTCTGTGTATTAATGTATTAATTGCCAATGACCATTCAGGCAACAAGCTGTATAAATATATCACCATGCAAAGATAAGTTTGAGCATTTTTTTTTTAAAAGAAGTTTAGTAAATGGAAAAAGTCCCTCAGTCATCTTATGATTAGTTTTGTAGAGGTTTCAGTTAGTCAGTAGAATTTTTGAATTGTCATTGCTACCTCCATAGCATTCTAAATTTCTTCTGCTGTGTGAACGTACTAGTGAGTGAGCATTTGTCATCTGTTAACTGAAATTGATGTAGCCAGATAATGTTATCCAGGCTGGGGTAGTCATACGGGCTGAGGGGCAACAACAGTGTTCTGAAGCACGAAAACAGAATTAACGCAGTCAGTGCGGACTCCTAACAAGTTACACTTCCTAAATCGGGCACACCAGTATTATTTTCTTTCATCACAAACAAAGCAGTATCATGTCTTCCTGTGTAATGGTGAGCCTTGCCTAATTATGTGTCCTGACGTTTCTACGTATTAGTTCAGCCCTGCAAATGTCTTATTCTGTAATTTGTGAACCTGCTAATTTTAGTACATTCTTTTAACCATCCGCAGAATATCATCACAGAACATGAAATTCGGAACATTTCTTGCGCTGCTCAAGACCCTGAGGATCTTTCTACTTTTGCTTACATCACCAAAGACTTAAAGTCAAGTTACCACTACTGTCATGTATTCAGCGCGTTTGATGTGGTCAGTCTCTTGGCATTTTTCATTTTTTTCTGAACTGGCAAAAAATTTTTAGGTGTGTTTTTTTTTGTCTTCTATGCCACTGAGCTGGGTGAAAAATAACCAACAGTGTTTTCTATTTCAGCTTTTGTAGAGTAATTAGGTGAAACCACTTGCAAAGGGTTGTGACTATCTGAGAGATGTGCAAAAATGAGCAAACAAACAGCCTGTCTTTTTAAGCCTAATGAATAAAAGTAGTGTCTCTGTTGGCCCACAGTCAACTCAAGCTCTGATAGGTGAGGTCCACCAGCATTGTTCACTGAAGACATTTATATCAATGTATTCAAAAGAGTAAAATTAAATTGAAGTTGACACATTTGCTCTTTGTAGCATAGAACATTTTTTTTTATAGCTTGCGATGTAGATTTCAGTCCTGGCAATTTATTAAATTACATTTCAGATTCTTTTAAACACAAAATAAAAGCAAAAGGGACAGTAGAAAAGCAGGACTTTTACTGAGCTTGTAATCTGCAGGCCTCTGACAAATGCTTCAGAGACATGAATTCAAATCCTATCACAGCTGATCGAGGTGAGCCTTGCCTAATTATGTGTTAACTTCAATTAACTGATAGTTAGAAATCACATGTTGGTCTTGTTAATAATGATCATGAAGCAATCATTTTGTGGTACAAATCCATCTGGTTCACTAGCATTCTTCAGAAGAGGACTATGCCACCTTTGTCCATTCTGGCCTATATATGACTTCAGACCCACAGCAGTGCCCTCTGACATGATCTAGAAAGCCATTCAGTTGCATCAAATCAGCTAAGAAAAGTTCAACAATAAAAGTCACTCCCTAGAGGAACACTGGGTGGAGTGGCACCAAATGGATTGCAGTAGTTGAAGAAGGCAGCTTACTGGCATTTTCGCAAGGGCACTCCAGGATGAGTAATACAGGTGACCTGTGAATCTCCCAAGCAGAGTCATAGAGACGTACAGCATGGAAATAAGCCCTTCGGTCCAACTCATCTGTGCCGACCAGATATCCCAAACCAATCTAGTTCCACCTGTCAGCATCCGGCCCATATCCCTCCAAACGCTTCTTATTCATTTACCCATCCAGATGCCTTTTAAATGTTGCAATTGTAATAGCCTCCACCACTTCCTCTGGCAGCTCATTCCATAGTCATACCACCCTCTCAGTGAAAAAGCTGCCCCTTGGGTCTCTTTTATATCTTTCACCTCTCACCCTAAACCTATGCCCTCTAGTTCTGGACTCTGCCACCCCAGGGAAAATACTTTGTCTGTTTATCCTATCCATGCCCCTCATGATTCTGTAAAACTCTCTAAGGTCACACCTCAGCCTCCAACGCTCCAGGGAAAACAGCCCTAGCCTATTCAACCTCTCCTTATAGCTCAAATCCTCCAACCCTGACAACATCAATGTAAATATTTTCTGAACCCTTTCAAGTTTCACAATATCTTTCTGATGGGAAGGAGACCAGAATTGCATGCAATATTCCAACAGTGGCCTAACCAACATGACCTCCCAACTCCTGTACTCAATACGCTGACCAATAAAGGAAAGCAAACCAAATGTCTTTTTCACCATCCTATCTAAGAATAAACAAATATGATAAAAGACCAATATCTGGTACATCACATTCTGTCTCTTGTGACCAAGTGGACTCCTTTAGAAGTGTAGTCAACAAGCAGGCATTTGATTTAGATGAAGCTGACAAAGTCCACAGTCTGTTGCTCGTTATTCAATATATGCCAACTGTAACCAGTTGACCCTCAAATTCACATTTGTCCTATTTTATATTTTCAAGGCATATTTTATGACAATTGTCACTTTCCAGAAACAATTAAATGAATGATTTTTTTTCATAAATTTTTACAACTAAAATAACATTTAATATTTAACAATCACTCGTACATTACAGGTTGGGTGAATTTAGATGGATTGTGGTAGATTAGTGATTTTGAGAAAATGTGACTTGAGACCTCTCTGTGGATTGCATTAAGCAAATTAATTTGGAATAAATAGCTACTATTGGTAATGGCAGTCATAGTTGTCGTAAAAAGCCATCTGCTAAACTCATGTCCTAAAGCGGAAAAAAGCTTTTGTCATTACCTGATCTAGCCTCCAAGCCCACAGCAATGTGTTTGACTCTTAAGTGCCTTCTGAAATGTCCTTTTGTTAAACTTCCTTTTTAAGGATGAGCAATAAAGACTAGTGTTGCTTTGAATAAGTGAATTTTGGAGGTTCATCTTATATATTTGAGTCCACATAATACATGATTCCAAGCATAATTTCTGTATTATCATTGAATGCTAGTACTCTGACTTGAGTATCTTCCCATAATATGTCCTTAGCTCAACTGTGTTCAAAAGCATAATCATTTCCAGTGTTTGAGTCCTTTATATAGCAGAGTTGCCATTAAGATTAATAGAGGAGTCTGTTGCGTATGTAAGGCTTTAGGCTGTGCAGAATTGGCTAACTCAGACTGTCATTGTATAGCTACACTAGTTAAATAAAGCTGAGGCAACCTTCATTCCATGATGTTCTTAAGGTATATATATTGCTTAGTGTTATATTGTGGCATAGATTGTAGGCCAGACAGGCAAGTATCTTGAAAGACAGTTAAGATAACATAACAGTATCTGTTGTTTCGGTATAAAGATCTACACGTCAGTCACATTCTGTATCTTGGAATCTCTGCAGTCAGTTGTTTTTTTTTGTGTACAATGTATACTAACATTAGCAAGCAGAAAACACTGTAATTGTTTGATATTATAGCTTTATCAATAGTTGCTTTAAATAAACATCAAGATATCTGACACAATAGAACACAACACATCTATGGTTTATGTTACACAGGCTAACATATAGAACACCATGAATGGTATCATGTTGGCACAAGTGAGCATTAAAAATTAGTTGTGACAACTAGCTAGTGGCACTACATGGATTTTAAGGGCAGAACAGGTCATAGCACAATGGCAGGTTTGAAATGTTTTTCCTAACAGTCATCAATCCTTCTCACCAACTCGTCAATTGAGAGCTGAAGTTACAACTATAAACAAGACTGAAGTACCAAAATTAATGGCCCCAACCTGTACTGAAACAGAGGGAATGTGCTATCTCTCTCTCTCGCTCTCTCTCTCTCTCTCTCTCTCTCTCTCTCTCTCTCTCCTTAGCAAAAAATGAATGAAAGGCTGCTGGAAATCAAATTTTAAAACAAAATGCACTTAAAGTGCTGCTGGACAACCCCAATCTAAGGGAGCTGGGCCTAGAACAAAATATTGTGGGAAAACAATCACAGCATAAAGTGATTTTCCACATTGAAAAGACCAATATCAGCTGATTCCATCACTTTCACTTCCAAATTAGCTCCTCACATTTTTATTAAAGTCTTTGTGATGGCATTAATGTGAATGTCACATACAGGTAAAACCTACGACTACAAGACTGCAATTTTGAAGGGGCAATAACACAATATATAAAAAAAACAAAAGCACAGAAAAGAACTACACTGTCATACAAATTCTTATTATGTCATTTTAAAGAGCAAGAAGGAAACACAAAGCAATGATTTGGCATTCTATGGATATTCTATCAGAACTTCAGTTATTTAAATAAAATATCAATCTTTATGGATCAACAGGCAAATGACACAGAATAACAAGCAGTCAAACCTCTCATTTTGGGGACTGAAACGTCCAAGAAGAATAAAGTCCTTTAGTATTTCTGATGATGACTGCAAAGATCCTGACCATTTTTTTTAAGATCTTCAAAGATCACCTCAAAGCTTGAGTCAGTTTCAGGTTACACAAGCTGAGTGCTTGTCATAATGCCAACAGTTATGTGAAGCAATCGATCAATTCATAGGTGTCATGCAAAGCTACAGAATGAGAGTTCGCAGAAAATAACTTAGCTGAAAGGCTGATTGAATTGGTTATTGCCACCAGAACTATTCAATCTCCCAGGAAAGCACTTTTGAACAAGCCCCAGAACTATACCATCAGTGCACCGTTAGACTTTGCTCTATCGTTATTATGGCATTATATCAGATCAGAGAGTCTAGTACTGTTAAGGTAATCACATGACATCATGATGTGACTTCTGTAAAAGTACCTAGCTCCCCTTCAGCCACTCTTTAAGATGGGCTGCAAATAGTCACTTGGTTATGTACATATCATGTACAGTAACATCAGTTAGCCTAGAACCCAGACTCTGTGTTTAAGTCTGTGATACTATAGTGTTGTACATAATTTGAATTGTAAATAAACTTCATCTGACTCTTTGGTGTATGCATCATGGGCTAATATACAGTAAATATATGGTAAGGTACAAGTGAAGGCTGTGGCCTGGCAGTATTGTTGCTAGACTATTAATCCAGAGACACAATGTCCTGAGTTTGAATCATGGTTGGAGGTGGAATTTGAATTCAAAACAAATCTGGAATTAGGAGTCTAATAATGATCTTGGAACCTTTTGTCATTTGTCGGAAAAAGAGAATCTGGTTCACTAATGTCCTCTAGGATGGAAACTGCCATCCTTACCTGGTAAGGCCCATATTTGACTCAAGACCCACAACACTCTTGATTCTTAACTGCCCTCTGAGTAGTTAGAGGCAGGGAAATAAATGTTGGCTTCACCATTGACACCTATATCCCATGAATCAATAAAAAGAAAAAACACAAACAACATCATATATTGTTGGATAATGCTGATAAATGACGTTAAATTTAGAAATGTTTACTACCCCCCTGAATATGACTTTCTATTACTATATGGTTATAAAAATTATAGGATGATCCAACCACAACCTTAGATTACAGGGTTATTGCAATGCGCCTAATCTTAAACTGCAAAACTTTGTAATCCGATTTATAGGAACCTTTAATATTTCTAGCTTATAATTAAGGTTGCATAAATTTTTGAGACCGAAAACTGTATCCCTCCTTTCTAAAACAATGCAAATTAATATATTTAACAGAACCTGCAACTTGCATTACAAAACTTAGTGGCGATTAGATAGTTTTTCTTTGCAACTGTGTAACTGTTCAATGGCAGCTTCATTTAGTCGACTTGCAGAATTGATCAATTAATGTTTAGAATGAACTCAATTAATCTGGGCGCAACCTTGCTATATAACGGGAAGGATTATTCTTTAGAACACAGTAGAGCTACGGACACATGGGAAGAATACTAGCCAATCCTGAGAATTTTGTATTAGCATTCCAATGATAATACAGAAATGATATTTGGGATTATATATTATGTGGACTCAAATATATAAAAAGGTGAACCTCCAAAATTCACTTATTCAAAGGAGAAAGGCATCTCTGCAACACTAGCCTTCCTTGATCATCTTAAACAGGGAGTTCAGTCTACTAGAGCACTGGGAGAAAACATACTTTTAATTTCAACATTGTGAGATCTAAGGATCAATTATGGGAAAATGTTCAAGTCACAATATTAGCCATTCCAGAGAATATTTGTAGAAGCATTCTAATGGTAATATACTGGAAATAGTTCAAACAGAAATGGCTAGAAAATGAACCCCAGTGCTGCAGACGTCTCCAGTTAGAATCAGCAACTCAGCTGCAGTGGAATAGATCCTGTTGTTTCCATGGAGATCCAGAGTGTTGCAGTGAAAGTTGTTGGCAGTAAGCGCATTAGATATTAGCAATCTGTCAGTTAAAACTGCTGATACGATACAACCTTTGAATCGTAATTACATTACGTAGCCTCAGAGAGCAAAATATAATTAGGTAGAATGAATAATCTGTCAAAAGCAAACACCCTGGAGTTATTTATTTATATATTGATACTCATATCAAATCAGAAGTGTGTCAGTTGGTGCAAAACATCAAGAAAAACAGGTTTAAGGGAGAATTTTACTAAAGCAGCTTGAGAGCACGAACTTATTGTAAAATTTGATATGATGAGTTGAACTTTACCTTAAAAATGGCATGTTTCATAATTAAAGTGATGTGCTGCTGGTTTAAAATTAATAAAAGATAATGTAACAAGACATGACATTCATCATTCTTATTTTAATAATATGAATTAGAATGATGAACATACTTCAGAGTGCTCTGTTTCTCATCTCCTATCCACTGAAGTTAGAAAATATAGTCATTTGCGCACAATTTCATCCACTTTAATTTTATTAAGTTGCCTTCAAATGATACTTATAAATCCAACAGTTGTTTTGTTTCTCTCATTTCTCCTCCAGAATTTAGCCTATGAGATCATTTTAACACTTGGACAAGCTTTCGAAGTGGCTTATCAGTTGGCCCTACAAGCCAGGAAAGGTGGCCATGGCCCGCCCACAATGCAAGATAGCCTTGAAAGTAAAGCTGGCAAACCCATTCCAAAGCCGCGAGCAAGTATCCGGAAATCTGTGGTAAGAGTCTAATAAGCAGATAGATGCATAGCAACAAGATGGATCCTTTTCTGCTTGTTATTGGCAGTAAGCAATTCATTGTATCTCAGTGCCGCACTTGGAGATCTTGTGCATTAAGGACTAGCTGTCTGCTGATATAAATTGGATGCGAGATTGTTTAACATGCAACAAACAGTCAGAAGGAAATAAGTTAACAATGACCTTTCAATAGTAATTATACAAATGAATTGCTATCTGACATGCACATTGTTGTATGTGCTGCTAGTGAGCTGTTGCAAACAGTAAATCGAGACTGAAATTTCTCCATAGGGACCTGCAGCAAGCCAAAGCTTGCTTTTGTCACCAACAGAGGAGCTATAATGTATCCAAGAAATACGGTTTCTGACTATGCGTTAAATCATTAATCATGTGAGATTTCTAACCTTTATTGTTTATCAGTGGAAGAGCAGGAAAGATGACAAGCATATTTGTAAAATATTCTGCTAATCGCTAACTTAAATATGAATTAATTGAGCCCACTTTATCATTTTGCTGCTAGGTACGCAATGCTATTTTTGGGAGGGTGATTAAGTGGAGACATGCTCCATACCTCCTGGTGCCCAGTTGTTAAGTTGAGAGTGCAGAAACCCTGGCAGCAGGTTACTGGCTCATTCTCTTTGCCCAGGAATGGTAACCAGGATAGAATTGAAACATGACTAAACAGACTAATCATGCAGTATATATAGAATAGATCATTCCTAAACCTGTGCAGCATGAAAAAATACATCAGCTCAAACACATTTCTACTTGAATGCATTCAGTCTGCTGGTTCTCAAAATGCACATTGGGTGATTTCAGCTAACAGGAAACAACTCTTGAAATGACCATTAAAAACTAATCTGCTATTCGATAACTGGTTAAGAAAAGATTTGTGAGGATGCTATCACAAATTTACAGAAATTTGATTTAATGTCTTTCCAGTTTAATGTGAAAACCTGTGGGAAAGGTTCAGCTACAAAAGTGAGGGGGAGGGGTGACCATTAAATTTGCATAGATTTTAATTTCAATAAAGTTATGACTCTGACATAAAGTACCAGAAATGCTGTAGGATAGGATGTGCAAGCTTTAATTAATTTCCTTTTAGTTTGTTATTTTAGTTTCCTCTTCTCCGTCTTATTTTGAAATATTAAGTGAAAAGAAACGAACCCCTGAGCTGTTCCCCTCGCTGCATTCCAAATGAAATAAGAAAAACTGGTAAACTGTTTCCTCAACCATGCTGTACTCTCAGTCCACCCATCAAGACAAAAGGATCCTAGCTGTCATGATCATTTATCCTACACTATGCCACAGAAGGAAAGTGTGAATAACCTTAGCATGGCCCCTCAAACTCTGATGGATTATAACAGTTTGGTCTGTTAGCCACAGTCTGAGTTACTGTCTTGTTGCCTGCATTTATCAGAAACTCACCACCTGTCCCCAGCTATCGATTCACTCAGCTGTTGCAGGCATAAACTCTGACTTAATTGCTGCACATTCTAGAGAAAGGATTCAAGAATACCTCACACAATCGGTGAATCAATGTAACATATTCTGCAGAAAATTCCAGCTTTCTAACATTCAGCAAGCACCTGGATAAAAGTATCTTAGTTATGAATGAACAAGCCTACATTGGCCAAATAACTCAAAATAAATGCCCTGCACTTTGACATCTGAAATCTGAAAAAAGGAACTCTCAAATTCAAGCAAAAACTGCATATTCTGATATGCAGTTCCAACTATAGTCCTATATTTGAAGAAGGAAAGCATGAGGGAATACTGAAATGTTCTAAACGTTGAAACCTGCTACTGCATACAGTGTAGCACCAGAACAGATTTCATTCACGTAGGAACACTTTATAGCAATATTTCTCAAAACAGCGAATGTATTTTTAATGTTGACACTGCTGTCTTTGTCTGCTCCATCTTCTTGTGTCGCTGTCCCCCACTCTTTGCTCCGTCACTTGTGTGAACAGTAATTTCTTTTAATAGTTTGGAGTTCATGGACCCTTTCCAAATCGTCATTTTCAGGCAGCTCAGGAAATGGATGATTAATGAGAGAATCATTCTTGAATTTTTCTTGTGATTTGTCTGTCCTGGCCTCATTCACCACTCTGCTGGCTATTAATAGCACCCACATGCTGCAGCCAGAGAGTTACTGCTTTCCCATAAATTCTCAGTATGACAACTTGGCATTATCCCCTTGAAAACGCAACCTATTTTATTGGCACTCATAAAGAGCTTCAGGGGAAGCCTTTTGGCGGTGATAGCTGGTGTCAAAGGTGGCTAGCAATGGTCCAAAAGCTCTGATCCTGAATTGAACAACTTCATCAACTGCAGCCACAAACGCACCAAATCACATCTTCATTTCACCATGAATGGGCTTTTGTGCGGTGGTTGGAAGATGAGTATTGGTGAATGGTGAAGTGCTGTTTTCTTCCGTGCACTTTTACCTTGTGCTCTGGTGGAACATTATCCAGGCTGAATGCAGAGCAACGTATCCCTTAGGCTTCTCAAAAGTAGAGGCCGGCACATCAGTTTGTGTTGCTAATTCTGGCTGGATACATTTCGGGAGATGGCAGTGGACGTAATGTCACGGAAAGCCAGTGGTATGGCGTGAGCTGACTCTGAGGGGAAGCAAGGACCTGGTTCCTCACTGACATGATCAGAAATCCCCTTAGAGATAGGAAATGTCTGCCACCTGTCCCCTTCCTGCCCCAGGCCTGGTTTAAGAATCATTTAAATCTGGAGGGTTTTATAACAAAAATTAGGAAACTTTTAGTTGGCAAATGTAACTTGAAGACACCTCAATGCAACTTTTACTTTAAAAAAAGGGTGCTACGAGTATAATGTCACCACTATAAACTACTGCTGCTGCTTAGAATCACTGCCTTGTTTCAAGATTAAGAGATGCGACTCTCAAAGTATTCTCACTCGCACTTAGACCAACAATAGCGCGTTCTGTTCTATCCGCTATAGATCGGGTCCGGAGCTACATCAGGAACAGGGAGATCAACTGGTTCACGGGACAGTGGCAATAAAATACAGCCTTTCCCGATGCTTCAATATTTCAAGAACACGGCACTCTAGCCCTGCTCTCTTGTGCGTGATTCGTGGTACCTGGGATCACCCCCGGAGTCAGTCACAGAGAACGGAGCACCGAAGCCATGCCAAATCGACAGCAGGATCCTAGACAAGTCCTCCAATTAAATCTGACCCAAAGTTAGGGCCGCTTGTCCCCACCCTCCATCCTCCCAAAAGCTGGTCAGATAAGCCACCATTCCCATTGCAACCTGACAAAATCCCAGCCACTCGGAGTCTTAATAACTTCTTTTTTGGTTTAAGGAGATTTGAATTTGATTGGATGTGTGTGTTGTTAAAATCCCTCCCGGAATATTTTTCTGCCAGGAAGTTGATGCTGGTTCCATTGCACTCCTGACTATTCCGGGAGGCTGGCAATCCTCATTGGTTTCCGGTGTGTGGAAACCGACCTGAGTGCCAAATTGAATTTCCCTGGCGAGCATTAAAGCTGCTCTATCTGCTTTTCCTCTTCAAAATTGAATCTGACAATCCACTTATCTTAGCGGGGATTGCCATTTGGCAAGTGCTATAGGGTAATGCATGTTGAGTGTTACAATCGAGGATATTGGGGAAAATAGAATAATTTTTTCCTCTGTTTTCATTTCAACCCTGTCCTCTTCCAATGAACCCCTAATGCTCCCAATATCTCGGTGAGTGGAGAAGGCAAGATGAATTTTAGGTTGTCTACCTTTCCATTCTGGGGAGTTGCGAGAGAGTGCTTACCATCAGTATTGCAGTAATAGGTGGAATTGTTTCCTTGGTTCTATTTGACAGATTGACAGGAGAGCTGGGCATTATTATTCTGCCAGGGCATGTGTGATAGTTGGGGAAAAGTCCTGGGCAGCTCTGGACCTAAGTTATGGAGGTAGGAATAGGGGACACTGTGCATAATATCATTGACAACGCTGTTGTGCTGTTGTCATTCAGAGGATCACAATACAAACTCTGTTTTGTTATGAGAAAATGCTTAATTGTGCATACTTTCCAGTATGCTAATCTCCAAAACATCTGGAGACAAGTTTATAGCAAAGGCATTGGTGAGGCCAAATTTTGCCACAGAATATGGCAAGACTGAAGATGGCAGGACCTCACTTTATTGAGAATCTGCACCTTCTGCCTTGTGGGCAACTGAATGGGCACTGCAGCTAGCCCCCAGGATGAAACACTAGCAATATAAGGCTGCAGTGTGTAGGTTACTCCCTGGTCATCAAGGGTTGGGAAGGGGGATGTTGTCCGTCATTGATATGGCACAGGAATGCCTTCAGTTTGGAGGTGGTAGGGAAGTTGGAGATCAGGGCCAGGGGAATTCTGAAGACTTGAGGAGCATGGGAAGAGTCCAGAAGGAACCTGTGATCATAGAATTGGTGCCTGCTGCCTCATGTTGCCAGATCAGTGTAGGGTCAGTCCTTCTCAAACAAGATTTCCAGATGAACCTGAAACATGTTAGGAAGCATGCTGCCTTTCCAAGATGAAAGCCTGATCTTCATTGTTATTCTGCATATGCGAGCTAAATGAGCCAGGGTACAATTTATAACTGCATCCTCAGACCCTCTCTCAGTAGTTGCAGAGTTGGGGGGGGGGGGGGGTGCTGGTGAAGATTTCACATTGAGTCCATAATTATTTATTCATTTCACTCACCAGTCTTCCTCCTTCCTTCATGAAAGCATTCCCAAGTTGGGCAGCAGTCTCTCTCCAGTAGCTTTCCACTAAAATTCCATGTCTAAGCATATCTTTAAGCTTCATTACAGAAACAAAGAGGTCTCTGCCATTGGGTGAAGTGAGATGGCACAGAAAGCAGACTCCCATTGGCTGTGTTTAATCATAGTATATATGAACTAACACCCCTTCTAACCCCAACCAATACCAAAACAGCTAGTGCAGCTGATAGCCTAACAAATTGGTAAATCATTTTGCGATGTTGTTAGGATAAAATTGTATTACCGAATGTATTTAGCACTTTGAAACCTGTCTCTTGGACATGAGATTTTTGTTCAAATCATTTTTCTGAGGTTTCCCTTGCTGCTTCTGTTATAAGTTGAAGTGAACAAGGATGTGTAAACTTCTGGTTGAGTATTCACCATAAAAGCAATGGAAAAAATTCAAGTTGCCCGGTTGCATGCCAATGCAATTTGCAGTTTGGCTTTTACATGCCTTACAGCACTGACAGGATTACTTGTGGTGCTGATGAGGAACTGTACAGTGACCATGAGGGTCTTTGAGGTGCTGAGAACTTTACAGGGCTGTTGTGCCTCAACAAATCCCAGTTGGAAGGACACCAGCATTTGTGCAGAAAGCTAAGGTGTTCCTTTTTGAGAAATACATGTTTGTCGAGGAAAACAAAATGTAAAAATTCCAGAGCAATTAAAATGAAGCAGCTTTATGCAGCAAGGGAATTTGGTGTTAATGTGTCTTTCTTGGACCAGGTATAAATTCAAGTTCAACCTCTTCTGCAAAATTGGCACTTTTTAAATGAATAAATATCTGCTTGTTAATTTTCTTCAGAATGAAGTATGGATTTATGTTTCCTGTAGCCCTAAACTTGTACCGTATTAGTTAAATCAAATGTGAAAATGTAATTTCAGTTGGAAAAAAAATGTCTTGTAGATTTTTCCCAAGCGATATAAATGGGTTCTAGGATGGTTAAAAGATCTGTCTCCAAACCACAGTCTGTTTTTGCCAATGCATTAAAAGTAATGTTGTAGGGATCAGCTATGCCCCATTCTTGCACTTGTGGCAAGTTTCCATTTTAATCACTTTAGGGAGCTGTGGAATAGAAATAAGATGGTGCCACAATAGGAGGGAGTGAAAGTCATCATTGGCAGCTCCCTTACATCACACCTATTTCCAGCTGATGACACTAAATAGATAATGGGCATGGCATGGGCCGGAGAGTTGGTGATAATGAGAAAGCCCAGGAGAGCGTTTGGTCTTGTATAATTTTTAGATAACAACACTTGAAAGTGTCTCTTTTGCTAAGAATGCCTCTGCATTTTTATGACGCATATGTATAGCTATGTTGTTTACACTTTCTTTCAGGTGAAACATCCAAATAACAGATGGTCCTTAGATCATATTTACACCCCTCACAGGCCTCCCCATCCTCCTCCTCCTCCTCCTCCTCCTCTTCCTCTTCCTTCCAAGTTTCATCATTCTCTGCCGCACAAGTTTCAGGTCTTATTTTTCCTTTGTGTGCATTGCTGTGTCTTTCCCTCTTGAGTTTTTCCTCTGGCATCAAATGTTATTAACTGTCCAAGGCTAAAATTCAGTTGGTGTGATGCTTCAATATAGCGCTTCAGAAAAATGTTTTTCAATTTGTTTGAATTTGATTAAAAGGAAGCAGCTCATTTTATTAAAGCATCCAAGGAACTGGCCCACCAACAATGTGCAACATTTGAAAATGGCTCTTAGTTCCCTTTCAGTAAAACAAAATAGCAGATTGAATTTAATCTCAAAATCACAACCGATTTTTGAATTATTGGTCAATGTAAATGGGCATTCAGAAGCTAGATTCTGTCAAACAAATAAGTTGAATGCATTTTGTTTGTAAAATAATCAGGATAAAATGATGTGAATTGAAATGTAATGCTATGTTTATAAATCTGCTGATACCCATCTTACCTTCTGGGGGTCCTGGTGCAGCTTAGCATGTCTATACCTGCAACTTTTTCAGGCAAGCTTAGTTTGAATTTCTGTATTATTATAGATGCTAATGAGATATAAGCCTGCATTAAAAACAACCATAGCTTTTTGTAGGTTCTCTGATGCGCATTTAATTATTTATGAATGAAGTATTATTCCAGCAGCTCCATCATGACGCCACAACTTCAATAAGGTTTTTCAAAGACCTTTATTAAGAATAGAAAACAAATGTGGCATTTGGAGTTTTGTTGGGCACACATTGAATTTTAGCCTAGACATTCGCTGTGTTCATTGTTCAATCTTAACACCTACAGACCTTAACTTCATTGCAGACATGTCAAACTGATCCTTTTATACATTTAAAGAAAAACTAATTTGCTGAACAGAGTGCAGTGTGGAAGCATGTAAAATGACTGCATGTTACTGCAGTATTACCTCCTTGGCATCTTGACTACCCTCTGAAGGCCCAGCATTCTCTCACTATATAGGATCTAAAAGGAACAGCCTGTGGTCTGAAACCAATAGTCATCACTAATGAGACACCACCTACTTTTGGAAAAAAAATGTGTGGCATGCTATAGATAATATAGTCATATTATGTATTTCTGTATAGATCACAAATGCCCATTCCATTCTGGAATCTTATGGAATTTTGAGCTGCTGTATTATTTAGAGCTAAATGATGGAATTTAATTTTGCTATTTAAAATTATTCTAAAATGTAATCCTTTTGGATATGCAGTCTTTCTGACCATGTGCAACATTTTAATCATGGTTTTGTTTTAAAATGATTTTAAAAATTGAATGCATTAGGATTGGATATTGCTTTCGTGGCTTGGACCTTACAGGATGCTTACTAACAGTACAGTGAAAATTAGCAGTTTAATTGAACATTTTTCAAATTGGCCTGAATTAATGCCACTAGAGATTCAAAAAAGAATATTTTCTTATTTGCAGTAAGCAAAACAATGCAGTTAGCAAAGCAAATATACACCCCGTGCTGTTAGTATTAAGCTTGTTAAATCTGCCACTTTGTGTTTTGCTGCTTGTTTTAAAATGGTGGTATATGTTTCCAGTAACTGAGCACCTCAGCTTTTGGTGCAAATGGAATGGCTTTATAATCCTAATATCTAGTGCATCAAATGTACATTTGATTTTTCATTCAAGAAATTTGCTTAATGTATTATTTTAGAATCCTGTGTGTTTAATCACACCAATGTAAAGATTTTCTTTTAGCCCACCTGGCAGTAAGATCTCTAAGTTGCACCTTCCAGGTTTTCAGATCTTAAAAACCTCCATGAAATTATGAGTCAGATGATGGGTTTAAACGTAATCTATGTTAAGTAAATAGTCGAAAGTAATACAGTGGAGCAACTTACCAACTCTTCTGAGTTTTGTTGGTTGCTATAATTACTGTACTTTGGTATCACACAGACTTCATGGAAGGTGCTTCAAATATATTTTGTTTAACTTAGGTTATGGATAATATGCCTTAACATACAAGTTGCTCTATAGTTTATTAGTATTTTTGAATGATGTATTGTTTACGCACAATAACAATGAATTGTGCTGTGGTGAGATTTCCCCTTTAACAGTTTTAATCGCACCGTCTCTAGGAGATGCAGAATGGTAATAAGGCGGATACCAACAACGAATGGTCTTTTTTTACATGATTTCATCAAAGACCAGTTTCTGTAAAACACTAGGTACGTGTCTTTTGCAGCTGGCCTATGCTGTAATCGTCTAAATAGTGTAATTTAAAATGAGCACAAAACAATTGACGTTTCTAAACTTCCAAGTATCATGCAGCAGTGGGGTAAGGGTGGAGGTGGTGGTGGGGGGTGTGGGGGGGGGAAGGGAAATATCACCAGGTCTGTTTTTCTTTCTTTTGACCCATTTTAAAAAAAATATATTTGCCTCCTCTCCCCGAGTGGATGGTCAGTTGGCCTACAGCCAGGGCAGTCTGATACCTGTCTAAACAGGGCGTTGTGTGGTGGTGTGTGGAAGTGGCCTAGGATGAAACTGCCTCTGTTTCCTCCTCGTCGCCTACCCCACCTCCCCCCAGCTAGTGTAGGAATGCCTCATCTCCTCTCCGTGCTTGTCCTTAAGGGTCAACCTAGATTCGGAATTCCTCGTGTGGGAAGTTGCAGATTCAAGCCTGCAACCAAGCCAGCCCATGGCACAACCTACTATGCTGCTCTGTGGCCAGTGGGTGTTCCTATTCTCTAGGGTTGTTGCTGGTTCTATGACCATTTAAAGAATCACTTCTAGTAAGTAGTCTGCTTTATTAGGGCTAGCTCTCAAGAGCGAAAGATTCACATCACTTAAGTGTCTTTTGAGGCCCTTTCATTAGTATTATTGTTGTTGCTCAATGTTCAGTACCAACCTTCCAATGGATTCACTTGAACTGTCACTTCTAACACTTGCAGTGGTAAATTTATTTACCTAGCTAGTGAAGCTTCAACCATAAGTTGACAAAGACTTGGCAGTTTATGTAAGGCCTTAAAACAGCCACAAAACACAATTTCTGTAAATTCATGTTATTTTAGCAATATCCAGTAATACATAGTATGCTGGTCAGCCAATAGTCTCCCCAAATTGTAAAACATTCCTGTAAAATTTTCAGATTTCTATTGCATTGTAATTAATTTCAATTTCATTATTGTGATCGAACACCTCAGTAAAAGAAATCAATTAGCTATATTCCCAATAAGGTGCGATTATACCTTTAGTTTTCATCTTTATTTGAATCATTTATAGTGGAAACAAAACTAGTTGGTTGACAAACTTATTTCAGATAACTGGGTTTTGATGCATATATGTGTGTGTGCGTGCGCGTGTGTGTGTGTGTGTATATGTGCACTCTTCACATGTTGGAATGACCCCTCCTACCATCCCAGCATCCAGTATACCTGAGATGTTCAGTAGGTGCGGAAGCCAGGCTTAACATTCATATGGCTGAGGAAGTCATGTGATGGAGCTACTGTACTTTGCTGTTATTAAAATGCAACTACTGTTTCTTTCAGTAGAATTGAAATGGAATGTAGCCTTACTTCATGTCAAAGAGAATTTGAACATGGTTTGTGGAGGCATTAAAACTCTAGTGCGTTTATTAATTTTGTTATTCATCAGTAATTGATATCCCCATTTGCTAAGGAAGTCTTCTTTTTATTCTTTGCCTGCAGATCGATCAACCTCTTCTGGAACAAAAGACTCATCCTAATGTACCTTGGATTGTGGAACCTGTACAAGAATCAAAAAGGGCGATGAGCACTAAGTATGAGACCACGATATTCTAAACGCTATGTCTCATTCTCCTCTGTCTGTGCCTTCGCACTCTTTTGAGCAATCCCTGCAAGCAGCACATTTTGTCTCCTCTGGTGACCTCTGACCCAGTGGAGAGGAAAACTGCACTCGCTGAGTGACCTTTACACAGTTACTGTCATCACTGCATGAAGCTGCTATTTTTCCTTGACATTCCTCCCACTGTAGCAACAGGAATGACACTGACACACGACAACTGTCTTTAGACTTATTTAAAACCAGTCCATCAGAAGGATTTAAGCTGATGCAGTTTCAAGAGTTTTTTTCTTGGTCTTGATGTAACTTTGCTCTTCAAATTTTTTCGGGTCATCGCGATTTAGAAGAAATCAGTGGACTCTAACTCTCAAGCTCTCTTCTGCCCATCTGATAACTTGAATGCTGCTAAAAGCTGATAACAAGTCTTAAGCTTTTTTTAAAAAATTTCTTTTGGACTAACACTTTTTCACAAAAATATCTGCAATTTATGTATTGTAGTCTTGGGATATTGTTTGAAAAAAGGCTAAGCTATTTCGATAACTGCTTTTGATTTGAAATTACTGCTGTTTTAGTGATTTGCAAATGCTTTAGGTAATTGTTGTGAAGTTCACTATTGTTTTACTGGAAATTTCACAACATATCAACATTCAATCAGACCAGTACCTTCAGATTCCTCTTGCCCTTGTTTCAAACACTGATCTGCACTGAAAAGAATTTTATGATTTTTTTTTTTTTGGTAATGTGGTACGGCAAATGTTAGTATGAGGATTTTTAAATTTTTTTTCAGGTAAGCAGTAGTGATTTTGTGACATTTTGCTCCTAAATGTGAAAGAATAAAGAATGTTTTAAAAGACAGAAACAAAAATCAGGAGTTTTACACTTGAAACCAATTTTCAGTCTTATTTCTAAAGCAGTATTCAGCATAGTTATCTAATTTTAAAACATTTTGTCCAGTGGCAATTGAGAGGCTCAATGGAAGTGAATTCCCATTTTTTAAAAACAATTTTCTCTATGACTTTGGTGGGGAGAAAGACATCCATCATTCCAATGCAGCCGATCGCGATGTTGGTGAGGTCCTTTGTGCAGTAGAAGAAGGTGTTAATTTCTGCAAACTGACAGCATTGCATTACAGGTGGAGGCACATTGCGTATTCAATACCGTGCACTGACAATGGATACGTTAGCAATCCAAGTAACAGTGCTGGATGCAGAAGAGGTTGCCTTTTCAGATTTTAAAAAAATAGCTATTTCAGAAAATCTATTGTCTGCACGTGTGGTTGTGAAATTTAAATGAAACATGGCACAATGAATATATTTTTGTTCTATAGTACAAAACACAAAATATCACGAATAGTGACTTGCTTGGCAGTGTGATGCATCTTCCGTTAGAGGCAAAGACTAAGATCTGTGACTGATTTCTTTCAAAACAATGCAGCACATGACGTTTTTTGAACTAAACCTGTGAAACCACAATCAACTGATTTACTACCTGGAACGATCAGTGTTTATTGAATATGAGAATCATCTTGTTTCTCAATTGTTTGCAAAAAATAAGATGCAGCTGCCTATAATACAGCTATGCTGCATTGCCAATTGAAACCACGTTGAGCTCGAATTTAACTATGGTGTGAATAGGCAGCACTGTAAAGAATGGCATCATCTATTTGAGACAAAAATCTATTGTGAATCAATTTAATGTTTATTTTAGAATCCTTATTGAACTTGTGTAATAATGGTCTTAAGTTGTTTCAATGTTACATTATTTTTATATGATATAGAAATTAAGCTGGGCTTACTGATAAAGGTCACCCAAATATAAGTTAAGGAATGACCATTAGAGCTTGGATTGTAATTGATAATCAAATGTATATTGTACGGTTGGACTGAATTTTAGTTCAATTCAGTGTTAATCTTTTAATACAGTATTATAGTACTTGAACAATGCGGTTTCCTTGTACATATCTTGCCTATTCACTGTTGATACATGTATGTAGTAATTTGGCAGTTTAAAAAAAACACTGTAAACATGGTACCAAAATGAAAATGTATGGGGATAAAATAGTGGCCTCGCTGCAACTAATCATTGTATATATGCTTGGGCTTCCAGTTACAAATTTTGTAATTTTGTCATTATTTATATCCTGCAAAAGCACATTAAATAAACAGGATGTATAAACATAGACGTTTTACAATTTGTTTCACTGTTTTGCGAACGTTATTATCTCATGTTCATTAAAGGCCAAAAGCCTGCATTTTGATCAAATTGTGAATTGGTCAGAATCCCTTTCTCCTATAGTATTTATCAGAGCATTAGTTTGAATCAGGAGGTGTACCTTTTTGAATTATTTACAATGTATATAAATTATGGTGTTGGAATTTGAAACTCAATTGATTCCTGGTTGTAAATCCATTTGATGCCAAAGTTTTCCTTTATCATTTAGCCTTATGGGATCTTTAGTTAATCCGAATGGAAGCATACTGGATCGCTATAGATTCCACACCACAAACCTGAATTGTCACGATTCTTCATTAGATAATTATATATTGATTCCCTAAAGGCAACTGTATATTAAGCAGAAGTGTGAAATACAAACCTTAATTTCCTGTTTCTGAGATTCATGGTATTTATTTGTACCCAATTTGAATTTAATAGTCATTCACATTTGATCAAATTTATGGCTGCATTTGTGACTTAAGTTCATATTTTACTGTATTTTCAATATCATCCATGGAAGGGATGAAAAACCTCCAACTCACACAAGAAATATTCTAAGGTGGATGGAAATTGAATCCTCCTGGCCTTTAATAAAAGACACAATCACTGGAGACTTCAAAACAGTCAAGCAGTTCTGTAGGCACGTTGACATGGTATCAATAAAATGGCTGAATAAATCTAATAAAGGTTTATAAAAAAAAATTGTATGAGGATGTTTAATTCTGATCTTATTTGTCAAAATTATTATTGTTTTACCAAAGAAATAAACACCATTCATACATCATAAAATACAGTGGTGAGAGGAGGAGCTTTTCTAATCCTTGTAAAACAGCTTTATCCTTCCAGACCTATAAGGCTATATGTTCAACCTCTGTCATTAACTCTCATCCAAGCTGTCTTTTTGGTCTAACTACATCATTTGACATACACACTCAATGTTTTCATTGCTGTATAAAGGACAGAGAATAGACAGTGAGCTGAATCAGGCAGGCGTGAGATGTCAGTTGAAAGTACACATCAGTCACTTGATGTGCCAGCAAACTGCTTTATTCCTACAACTTTGCTGAATAAATAGTGGAAGTTTGACTTTTACTGTCCTGGTGAACAGCACACTGATGTGATTAGCATAATACCAATTAAATATTTAATTTAGTTATATGAAATCAATGAGGTTTAAATAGAGACCATCCAAACAAGGAAGGAGCAGACATGTCATTTATATTCCAAATTTAATATCAATGCTGACATTAGTGCAGCATTGCCTCCTCAAAAATTCTTATAATTCTTCACAAGGAGGGAGTGCCTCCTGGTGCACCTTATTTGTTAAAGTTGCATTTTTTTAATCTCAATAACATTACAGGAATATTCTATGTTGACCCATGAAATTTCTGTAAAAACTGATTTGTTGGTATGCATCAGCAATTGATCAAAATGATGTTGAAGGAATACTGCTGAGACTTCTGTAACCAGATAGTGAGGAATTTCTACCCTGAACAAGTTTGCCAATGTTACCGAGGTTTCATGGCCTTCAATATGTTATTTGCAAAAGTCCCTGAATTCACACAGAAATGTAAATAAAGACCATTTGCATATCACAATTTATGAGGAGGTATTAATTTTAACTGTTGACAGATTTCTAAAATGAGACCTAATGCAAAATGTGGTCATATTTAATAAACTGATCTCCAGACCATACTGCAGTCTGCATTTTGTTTGCCCCAGATGGGAAATTATTGTTGGCTTCTAAAAGACTATGCAGTACATTATGTTATAATCCTAGTTTGATGTCATTATTGGACAAGTCAGATCCCAGATTGAAATCTGGCATGATAGATGATTGGTTTGGTTTGGTTTTAACAATTTTCAAAACAGAATATTTGTGACTATCCTGAGCCATTTTTCTTTTCTTATTTCATTCCAAGGAAATTTGTTTCTCTACCACTTGCTACAATTAGTACCTAGTTCCTTTCCTGATCCTCCTTTTCTGAAGATTGCTTAGATATTCCTGTGACTGTAAACAGCCATTTAACTTCCCAAGGCACTCCTTCACAGAGCCCAAAGACCCCTGTACATTACCCAAACCACCCCTTGTACGGTACTTACACCAGAGAAGAAAGTATTTCTCTAACATTTCAGAAGATTTAATTTAACTGTGTTTTTGACTCACAATCTCACAAAGTCTGATTAAGCTTTCATATACCTGATTTTAAATCATCTCAGCTTTAAATACCTTCCTCAGGAGTTTATTCAAGCACTTCTGGTCTGGAAGTATTATAAAACATCTTGCTGTAAGGTATTCTGATTTGACTATCTTCGCTGGTTTATGCATCAATCTTCATCCAAGGATTTCGACAGAGCTGCCCCAAACTGAATCTTTAAAAAATAATGCTTTAAGCAATAGCTGTTACCCATAAGCTGCAAAAAAAGTCCAGATGTTACAAATTAGAAACTTTGCACATTGCTCAGTCATAAACTCTAATGTACGCCAAAACCTTTTAGTTGTAAAAGCTACATCTCTATCAAATTGCTTTAAGATAAATCATGACGGTTGCAGACATACAACATTAAATTCTTCAGACACACCAAAATGCCCATATGTCACTAATTCAAACTTAAAAATAAAATTATTGTAAAATATATGTAAAACTTCACAATGTTTAACTTCCAACGTGCAAGTGAATATCAGGTCGCTGCCTTTTCAATATGAGTATTTATTTTGATACCAAGGGGAAGTTACCAAATACAGTTGATCCAATATAACTTTTTCACATTTAATATGGTTTTAGTTGTTGAAATTTCAGGTGTCTCCTGCTATAATCCCTGCCATCTTTAGAGAGTCTCGTTTGCTCAATATTCGTTATAGGCTGGTAAAATCATCGTGAAAAACTGGTCAAACTGCACTTCATTGTGTGAGGTGGACAATATGAACATGCTTGACAACTGATCTTTAATGGACCGATAAACCTTTGCTACAAGAAGAACGGACATGACATAAAACAGCAGCGAGATTATCATGCCAATAATATTGTGGACAAAACACACCCTGGTTAACTCTAACACAAACAAAACCAGAAATTGCTGGAAAAGCTCAGCAGGTCTGGCAGCATCTGTGGAGGGAAAGCAGAGTTAACCTTTTGGATTGAGTGACCCTTCCTCAGAACTTCCTCACTCAACCCGAAAGGTTATCTCTGATTTCTCTCCATGGATGCTGCCAGACATGTTGAGCTTTTTCAGCAATTTCTGTTTTTGTTTCTGATTTCCAGTTTCCGCATTTTTTTTTGTTTAACTCTACAGCAGATTTCAAAACAGTCAGATTGATTACCATCATATTTAATTTGTGCCATTATGAAAAGACCAAATCAGATTGAGGAGGATTAACTCTGTCCGACAGTTAATATAGACCCTGTCAGCTGACTGAGGTCAAAAATATCTATCAACCATTTAAAGAGGCATTCCCCATTCCTGACACTACTTATCCTTTCAGGCAAAAATTATAACTTGTTGAACAAATACCTTGCAACTTTGACAAATGCAAATATCTTGACATTAAGGATAGAAATTCTACACCAGTTAGAGTCATAGAGATATATAGCACAGAAACAAACCCTTTGGTCCAACTCATCCATGCTGACCAGATATCTCAATATAGTCTAATCCCATTTGCCAGCACTTGGCCCATATCCCTCTAAACCCTTCCTAGTCATATACCCATCCAAATACCTCTTAAATATTGTAATCCACCACTTCATCTGGCAGCTCATTCCATACACGTACCACCCTCTGGATGAAAATGTTGCCCCTTAGGTCCCTTTTATATTTTTCCCCTCTCACCCTAAACCTATGCCCTCTCGTTCTGGACTCAACCACCCCAGGGGAAAGACCTTGTCCATTCGTCCTATCCGTGCCCCACATGATTTTGTAAACCTCTATAAGGTCACCCCTCAGCCTCCAACATCCAGTGAAAACAGCCCCAGCTTATTCATCCTCTCCCTATAGCTTCATTCCTCCAACCCTGGCAACATCCTTTTTGATCTTTTCTGAACTATTTCAAGTTTCACAACATCCTTCCAATAGGAAGGAGACCAGAAGTGCACACAATATTCCAAAAGTTGCCTAACCTATGTTGTATACAGCTGCAACATGACCTCCCAACTCCTGTACTCAATGCTCTGACCAATTAAGGAAAGCATACCAAATGTATTCTTCGCTATCCTATCTAGATGCAACTCTACTTTCAAGTAACTATGAACCTGCACTCCAAGGTCTCTTTGTTTAACAACCCAGGACCTTTCTGTAAAGTGTATAAGTCCTGCTCTGATTTGCTTTTTCAAAATGCAGCAGCTCGCATTTATCTAAATTAAACTTCATCTGCTACTTCTCAGCCCATTGGCCCATCTGATCGAGATCCCATTGTAATCAGAAGTAGCCTTCTTCGCTGCCCACTACATACCCAATTTTAATGTCATCTGCAAATTTACTAACTATACCTCCTATTTTCACATCCAGATCATTTATATAAACGATGACAAGTAGAGGACCCAGCACCGATCCTAGTGCTACACCATTGGTCACAGGCCTCCAGTCTGAAAAGCAACCCTCCACCACCACCCTCTGTCTTCTACCTTTGAGCCAATCCTATATCCAAATTGCTAGTTCTCTCTGTATTCCATGAGACCTAACTTTGTTAACCAGTCTCTTGTGAGCAATCTTGTCAAACGCCTTACTGAAGTCCATTAAGATCATGTCTACCTCTTTGACCTCATCAATCCTCTGTTAATTCTTCAAAAAGCTCAATCAAGTTTGTGAGACATGATTTCCCACAAACAAAGCCCACGCCAAAGTTATCAAGATAATTTTCTTTGTTCATCTCTGTAAAGAAGGCAGGCATGATATCAGAAAGCATGTTGGATGCACCAGATGTTTCAATAGCTAAAATCATATAAGAAGTTGTACAAAAAATAAGTTATTATCAGATCCACTGTATTTCATAACATCTTCCCAGATATCAAGCTAACTTGTCATATTGAACATTTGTTCTTATACAGTTGACTGATGTTTGCAGCTTTGAAGTCATCCCCAGGGAAAGCCAGACATTGTGGGGATGTTTAAGCACAATTTGTCCACCCAGTTTCAATTCCTCAGTTGGAATTCAATCTTTCCTGATGCTAAGGAAGTGATTGAATTTTCAAGCTTTTCTATGTTAGCTGTATACCAAACTCATCAATGGGCTGCAGTCTGTTGATTGTATATAATGTTGTTTCAGAAGTAGTTGATTCATGAGTTAAATTTTTGCTCTGATTCTATGAAGAACAGTATAATGTGATCTCAGTCAGTGATATTTCGACTCAGAGATTTGAATGATACAAGCTTCTTGATTTCTTTACTCCATCGTCATAATGCTGAGTTTCTCCAGTATTTTCTCTACTGAATTTTATTTCAACAACCGCAAACATTTCCTCAGCATATGCTGCAGTTCAGATGTTGTATACAGAAGACTGTCATATGCTTATATCAACAGCAAACTTTATTGTATGAGTTAATGTATATTAAATTAGATTAGATTACTTACAGTGTGGAAACAGGCCCTTCGGCCCAACAAGTCCACACCGCCCCGCCGAAATGCAATCCACCCATACCCATATATTTACCCCTTACCTAACACTATGGGCAATTTAGCATAGCCAATTCACCTGAGCTGCACATCTTTGGACTGTGGGAGGAAACCCACACAGACACGGGGACAATACTTCAAGTATTTCTTGATAAAATTGTTTGAAAAGTTCATCAGAATTTAATTTTTCTCAATGCACACAACTAATAATTTAACAAGAGAAAATTCTGGAGGTCGAGAAACATCTGTGGAGAGAGAAACACAGTTACCCTTTTTTTGAGACCAGTACAATCCCTCCTTCCCCCTCCACCTCCCCAATATGTCTCCAACCTCCCACATAAAGAGACAGACTGGACTCGAGACACTAACTGTTTCTCTCTCCATGGAGAGACCTGCTGACTTTTTCCAGCCCTTCTGGTTTTATTTGAGATTTCCAGCATCTACAATATTTTATTTATAACAATAATTCAGTTGCTCAACAATCTGCCACTGTAATCTGAGTTAATTATGTTTCACAGTCTTTGACTGATTTTAGTATTTTTACACGTTAGCTACATATGGAAAATGGCACCGAGTCAAGAATACTTCCACCTAAAACCTTAAACTTAAGATTTTTGAACTTGCATTGTTCAGATCAGAGTACTTGTCTACTTTTTCAGGAATTGTAACACACCTTTACCAACTTCCCAGATGGTTTCCTCTGCAAACCATCAAGTGCCACATTCTAACATTATACTATTGCCCCAGGTAGAAGTCACTGAGCTGGTGCCAGTGCGTGATGCATGAGATGAAAATGAACAAGAACTACAAATCATCATTATGTCACTTTTATCACAACTGTTGCTGTCATTTAGTTGACCTTGAGGAAGTGGTGAGGTTCCTGTTGTTTCCCCTTTATCATCAGCATCACCTTCATCTTCCTGTGCCATGAATTGTTGTACTGGATCTTCAGAAGGCAACTAGAAGCTAAAATTGAATGAGTATTTGAATATAGACAGAAATGGAGAGGCTGGAGAATTTTGGTACTTTACAAGGATGGCAGTGTGGCAGTACAGCTTTGCAGTCACTAACCTGATGTTGTCAAAAGATCTCTGACAATGCATTGTACAAAAAGTTTAAAGCAGACTCATACCCTTTCTTTGGTGGTGTGTGCAGAGTGAATCCTGGAGAAAAATAATTCTTGCCATGCAAAGTCTGAGTGTTACTTTGTGAACATTTCCACATTTGATTTGAAACCGATTTATGCATTGTTTCATATTGTGGTGTTGTCACAAAATTAAATAAATTAAATGCAGAAACTGGGCTGGAAATTGTTTGGGGTAAAGCGTTTGGGACAGCAGTTATCCCAGAATTAAGTTTCTTGCATTATCAGATTAGCTTGAGATTGAGAATAGTGTATCTTTGAGCAATTGAAGCTGTGATGTTGGCCTTGCTTATATTCACTGACAATGGCAGGGAGTTATGTTAAACAGCTAATATAGAAGCAATGGTTCGCACCGCAAGGAGGGGAGGTCTTTATTCAAATTAAGCCAATACTAATTGGGAACAATTTGACCTGGCACAATCTGGCAGTGATATTCAGCTCCATTCCACCAACAAGGGCTGTCCACTGGCACTAGAACATAGAACATAGAACATAGAACATAGAACATAGAACAATACAGCACAGAACAGGCCCTTCGGCCCACGATGTTGTGCCGAACTTCTAACCTAGATTAAGCACCCATCCATGTACCTATCCAAATGCCGCTTAAAGGTCGCCAATGATTCTGACTCTAGCACTCCCACGGGCAGCGCATTCCATGCCCCCACCACTCTCTGGGTAAAGAACCCACCCCTGACATCTCCCCTATACCTTCCACCCTTCACCTTAAATTTATGTCCCCTTGTAACACTCTGTTGTACCCGGGGAAAAAGTTTCTGACTGTCTACTCTATCTATTCCTCTGATCATCTTATAAACCTCTATCAAGTCACCCCTCATCCTTCGCCATTCCAAGGAGAAAAGGCCGAGAACTCTCAACCTATCCTCGTACGACCTACTCTCCATTCCAGGCAACATCCTGGTAAATCTTCTCTGCACCCTCTCCAAAGCTTCCACATCTTTCCTAAAGTGAGGCGACCAGAACTGCACACAGTACTCCAACTGTGGCCTAACCAAAGTCCTGTACAGCTGCAACATCACTTCACGACTCTTGAATTCAATCCCTCTGCTAATGAACGATAATACTCCATAGGCCTTCTTACAAACTCTATCCACCTGAGTGGCAACCTTCAAAGGTCTATGCACTAAACCCAACTCTCAACATTAGTTAATACTTAGACTCGAGAACCTTGCATGGGGTCCCCTCAATAGGCCTTTAACAACATTTGCATGTGGATCCACTTTTACTGTTCTTGACATAGAATAAGGAGAAGTTTTTGAAGACCAGCAAATAAACGAACTCCCCCCAATCTCTTTGTGTATCAGTTTGTGCTTGAGTGTAACTTTGAGCAGTTGCTCCCCCCTGTGTGTGTGCTTTATCTTTGGCCAGAAATCCATGTTCTGGATCGTGAGGCAAGTCCTGAATGTTTCACTTCTACATATTGTGCACATAAGGGTGCAATTGAAGTAGAAATTAGGGGCGTTTAGGCTTAAAACCTACCCAAAGAATAACTTTTCAACATCGGACCGAATGGGAAAACATCAATTTAAGGTTCATGAACCAAGAATTAGATCATACAATCTAAAAATTCAGTGCTAATGTGCGAACATTCTTCTCTTAATAAATTAAACTAACTTCTTGAAGCAGCTGGGTTCAGACAGGATTATGTGGGTGAGTTTAAAGTATTTTTTCCTAACACTTAATGCAGCTAACAGCTTTTTTCTTATAAGCACATAGATCAAAGATTTGTGGCAGGGAAAACATTTTACAAGTGAGTGTTTCAGTCAGCTTAGCTCTGCTATGGAATGAACCTCATCAAGTAGGAGCTGACTGGCTGGACACTAATTAATTAAATGCATTAAGGGGAGGTGATGGCCTAGTGCTATTAATACAAAACTATTTTTCCAGAGACCCAGGGAATGTCCTGGGCACTACAAATTCAAATTCTGGACTAGTGGTGCTGGAAGAGCACAGCAGTTCAGGCAGCATCCGAGGAGCAGTAAAATCGACGTTTCGGGCAAAAGCCCTTCATCAGGAATAAAGGCAGAGAGCCTGAAGCGTGGAGAGATAAGCTAGAGGAGGGTGGGGGTGGGGAGAAAGTAGCATAGAGTACAATGGGTGAGTGGGGGAGGGGATGAAAGTGATAGGTCGGGGACGGGGGGAGGGTGGAGTGGATAGGTGGAAAAGGCAGGTAGGACAAGTCATGGGGACAGTGCTGAGCTGGAAGTTTGGAACTGGGGTGAGGTGTGGGAAGGGGAAATGAGGAAACTGTTGAAGTCCACATTGATGCCCTGGAGTTGAAGTGTTCCGAGGCGGAAGATGAGGCGTTCCTCCTCCAGGCATCTGGTGGTGAGGGAGCAGCGGTGAAGGACGCCCCAGGACATCCATGTCCTCGGCAGATTGGGAGGGGGAGTTGAAATATTGGGCCATGGGGCAGTGTGGTTGATTGGTGTGGGTGTCCCAGAGATGTTCCCCAAAGCGCTCTGCTAGGAGGTGTCCAGTCTCCCTACTGTAGAGGAGACCACATCGGGAGCAACGGATACAATAAATGATATTAGTGGATGTGCAGGTAAAACTTTGATAGATGTGGAAGGCTCCTTTAGGGCCTTGGATAGAGGTGAGGGAGGAGGTGTGGGCGCAGGTTTTGCAGTTTCTGCAGTGGCAGGGGAAGGTGCCAGGATGGAAGGGTGGGTTGTAGGGCGGTGTGGACCTGACCAGGTATTCATGGAGGTAACGGTCTTTGCAGAAGGCGGAAAAGTGTGGGGAGGGAAATATATCCCTGGTGGTGGGGTCTTTTTGGAGATGGCGGAAATGTCGGCTGATGATTTGGTTTATGCGAAGGTTGGTAGGATGGAAGGTGAGCACCAGGGGCGTTCTGTCCTTGTTACGGCTGGAGGGGTGGGGTCTGAGGGCAGAGGTGCGGGATGTAGACGAGATGCGTTGGAGGGCATCTTTAACCACGTGGGAAGGGAAATCAAATCTTGTCATGGTAAATGGCGGAATTTGAATTCAATTAAAAAACACCCGGGAATTAAAAGCCTAACCATGAAACCTTTGCTAACTATTAGTGAAAACCCCATTTGGTTTACCAAAGAGTCATAGAGACATAGAGATGTACAGCTTGGAAACAGACCCTTCAGTCCAACCCGTCCATGCCGACCAAATAACCCAACCTAATCTAGTCCCACCTGCCAGCACCCAGCCCATATCCTTCCAAACCCTTCCTATTCATATACCCATCCAAATGCCTCTTAAATGTTGCAATGTCCTCTTGGGAAGGGGACTGCCATCCTTACCTGCTCTGTGACTCCAGACCCACAACTCTCGACTGCCCTCTGGGCAATTGGGGCCTAGCCAGTCACGCCTTTACCCGGTGAGTGAATGAATTTAAAAATCTTTACAGACATCTGACTACAGCAGGACAGGAGTTTGAGCGGCATCCCTTTTGGTGTTCAGACTCATAGGAGTTTTATCGTACTCCATCCCCTTCTCCTGTCCACCGCCTGCCAAACTGCAAAGTTAGAAAAGATGGTGTGGAAGCAGATGGTTATCTTGGGATGTCATTTGGGGAGGAACTAAGTTCTTGGTGTATTATCATGGAACGATGCAAGTGAGCTCACTATAGATTTGTATGATATGACCCTGAGATGGGCATTATCTCCCTGCTTGAGAGAGGGTATCATGCTCACTGCTTTAAGGAATGGGCATTTTAATGCCACCAGTGACCCCTTGGGTAAACATACACAATTACCTCATTGTTTCTAAACGCTCCATGTGAGATGACTGGACTGCCAATTCTGCTGCCTACAAACCTGCCTTATGTCACTGTACCTCAGCACAGCTTGTGGGCACCTAAGGTAACTTGCTGGTGCCAGCTTGGTCTTTATAATTCCAAGCAGCCTGAGCATCCTCAGCACAAGCTCAGTGGTAGCTTTGTAGCCTCTGTCAAAGTGATAGGTTCACGTCTGACTCCATGAATTAAATGTATAACTGAGGCTCACTTTCACCCCATTGCAAGGGAGTGCATTGTAAGAGGTTTTTAGATGAGATGTTAAACTTTAGTCCTGCCAGCCTTCTCATGTAGGTATAAAAGATCCCATGGCAATAATTGAACAAGAACAGGTTCCTAAAAGCCAAGGCAAGAGTTATCTATTTTAGGTATTCTAAAATCAATGATCAAGTCATTTATTTAGTTACTTTGTCTGAGAACTTATACAGTGCATGTACTGGCTGCCATATTTTCCAAACAAAATATTTCAAGATGTTTTGCAAAGCTCTTTCAGGACCTCCTGAGATTTGGCAAGGCACTCTGGCAGCCCGACAGAACTGCCTGCTGGAAATTTCTGGCTCCTCTCCTGACTGACCTTTTTTTCAGGGGGTTGACATCTTCTCGAATATGGAAACGTTGGCAAGTGGAACAAATTTTAAAGGTAAGTTTTTTTTGAGAAGACAAAAACTGAGGAAAATAAACCCTACTGCACTTATCACAAAATAAGCTAAAATAGTTTCTGAAAATACAGTTTTCTGAAGGGAGTATATCTCTTCACAACTTATGATATTATAGTTAGATTTTGGCAGTGAAAATTCCAGATGGGTTAGTGTAAAGTTTAAGATTTGTTTCTTTTGTGAAAAGGTGCCAATACGAAATGTTGGAAAGGCTGTAATTACAGCAAACCTGGCAATCATTTTGAAAATCATAATTAAATGGGGGACAAAGGGATTTAGTCACTTCCCAGCATTGCCAATATTTGCAGATTATCAAAGCTCCAAGCCACATTTGGTCTATTTATGACTTTGAAATAAATTTTATTTAGCTTGGAATGGATTTGGAATCATAGCCTTTCATAGGCATGACACAGGTTATTTCTGATAGGGAACCTCATAAGCGTCTTGCTATAAATAATTCCGACTCTTTATATATAGAGATGGCAAGACAATTTTTAGTATGCAGAGAGAAATACGACCTCGCATTAAGGTTGGAATTTCTTCCATGCTGCTGCCTGAATTAGGCAGGAGAGCACCATAAAATGAGGTGACATTATGTCATTAATTTGAGATTGCCACTTGGATCTCCTTCCTGAATTACCTGATGCAATACAGTTGGAGAGACAGAGCTCAGGCTCCTGGCAGAGTTTTATGCCATCTGCTTTTTTATCTCCAGTAATGTCTTATCGAAGGTCTCTCATGGACAGTAAGGCTGCATAAACCATCAGGTCCTGATAGTATCTTCTTTTCCCTCAAAGATTTAAGATCCTATGTCTCAGCCTTGGCCAAATAGTGAAGAGCACTTCAGCTGAACACTTCTCCAGGAGACTTTCTGCACTTCTAAATTCCTTTTGTCTCTTCAAGTTGCTGTTGTAGCACTCAGAATTTCCTTCCTTTTCTCTTTTCTAGCAGTCTTTCTTCAATCCACCTTGGCATTAGAAATCTTGGCCTACGCTGCATGTTAAACAATCTTTGACCCAGTAAAATACAGCACAGTCATAGGGTCAGATGTTCCCTGTCTATCTCCATCTCAACCCAATGATGAGAGAAGAATCATGTCTACTTCCACTACTACTGTTGGTACATCTTCCTTTGTAAATCATACTTTGGTAGTCTGCCTACACCGCAACCTCTTTGTACTGTTTATAAGAAGCTTTCACTAGGAATCCTCATTCACATGTACACACACTCACATATCTACATAATTATACACAATCCTTCTTGAATATGTTCCCATTTCTTCATACTTGGCCTTCCATTTCTCGCAGTAGCATTGACAAAGTACAGTTAAGTATTGAGAAAAATTCCACTTAACATCTCTAAATGGGAAATCTCTAAATGGTTCAGTTTGGGCCATCTGACTCCGTCGCTTCTAAACCGTGTTCAGCTAATCACATTACTAATTGGGGTCATCATGAAAGTAAAAGCCAAGTAAATAAAAAGGCTATGAGGTAGGACTGAATGTGAGACAGTGGAAGTAGGGAGTTGGAGCTGGGACTTTATGAAATATTATTGCTCCATTAGACCATGAGGATGTTGACTCTGATTTGTAAGTTGATGGTGGATGCCTCTGAAAACTTTACAGTTTGAGAAGCACATATCAGATGTCGAGTGAAACTAAAACACCAGAATATGCTGGGATGTTGTGCTGACCTATTAAAATATGCCATATTAATAATTGATATGTTGTGCTGCCACTTCTAAGGCAGATCAACTTTCAGTGGAACAGGCTCAGGTACAGACTCAGCATGTTTAGCATTTAAAAATAATGTCAACCCTCTTACATCAAAGAATACTTACGTCAAGCAGAAATATTCCTTTAAAGCAGTTTGCTTTGAAAGATAGCTTTTATGCACCAATGACTGAAATAAATCAATAATTAATCTTGAAATTTTCAATGAATTCTGTTACAGTAAATATAGCAAGTTTCAGTTCTGACATGCCTATTAATGCTGGTAAGGTTCATCCAAAATTCTCAATTTCAATTAAATGCCCTGAAGCTGATTTGAATTAGAGTCATAGAGGTCTACAGCACGAAATTAGGCCCTTCGGCCTAACTTGCCCATGCTGCCCTCTCAGTTTCTAAATTTGTTCTTCATCTATTGCTTTGTCTCTGGAGATGGGAGATATGTGAGAGTGAGATGGGTCACTTTGCCTTTCACATTCCCAACCATACTGATGGTCAAGCTAATGATGCAACTTTGCTCTCTTAAGCTTTAAGACTTTGCAATCAATAGGAAATTTCATTGTATTTTCTTGTCAGCTGCCAATTTATAAAACAATACTTATTACAACACAGTAACAGTACAGTATATCAATACAGTAGAAAGACTTGTGTGAAATTAAAGTCAGTGTTGCTATTTGGTCTTATTTAAAATATAGTGAACGGAATAGTACACATTGGAAGCCAGTATTCTAGTTTCAGCATTTTGACAGACATATTGCTACCATGTCTAAAGGTCATAATATTTGATTCATTGAGAATAGCATAAAACGGTAAAAAGTGGTGACAAAATCAGTGGGTAACATACTAAGCCTTCAGTGTGAGTTGGTTATTTTTGATGTACTGAGTCTTACCATATTTCAGTTTTAGAGGATAGTGTCATAAAAGTTATAACTGAAGTATTTCGTCTTTAATTTCATAGACACTTCAAAGATGTAATCTTGTAAAGCTGGTCGCCTCACACTGCAAAAGAAAGCAGCATTTCAGTTTCATTGAAGATAAGCCTGCAAAACCACAGAACCAAATATTCAAGATACCCTGATGTTCCAATAATATATCATTCAGCTTGTTTAGAACGTTCTGTCACCCCGATCTCAACTTCTCTCAGTAGGGCGTGTTTTTGTCGATTTCAATAAAGGTATTAGGTACAGTCAAACAAAGTTCCAAATTCATGTTATATTATTTGTATTTGCATCGCCACACAAAAAAAGCACAATACTAAATTGGCTACCAACTTTAAAACCATTTGATCATCCTATTCAACAAAGTTAATGTACGACAATTAACAAAAAAACAGAAATTGCTGGAGAAAAATTAGCAGGTAAGACAGCACCTGTGAAGAGAGAAACAGTACTAATGTTTCAAGTCTAATAATCCTGCTTCACAACTGACTTGCTGGACTCAAAATGTTAACACTGTTTCTCTCTCTTTACAGAGGCTGCCAATTTTGTTTTTCTTCATTTTGGATCTCCAGCATCTTTAATTCTTTGATTTATTTAATGTACAGTAAGCTTCAACTGGCAGTCAAACGTAGAGATAACTAGATTCCATTGATTTTCTACTGGGTGGATGAGCCAAATACTTAAGTGTTTTATTCACCTATCCACCCAACACTTTACTATTCTGTGTATATGATTACTCCTTTCTATTCCTGAAAAACACTTTTCACCGTAGTGAATTAGATGTGACAACTATCTGCCCAATCTAACAACTTGACCAAGACATCATGAATCATTTCATTCCTCTTCACATTTAACCTGTTTCTCTTATAAAACAGGAAGTGCTGGAGAAACTCAGCAGAGCTGGCAGCAAGAGTGGAGAGAGAAACGTTCAGAAGAAGAAGTCAGGAGAGAAATTAAAAATGTTCATTCTGGCTTTGATAAAGGATTTAATTTGGTGGATCTTTTCCCCATCACCATCCATTTTTTTTTCTTCCAGAGAAATATTCTGATTAGAATTGAACGCTGACGGGTTTATGATTCAATTTTCCTTTTAAACATTGTTATATCTTTCAAATAGACACTGCAAGTAAAAATCAGCATATTTTCACCTCAGACATTGAGATTTGAACCAGGAAATGTATGGCGGGTGAAAGTCTCTCAACCAAATAAAGCTCAATCATACAATTTCATAGGATAGTCTGCATGAGCTCATTGTATAGAGCAGCCTTTAAGTTAAAACATGGTAAATTCAATAATGGGAAATGTGGATGAACATCAAAAACTTACAATGTATAATGTACACTCTTGAAGAGTCAGCACAATAAGGATTGCTGTCTATACTGGAACTTCAGAATTTATTAACTAAATCTGCAGGAAAACACCTTATAAATTGGTATTTGAAGTCTGATGTGATTACTATAACTACTCATGTTAGATAAATTACTGACAATACATTTACCACTTCCTAAACTGTAACTTCTCTTTGATGTACTGAGCAGATCTGTAAAATAAACTGATTTGTCTGTCAAAGGGTTGGTACGTACTTACTTAACTTGACACACTTCTGTTTTTACAAGATCAAAACCCTCTGCCAGATTATGGTAGAGTTACTAGTTTCCTTTATAGTTTGAGCACTTATTTAATTGAAAGTATCACATATGTGAGAAAGGATGAATTAAAATACTTGTTGTTTAATAGTTCTTAGGAAATAGTAACCATATCATGATAGATTGTTCCTCTAAGTTAAATAAGATGTAGTTCAATCTTAAGCAAGGAGTTTAAAGCTAACCAAAGGCAATTATAAAGGTATGAGGAAGAATTTATTTGTGGTAGATCAGAAAGTACATTAAGAGATGTGACAGTAGCTAAACAATACATAGCATTTAAAAAAGTAATACTCAGCGAGGAAGTTGGAGCAAGTACCTGACGAGTTCAACTCACTCCTTGTTCTGAAGGACCAGGTATTAACATCTAAGGGCATTTGCACCCACACCTCACATCAATGGACATTTGCCTCCAATATTTGCCAGCCCTTAAGAACACCTAGAGGAACAAAGGCAGCAGATACATGGGAACATCGCCACCTGCAAGACACTCACCATCCTGACTTCGAAAAAATATTGCTGTTCCTTCACTGTCACTGGGTCAAAATCCTCAAATTCCCTCCCTAATGGCATTGTGAGTCAACCCACAGCAGGTTGACTGCAACAGTTCAAGAAGGCATCCTACAACTGCCTTCTCAAGGGAAACTAAAGATAGGCAATAAATGCTGGTCCAACCAGCATCACTCGCATCCCATAAAGTGGGTAAAAAAAACTCTTATGGCACAGTGATCAGCTGCTCAGGATGGTCAGAAGTAGGATGATCTTTACATCAGCGATAAGGAGACAAATGTTGGGCAGTCCACCATCCATTTTGCCTCTTCCTGCCCAATTGTTGGCTGTTTTCCTCCTGAGATGAGAAAAGAGAGAGGCGGGTATTTCAGGAGTAAAGGTGGGTGACACAGTTCTTATTTTTGGGCAGGTGGAGAAGTGATCCTGAATGAGTCAGTAGGCAATGCAGAGGGCATGGAGAGTTAGTGCTCTCGGGGGTTGAGATGCTGAAAGCAGGTGGGGTAGGTGGTAAAGGTAGGTGAGAGTGGTACAGCATGAGCCTCATGGGAGGTGACTATCAGAGAAAATATGGTAGCACTTAAGGTGATGAGGTGGAAAAGATCATTGACCATCTTCCTACAATGTTGGGTCACCTCCAGATGGTTGAGACTGCTTTAATCCATGTGGCCTCCAGTGCTGGCCCTGGGTGAGGAGGAGATCCCATTTGTTCACCAACATGCAGGAGCAGCAAACATTTTGGAAGGCAAATTTTATTTTAGTGTTTAACATGAGAGGACTTTAACATAGGAACAAAGAGGTCTTGCTTCACGTATAGAATAGTGAGACTGCAACTGGAGTATTGTGTGAGGTTCTGTCTCCTTACCTATGGAAAGATATATATATCCATAGTATTTCTGGGCAGTGAGCGCCAGGTTTGACCCAGTGATGGTTAAGGAGCAGTGATATATATCCAGATTTGGATGCCATGTAGTTTGAAGGGGATCTTGAGCTGGTGATATTTGCATCTGTCAACTGTAATCATCCATCTAGGTGGGAGAGATTGAAGAAGGCTTGGTAAGTTTCTGTGGTCCAGTTTGTTGATGGTACCTGCTACTGTCACTGTAAACCAATGATGTATACGTTTACAGTAAGACGTGCTGTTTGGTCTTGGAAATTTGAATGGTCAAGCTTTGGTCAAGCTACTTGAATGTTGTTGGAGCTGCACTCATCTCGGAAGTGGAGAATATTCTCTCACACTGCTGACTTATACCTTATGGGTGGTGGACCAGCACTGGAGTGTTAAGAAGCAGGAGTTACTCACTACAGAATTCCCAACTGCTAACTTTCTCTTGTAGTCAGAATATTTATATAATTTGTGCAATTGACTTACCAGTCTTACAAAGGTGTTGAACAAGGATGGTGCAATGTTTTATATTGAATCTTTCTGCACAACATGCTAATACTCAATTTGCTATTTAAAGTACAACATATCTGACCCAGAAGTGTTAAGGATATTTATTCCTTTAGTTTCTCCATAGCATGTTCTTTATTTAGCTTTGCTTACTTTGACTGTCCGTAGTGCTGTTCTGTGAAACCTGATGTAAAGATTTCTGCCAATAAATCTGTAATAAACCAACCATACCAAGCCTTCAATGGATTTATCCCTTCCTTGGCTTGACTATGTTTAGCACAGCAATCAAACTGTCTTGGCCTCCTCTTTCTAACCCTGTGGATTGCTTATGCCTTATATAACACTTCAATTTTTTGATGACATTACTTTTCCATACAAGAGCAACAATGCCGTACACTGAGGAAGTTACTGCCTCAATAAGTTCACATTAGAGGATGTTTTTATTGGACAGCTATCAAATATCTTACAATTAATCTCACTTACAGTCTTGAATGGCTGCAGCTCTTTTTAATTGGTTATATGTTGCCTCGTAATTTTTATTCATTATTCAAATTCATGTCAAACAAAATTTCTTCATTTTATGCATATTTGTTTGACATCTGTATTTCTTTTTTGGATCCTACCCTTCCGATTGTACCATCTATTTTTACAATGAATGATTGCATTCCTAACACTAGGATGTACTCATGCTGCTACAATCCAACAGTTGCTCCACTGACAGTAAACTGAAGCAGCTGGCACTATATCACACAGTTAGAAAATTGTCATGACAAATTTGTAATGACTGCAAATCTATAAAAAGCTTGTTGATGCAAGCCATGAAGTATGACTTTTATATTAGCAATAAAGTGTTTAGTTAACTGTGGCTCACAGGCGCTAAAGTGATAAATGCAAAAAATGAAAGGAGCTGCATTTTCAGATTACTTGTACACTTTAATCCTCTTATAAGAGCGCCTCAGTGCTGGAAGATATTTATACTGATTATTTTGATCACACTTACATTTGTTTGCAAGATTCCCAATAACTTACATATTTTAAATATACTTATAAATCAGATGTGTTAGTGTCTCTCTTTTTCTGTCATAGTTCCATCATTCTGCTTAATTATTCTAATGACTGAAATGACTGCTCCTCTGTCTGAAGTGTAAAATGACATCTTTCCTGTGGGTATTGTTACAATCCATGCAGAGGCTGAAACCTTTGAAAAAGAGATGCACACAGATTTTCTGGTGATTGGTGCAAGGAATCGGATAACAACCATTTAAAGTTTAAGCTGCACTAACAAACTAAAATTAACACTAACTAAACATTACTTAGAGCAAATGAATATACAGTAGGATTGGGCCATTCAGCCCTTCAAGTTTTCTCTGCTGTTCAGTAAGATCTAGTTGATCTGATTGTCATTTAAGATATTTTTTCCCACCTACACCTAGTAACCTTTCATCCGGATACTTAACAAATAGCTATCTGCCTCTGTCTTAAAAATATTCAAGGAAGCTGCTTTCAGGAATAGAAGCCCCAGTGACCCTCAGAGAGATAAAAATTGCCTCATCTCGGTTTACTGTCACCCCGAGTTCTAGATTCTCCCATAAGAGAAAAACATCCTTTTTCATTCTATCCTTTCAAGGATCTTACAAGTTTCAATCAAGTTGTCACTTCTGAATTCCAGTGGATACAAGCCTAACCTGTGCATCCTTACCTTAAAAGCAACCCACCCATTCTAGGCATTAGTCTAGTTAATCTTCTCTGTTCTACTTCGAAATCATATACATCCTTCCTTGAATCAGGTAACCAAACCTTCAATTGTATACACCAGTGCCTTGTACAATTGAAGCATAGGCACCTTACTTCTATATTCAATTTCCCTCACAGTGATAACATGTAAGTTACTTCCCTAATTACGTGTTGTAATTGTATCCCAATCTTATTTTTTGATTCATATACTAGGACACCAAGATCTCTTTGCAACTCAGAGCTCTGCAATCTCTCACCATCTGTAGAATATGCTTCCTTCTTATACTTACTGCCAAAATGGACAATTTCATAATTCTCTAACTTCAACATCCTTTGCCAGCTCTTTGACCTTATGCTGTTGTAGTGTTCTTATTTCTTTCTTATCTTTGCCCCATCAACAGATTTGGCAACCATATCTTGAATCCTTTCATGTAAGTCACTTTTATAAATTCTAAACAGTTGAGGTAACAGCATTAGCCCTTTGCACCTCATTTTGTTACATCTTGCCAAGCTGAAAGAGACTCATTTATGCCTACTCTCTGCTTCCTATTAATCAACCAGTCTTCTATACACATAAAAGGCAATAAATAAGCCAATCAACAGAAAAAGCATTTTCTATTGCCTTCTTAACAAAACTGAAAAAATTCCGAAGATGGGTCACTGAACCCAGAACATTAACTCTGATTCACTCCAACGACGCTACCAGACCAGCTGAGATTTTCCAGCAATTTCTGTTGTTTCAGATTTCCAGTATATGCGGTACTTTAGCTTTTTTGCAAATACCACACAATGGTTTACACATCATATTGCATTCTTAGCAGAAGTGTAATTTTGTATTTAAATTTCCAAGCTCCTGCTGACCTCCATAGGATCACCTCCTCCTGCTCCATTTGGCTGTAGCCTCCAGGGTCCTAATAAACAGGGGAGAAAGTGAGGACTGCAGCTGCTGGAGATCAGAGCTTAAAAATGTGAAGAAGGGCTTATGCCCGAAACGTTGATTCTCCTGTTCCTTTGATGCTGCCTGACCTGCTGCGCTTTTCCAGCAACACATTTTTAAGTCCTAATAAACAAAGGCCCCTTAATTCAATCTTCTGAGCATATTCTAATCTTCTCATATACACCCACTGGTGACTCCCTGGCCATTAACTTTCCACAGCTTGATTCTTCAAACAGGAATCTATCCTCACATTGGATCAGCTTGATGGTTAACCCCCAAAACATTATCTTCCATATCCTCTCAAAGCAGGACCTGATTCTAGGCTTTGTTCCCAAACTGTCTGCGTCATTGACTCTGAGAGTCTGCATGCTGCATGCTGCATGCAGCAAGATGACCTTCCACCTCCTTTGTCTCCACTTAGAGTCATAGAGATTTACAATGCTGAAACAGACTCTTTGATCCAACTCTTCCATGCCGACTAGATCTCCTAACCTAAGCTAGTCCCATTTGCCAGCACTTGGCCCATACCCCTCTAAACCCTTCCTATTTATATATCTATCCAAATGCCTTTTAAATGTGGCAATTTAAAGCCTCCACCACTTCCTCTGGCAGATATTTTCAAAGGTGCACCACCCTCTACGTGAAAAAGTTAGCCCTTTGGTCCCTTTTAAATCTTTCCCCTTAAACCTAGGTCTAAAACCTCTAGTTTTAGACTCCCCTACTCTGGGGGAAAGGACTTTGTCTATTTACCCTATCCATGCCCCTCATGATTTTATAAACCTCTATAACATTAACTCTCAGCCTCCGATGCTCCAGGGAAAATAGCCCCAGTCTATTCAGCCTCTCCCTATAACTCAAATCCTCCACCCCAGGCTAAAATTTGCAATATACTTTGAGTAAATTTGACTTGATTCTCTGTCTCCATAACAAGTAGGTCAAATTGATCTGATTTTGGGTCGATTTAGGCTGAGGAAATTTGGGTTTGTCTTCAGATGGATTTTGTAAGGGACCTTATCCCCCCTTTCCACGTAACTCCATTTTACCTTAAATTAAAATAAATTAAGACATTTTAAAGCATAAATTTTAACTTTCATCATAGTGTAGCACAATTTTGCATAGTTATACAATGGTGAGGTTCACTGAAACCTCATTGAAATTCAGAGCCTTTGCTGCAGAGAGATAAATTAATTGGCTACATTTTTACAACAAAACCATAGGTACCAGGATTTAATACTTTTGACTTTTACTTCTGGGAAAGAATATTTCAGAAAGGGAGAGAGAGAAGGGGGATAGTGGTGGTACTTTCACTGGGGCCAGTCATCCAGAGCCCAGAGCTAATGGTTAGGGACAATGGGTTAAATTGGCAGAGTGTGGAATTTCAATAACGTTCAACAAAATCTAAGCTTAAATATTGGTCCAGTGGTGACCAAACGCAATAGCTGTGCTACCATCTTTCACTTTCCCTTATACCTACCTCTACCTCATTCCAGGAACAAAACACCTTACAATAGGGCAGGAAAGGTCAAGACAACTGTTGTGCTGTCTTGAGTAAAGGATCCTGATCTTGACTATCCTGCAAAAGGTGGTGCTGGAAAAGCACAGCAGGTCAGGCAGCATCCGAGGAGCAGAAAAATTGACATTCAGGCAAAAGCCCTTCATCTGGAACCCTTTCCTGATGAAGGGCTTTTGCCCGAAACATCAATTTTCCTGCTCCTCAGATGCTGCCTGACCTGCTGTGCTTTTCCAGCACCACTCTGATCTAAACTCTGGTTTCCAGCATCTGCAGTCCTCACTTTTGCCTATCCTGTAAAGAGCCTGTTCAGTTGTTTCAGAGGCTGCACCTTATTTCCTGTGTCAGGATCCCCTGAGAGAAGGCAATGTCCCTTTGTCTGAGGCCTGCTGACAACTGTGGCGAGCTTCCTGGCTTTGTGTCTGCACTAAATAGCATGGCAATACCAGAGCAATACAATCCTGGTATCTCTGGCTAAGGGGGCAATGCACAAAAGAGGCAGTTATAGTGTGAACATTCCAGGTAGGCTCAGAATGAGCAAGCCACTATGACAGAGCTCAGAAATGCAGCTTTGTCCAGACCATGAGCTGGCGCACATCCCTAAGCGTATAGTGACATAGTAATAGCCACTGGTGCATCCAGTAGAATGGAAAACCATGAAACCTCTCAAAATGTGTATAATTTGCACTCAGATGATTGATTGCACCCAAATCCAAAACACTTAGCCAAAATAAGGGATATAATGAGAAAATGGGGCTAGTTTTATTTTTTAAAATGTCAATGCCAGATGCACCTCCACAGACACCGAAATGACCCTGAAGCAGAGAACATCAGTTTGCTATAAATTGCTGAGATGTTTACCCGCCAACAGCGTTGAGTCTCCTGAAATTTTTTCTGCATTCTTTGTACCGGATATGATTAACATTTTCTGCCATGATCTTAATGCAGAGCAGGCTTAAGCAGCTGAGTGGTCTACTCCTGTTCCTATGCTTCAATGTTTTACATGATCTTCTCACCTTCCACTGAACTTTTCACAACCCAACACCGCGAACCAGCATTAACAGCAACCCTCATATGGAGAGTGTCAAAGATGCAACAGTTTCCAATTATAACCTGCAAAATATAAATTCTCTTGAAAAGCAGCAGAGCCCGGCCCTCACTCCTGAGTGTATTGCACAGCTTTACAGACACCACATGAGAAGTCACACATCAAATGCTTTGTCACACTCCTCTGCACCACTGTGGTCAAGTCACATCTCCATGATGCATAATATCTCCCTAACCTTGCAGGTGTTAGCAACTCGACTGTTCACTGCTCATTCTGGAATGCTTCTACCTTTCCTGGTACTGGAGAAATATGCAAACCGTGCTCATTAAATAAGAACAGCAGTGCACATTTCAAAACTTTGTCTCAACTTTAACTTCCTTCATAAAGCCCTCAAGCTGTAAGGCTAAAGAACTGTCCTTGTAGCAATGATATTACAGCTCAATTACCATAGATTACGCAAATTTAATTTCCACACTTTACATGTAGTTTAATCTGAACCAAGTTGACCATTGACTCAGTCAATTAGTGGACAATGTTATGCTTCCAGCTGATGTTAATTCTGGATAAATAAGATCCCTGATTGAAACTTGGCTGATGAAATCCTAACCTTGTTTTCTTTTTAACCATAGGGATCAGTAACTGAATGCATTACCCAGAGGCTGCCAGCGTATCACAGAATTGTTACCATGCAGACAGGCCATTCAGCCTCTCATGTGTACTACGGTTCTCTGAGCATTTTAACTTATTGTAAATCTCCTGACATTTCCCTATAACTCTACACTGTAACTATTTTAATAGTCAGCCAATGTCCTCTTGAATGCCTCCATTGAACCTGCCTCCACCACACTTCCAGGCCATATATTCTATGCCCTAATTACTCACCGTGTGAGAAAGGTTTTGTGTTTGCATTTGCTCCCATTGTCAAACAATTAAAAGCTGTATCCTCGGGTTCTCAGTCCACTTATAAGTGGGAGCAGTTTTCCTCTATGCACTCTGCTCAGAGGTTTGAAAATGTCGATCAAATTTCCTCTTAGCTTTCTCCTCCTCAAGGAAAGCCACCCACCTTCTCAGATCTTTCTTATTGGCTGAAGAACCATACTCATAAACTTGTTTTTCACTCTCTCCATTGGATTCACAATCTTCCTATAGTGTGGTGACCAGATCTGGACACAAAATTCCAAGTGAGAATTGAGCCAGTGTCCTAAATGTCCTCCCTGTTCTTGTACACCATGGGCCTATTTATGAAACCTAGAATACTGGATGCCTTACTAACAGCACTCCATACCTCTCCTGCTGGCTTTAATGATTTATGCACATATACACCCAGGTCTCTCCACTTCTGCAAATCCTGTTAGAATACTACCTTCCATTTTATATTGTCTGTCTATGTGCTTTGTACCAAACCAACACCTACTGCATGCTTTGGACAATCACCTCACTTTATTGAATTGAATTTCTCTGCCACCTATCCAACCACTTCACTAATGTTTCAATGTCCTTCTGAAGTTCTACACCGTCCTCATCACAGTTAACAATTCTTCCGAGTTTTATATAATAGACAATGAAAAGAATATTCATTGAACAAGAAGAAAAACAAGAACTATATTATATTGGACAAAGAAGGTCAGAAAGATTTTAGAAAAGAATTCAAGCTCATAAAACCACACTTATCCCAGCAATGTCCACACAAATAGCCAAGTCTCAGTGAAGTTGCCATTGACTCCGCATTAAGATCTCCTTGCTCAGACTCAGGATGGCCCAGTTTCTCTTCAACCAGTTTCTCTTGGCAAATTTCTGTGCAGCAAATACAATTTCCCTTCATCTGCAATCTAAGGTTTGTTATGTCCTATCATAAATCACTCATAATATAAACAAGTTTCCATATCACCCCAGAGGATGAGGCAATGATAAGGCTCTGGTCAGACAGCATTTCGAAAATTGTGAGCATTTCTAGCCCTGTATCTAAGGAGGGATCGGTTGGCCTTGGGGAGGGGGGGTCCAGAGGATGTTTAAAAGAACAACTCCTGGGGATGAAGGGCTTGTCATATGAGGAGTGGTTGAGCACTCTGTTCTTGATGGAGTCTAAAAGGATGAGAGGACATCTCATTGAAAATTGCAGAATACTGACAAGCCTGGATGGAGCGGATGTGGAGAAGGTGCTTCCACTGGTCGGAGAGACTAGGATCTGAGGGCACAGCCTCACAGGCTGTGAAGCTCATTGCTACGGAAAGCTGTTGAGGCCAAGTCATCGAATGTATTTAAGACAGAAATAGACAGGTTCTGAATTAGTAAGGTCTTTCAAAAGTTACAGGGAGAAAGTAGGAGAATGGGGTTGAGAAAAATATGAGCCATAATAAATAGCAGAACAGACATGATGGGCCTAATGGCCTAATTCTGTTCCTGTATGTTACAGCCTTATGGTCATAGTTTTGAATGCTTTCATTTATCCATTCAGAGAATTCCTGGCTGAAGTTAGACATATGAAACAATTTCTCTTAGAGAAAGAATTAGTTTAGAACTGTTGGGAAATAGATTACCTCAGTGTAAGGATTTTAGTTTGAAAGTTCCAGATCAGAAGAGTTTCTTTAAAATCCTGAAGGGGTTATTCAAAGTTGAGAAAGTCTATGCTCAGCTATGTGATTAATCATGAAGTAACTCCAAAAATCGCGAAACCAGGATTGAACGCAACAATTATGTCAAACTTGTAGATGTGATAGAGAAGGGACCTCTGTGGTGTTTGGGTACAGTGAAGGGATTGGGATAAATGGAATTGTATTTTTACTGTGTATCAAAATGTTTCAAACTGTTATATATGAAAACGGCTTGCTTTATGGTCCTGTTTGATTATTTAAACCAAATCTGCAGGATTACATATTTGTGGTTCAGTGAAAGACCATCTTTTTAAATAAAAGAAATATGATCTATCAAGCCAGACCTCACATTGGGTTCTGAATTGTCCATTAATAACATTAGCCATGATCAAAACAGGTATCCCTTCCCAAGGTACTTAACACTGCAAACTAAACTCACCAGTACTTGCATTTTGGAGCAATTATGTGAGTTTGGGAATTGGTACCCTAAGGAGTTCTTCAAGATTTGCAGAAAATCTCCAGAATGCTTCAGTAATTGGTCTTAGTGTTAACAGTGCTAAGGCAGTAATTTCATTTACCTTAAAGTTGAGTCTCACAAGATACAATCACATATCTTAGGTGTCATTAGCTACCAAGTGATATGCAATAAACTTAACTGTTTCAACAAGAACAAATCCATC